>NC_067433.1:18085116-18385116 GCF_009764475.1 Pristis pectinata | reverse complement strand
CCTGAGCCAGAGCAATCCTGTGACGAATGCCCACCCGATGATGAGCAGCCATGTGTGGATACCAGTAGGGAGAGGGGGGCTCAGCAGCTGCTGTCTCCATCAAGGTATTGGACAACCGACTGAGGCTGCCCAGCCTGTGGCTCAGCCAGGACTGGACCAGACCAGGACTGGGGAGGGGGTGTGGAGTGGGGGGTGGGGTGGGGGGGTGGTTCGGTCTACAACCAACAGAGGGATCAAAGGCAACAATGAGCCAGTGAAAGCCAACCACTTCCGTTAAACAGTGTGAGGCCTCTGTACATCATGGGGCAGGATTCAGATTAGTTTGTGGTCATGTACACGCAATGAAGTTCCTTGCTTGCAGGAAACTCACAGAGTCTACGAGATAATAATAAATACAGCAATAACTACAGCAATGAGCGCAAAGCAACAGAATGGTGCAAAGTGGAGTAGTGCAGACTAGCAAAAGCAATGCTGAAGTCACATTGCCAACATAGAGAGAGATCTTGCATTTGTGTAGCACCTGTTGTACCTTCCTTAGTTTGATTTGCAGCCAATGCGTTGCTTTTGAGGCAGGTCCTGCTGCGTTTGAGGCAGGTCCTGCTGCTGTGCAGGCAAATATGGGAGCCGGTGTGTGCACAGTGTCATCTCACTAGCAACGGCTGGTGGGTTCGTTAGTCGTGGGAGCGGTGGTGCACGCACTGGTGATGGAACGTTAAGGCCGGAGGAGGAGGGCTCCTCAGCGCCTCCATCAGTGGCGCCAGGCAGAGTGGTGGCCTCTAACTAACATTAAGGCCGACGAGTCTGCAGAGCTCAATGAGTGTAGTAGGACCCTGTGGGTGCTCAGCCGACTGTGTGCCAGCTCGTCTGATATAGAGAAGTGCCAGCCACAATTTCCGCCCACCCTGAACTGAAGACCTTTCTCTTAGCCCAAGGTGTTGGGCCCCCTGGTTTACAGATTGCAGAGACCCTCCTAAGGAAGGCAGGGAGATCTCCCTGGCGCTCTGTCCATTATTTACCCCTCAGTTGTCAATACAGAGTAGATCCTTGTGGCAGCCAGCTGGCTAGCTGAAAGACATACATTCTGTAGCGCCTTTAAGAATGTGAGAAACGGGAGCAAGGGGAGGCTCTCGGCCCTTGAGCCCGCTCCACCATTCAATAAGAGGAAGCCTGATATGATCTTTGTCTCAGCTCCACTGAACTGCCTGTTCTCCAAATCCACTGTCTCCTCTGCAGTGCAAATCCGCTTCCATAGATCTCTGGGGGAGAGAATTCCGAAGATTCTCTACCATGTGAGGGAATAACTGCTCCTCATCTCCGTCTTAAGTGGGTGATCCTTTCCTCTGAAACTATTGCCTCTTGGTCCAGAAATCCCCTTTAGGGGAAACATCCTCTCAGATTCCGCCCTGTCAATCCTCCTCACAATCCCGTATGTTTCAACAAGGCCAACAAGACCCTCTCACTTTTTTTCTAAACTAAAATATGCATGAGCCTAATATGCTTCACCTTTCCTGGTGTCACTTAGGAATCAGTCTCGTCAACCTGGAGACACAAGAGACTGCAGATGTTAGAATCTTGAGCAAAAATTCAAATTCTGGAGGAACTCAGTAGTGGGTCAAGCAGCATCTGTGGAGGCAAAGGGATGATTGACTTTTCGGGTCGAGACCCTGCTTCAGGATTGAATCTGAATTACCTCAAAGGCAAGTGGAGATTGTCCCCAGGTAACGAGCAAGTTCTGCTTTTACAGACAATCATGTCAATTTTGTCCGTAAATTGGAAAATACACAAGATCACTTGATGGTAACCGTACCTGCACAGTATTGCAATGTGTGGCATCAAAAGCATATAAGACCAATAAGAAGGAAGAATTAAATGTGGAAAGAGAGAGGAAACTAGTTCAGCCTTTTAATAATTTTATGGGAATTAATTGGTATGTGGAGATGTCCATAAGTTAGGTGTTTGTAACCTTGAGCAGCCTGTACATCCCTTCTTAAGTAAGGAGGACAAAACTGTTCACAACACTTCAGGGGTGATCTCACCAATGCTCTGTGCAGGAAGACTTTCCCTACTTCAGAACAAAGTGCTTTACAGCAATTGAAGCACTTTCTGAAGTCCAGTGGCTGTGCTAATATAGTTCCCCTACACTACAGTCACAGGAAAAGCTCTGAAGATGTTGAGGCTGCCCTAGCAATGTGAAAGGGTTTAAGTAAATACCTTCCCTCTCTCCTGAACTTCGTCATCTGTAGAGAACAGGCAGCATGGTGGTGCTGCCACCCCACAGCTGTAAGGATCTGGGAACAGTCCTGATCCCTGTGTGGAGTTTGCACGTTCTCCCTGTGACTGCATGGGTCTGCAGTGCAGTTCTGAGGGAGTGCTGAATAATCAGAGGTCCTGCTTACAGATGTGCCTCTGTCTGCTCTCTCAGATGGTGATAAAGTATTCAATAGAAGAGTAGAGGAGTTGCACATTGTGCCAAAAAAAATTCATGTCCCACATCCCCCCCCCCCCCCCACCCCCATCAACATCATTAAAAAGACAAATTATCTGGGCACTATCTCATTACTCTTTGTGGAGACTGGCAGTTTGCCCATCCACTATGTTACAGCAGTGACTACTTCAGTTGTATTACATTGGATGTAAAGTGCCTGGGGACATCGTGAGGTCAAGAAGGATGTGACAGACCAATATTCCTGTCAACATTATGCTTGTGGAGTGGGTGGAACTAAAAGCAGAAAATGCTGGAAACGCTCGTCAGATCGAGCAGCATCTGCGGAAAGAGAAAGGGTTAATGTTTCAGGTCTGGGATCCTTCACCAGAACTGGGAAAGAGAGAATCGTTAGCTTTCAGTCACAGCGAAGGTGGGGGAGGGACAGCTGGTCCTCTGAAACATTCAGGTGATGGATGAGAGCTCATGAGGAAAGTCAAACATCCCCGTTGCTAATCTTTAAAACATTTGCCTTTAAAACATTATTTATTTGAAGCAGTGAGCTCTGAGATCACTTCTGAGTTCTACCGAGCCAGAACTGTGAGTAAACTGGGCGAGCATTCACAGAGATGAAATGCCAGTATTGCTAGAACAGCCTGGAAAAATGACTAATATTAACTTCACCTTCCTCCCTGTCACTTTCAGCAGTTTCTCCTGAGCAGTTTCTCAATGATGCCATTAATGGTCACTGTTTGGACAGGAGAATCTGCCAAAAGGAAATCAGCCACAAAGTAGATGAAATTAGACTGACCTTTAGAGGGTTGATTCCTTCTTCTCAAAGGCAGATGGTTCAACAGCTTGGATTTAACCCTTTGCCTTTCGGTACTGGGAACTACATTACTTTTCAGTTCCCCAAAACAGTAATGCTAAAGGAAACACAATATTGAGGTGGAGCTCCCGATTCATGGGAATTCTCATGATTCATACAAGAGGGAAAGTCATGTTGGACTTAGCCACTAATGAGATTTCAGGTTGTGATCTAGTTACGGTTGTGAATTCACAGCACTGAAATGAGATACCCTAGCTACTTAAACAACCCTTGAGGACATAATCTGCAACAACCAGGCTTTGAATGCGATGAGTTTTACTTGAGTCTTGGGCAGCACAGTGGCACAGATAGGAGTGCTGCACCAGTGACCCAGGTTCAGTCCTGACCTCTGCTGCTGCCTGTGTGGAGTTTGCACATTCTTCCTGTGATTACAAGGGATTCCCCTGTGCTCTGGCTCCCTCTCACATCCAAAAGAGTTGTGGGCTAGTAGGTTAATTGTCTGCTATAAATCGCCCCTCATGTGAGTGTAGGTGGTTGAATCTGGGGGGAGGTTGGTGGGGATGTGGGGAGAATAAAATGGGTAAGTGTAGGATTGGTGTAATTGGTTGGTACAGATCTGGTGGGCTGAAGGGCCTGTTTCCCATCTGCATGACTCTATGACTCATTGACAAAGGTTATAACCATGTGTACTGCACTAGAAGGCAGGCTTCGGTTCTCAGACGTAAGTGGATGGTTGGTTACCATGACTCCACTGCCTCTCTCCATCCCTCACCCACGGCTGACTGCCTCACATCTACTCTTTAGAAACATAGAAACATAGAAAACCTACAGCACAATTCAGGCCCTTCAGCCCACAAAGCTGTGCCAAACATGTCCCTACCCTAGAAATTACTAGGCTTACCCATAGGCCTCTATCTTTCTCAGCTCCATGTACCTATCCAACAGTCTCTTAAAAGACCCTATCGTATCTGCCTCCACCACCGTTGCCGGCAGCCCATTCCACGCACTCACCACTCTCTGAATAAAAAACTTACCCCGACATCTCCTCTATATCTACTCCCCAGCACCTTAAACCTATATCCTCTTGTGGCCACCATTTCAGCCCTGGGGAAAAGCCTCTGACTATCTACCCGATCAATACTTCTCATCATCTTATATACCTCTATCAGGTCCCTCCTCATCCTCCGTCGCTCCAAGGAGAAAAGGCCGAGTTCCCTCAACCTGCTTTCATAAGGCACGCTCTGCATTCCAGGCAGCATCCTTGTAAATCTCCTCTGCACCCTCTCTATGGCTTCCACATCCTTCCTGTAGTGAGCTGACCAGAACTGAGCACAGTACTCCAAGAGGGGTCTGACCAGGGACGTATATAGCTGCAACAATACCTCTCAGCTCCTAAATTCAATTCCCTGATTGATGAAGGACAATACACCATATGCCTTCTTAACCACAGAGTCAACCTGCGCAGCCGCTTTGAGCGTCCTATGGACTCGGACCCCAAGATCCCTCTGATCCTCCACACTGCCAAGAGTCCTACCATTAATACAATATTCTGCCATCATATTTGACCTACCAAAATGAACCACTTCACACTTATCTGGGTTGAACTGCATCTGCCACTTCTCAGCCCAACTTTGCATCCTATCTATATCCCTCTGTAACCTCTGACAGCCCTCCAAACTATCCAAAACACCCCCAACCTTTTGTGTCATCCGCAAACTTACTAACCCACCCCTCCACTTCCTCATTCAGGTTGTTTATAAAAATCACAAAGAGTAAGGGTCCCGGTACAGATCCCTGAGGTACACACTGGTCACCGACCTCCACACAGAATAAGACCCTTCAACAACCACTCTTTGCCTTCTGTGGGCCAGCTAGTTCTGGATCCACACTGCAATGTCCCCTTGGATCCCATGCCTCCTTACTTTCTCAATAAGCCTTGCATGGGGTACCTTATCAAACACCTTGCTGAAATCCATATACACTACATCTACTGCTCTCCCTTCATCGATGTGCTTAGTCACATCCTCAAAAAATTCAATTAAGCTCGTAAGGCAGGACCTGCCCTTGACAAAGCCATGCTCACTATTCCTAATCATATTATACCTCTCCAAATGTTCATAAATCCTGCCTCTCAGGATCTTCTCCATCAGCTTACCAACCACTGAGGTAAGACTCACTGGTCTATAATTTCCTGGGCTATCCCTACTCCCTTTCTTGAATAAGGGAACAACATCCGCAACCCTCCAATCTTCCGGAACCTCTCCCGTCTCCATCGACGATGCAAAGATCATCGTCAGAGGCTCCGCAATCTCTTCCCTCACCTCCCTCAGCAGCTTGGGGTATATCTCATCCAGTCCCGGCGACTTATCCAACTTGATGCTTTCCAAAAGTTTTAGCATCTCCTCTTTCCTAATATCTACATGCTCAAGTTTTTCAGCCCGCTGCAAGTCCCCATGACAATCCCCCAGATCTTTTTCCATAGTGAATACTAACATAAAGTATTCATTAAGTACTTCTGCTATTTCTTCCAGATCCATACCCACTTTCCCACTGCTGCACTTGATAGGCCCTATTCTTTTGCATCTTATCCTCTTGCTCTTCACATACTTGTAGAATGCCTTGGGGTTTTGCTTAATCCTGCCCGCCAAGGCCTTCTCATGCCCCCTTCTGGCTCTCCTAATCTCCTTCTTAAACTCCTTCCTATTAGCCTTATACTCTTCCAGATCTCTAACGTTACCTAGCTCTCTGTACCTTTTGTAAGCTTTTCTTTTCCTTTTGACTAGATTTATTACAGCCTTTTTACACCACGGTTTCTGTATCCTGTCGTGACTCCCCTGTCTCATTGGAACATGCCTATGCAGAGCTCCACCCAAATATCCCCTGAACATTTGCCACATTTCTTCTGTACTTTTCCCTGAGAACATCTGTTCCCAATTTAATCTTCCAGTTTCCTACCTGAGAGCCTCATAATTCCCTTTACTCCAAGTAAGTGCCTTTCTAGTCTGTCTGTTCTTATCTCCCTCCAGTGCTAATGTAAAGGAGATAGAATTATGATCACTATCACCAAAATGTTCACCCACTGAGAGATCTGACACCTGACCAGGTTCATTTCCCAATACCAAATCAAGCACAGCCTCTCGTCTTGTAGGCCTATCTACATATTGTGTCAATAATCCTTCCTGAACACATTTAACAAACTCCACCCCATCTAAACCCCTCACTGTCTGGAGATGCCAATCGATGTTTGGGAAATTAAAATCCCCCATCACACCTTTCTAGGATCTGCTTCCCTATCTGCTCCTCAATATCCCTGTTACTATTGGGTGGCCTATAAAAAACAACCAATAAAGTTATTGACCCCTTCCTGTTCCTAACCTCCACCCACAGAGACTCCGTAGACAGTCACTCCGTGATGTCCACCTTTTCCGCAGCTGTGAAACTATCTCTGATCAACAGTGCCACTCCCCCACCTCTTTTGCCTCCCTCCCTGTCCTTTCTGAAACATCTAAAACCCAGCACTTGAAGCAACCATTCCAGTCCCTGAGCCATCCAAGTCTCCATAATGGCCACCACATCATAGCTCCAAGTATTGATCCAAGCTCTAAGCTCATCCGCCTTGTTCACAATACTTCTTGCGTTAAAATAGACACATCTCAAACCGGTCTGAGCACGTCCCTTCTCTATCACTTCCCTCTCGTACCTACCACTAGCTTTCTATATTTGAGAGCCAAACACCTCTTCCCCAGTCTCTCCAGTTCGGATCCCACCCCCCAACAATTCTAGTTTAAACTCTCCCCAGTAGCCTTAGCAAACCTCCCAGCCAAGATATTGGTCCCCCTGGGATTCAAGTGCAACTCGTCGTCTTTGGACAGGTCATACCTGCCCCAAAAGAGGCCCCAATGCTCCACAAATCTGAATCCCTGCTCCTTACTCCAATCGTTCAGCCACACATTTAGCCATTGTCTGCCCACCTAACTATAGAGTCCCCTATCACTAGTGCCCTCCTCACTCCTTCCCTACCCATCTGAGCCACAGGGCCAGACTCTGTGCCAGAGACACTACCACTGTTGCTTCCCCCAGGTAGGCTGTCTCCCCCAACAGCACTCAAGCAGGAGTACTTATTGTCAAGGGGTACAGCCACAGGGGTACTTTCTGGTACCTGACTCTTCCCCTTCCTCCTCCTGACTGTGACCCAATTGCCTGACTCCCGTGGCCCCGGTGTGACCAACTGCCTATAACTCCTTTCTATCACCTCCTCACTCTCTCTCACCAGACAAAGGTCATCGAGCCTCATCTCCAGTTCCCTAACACCGTCCCTCAGGAGCTGCAGCTCAACACACTTGGTGCAGATGCAGCCTTCCCGGAGGCAGGGAGACTCCGGGAACTCCCATATCTGACACTGAGTGCAGGAAACCGCACTCATATCCCTTCCTTAACTCGTCACCCACTTTTCCTCGCCCCTTTACGCCGAAGCCCCTTGAGCCAAAGCCCAAGACACTCTGCTCCCTCTCACTCCGCTGCCCGCTCCGACGTTGCCTGCTGGATATGGCGGTTTGCTTTTTAAACTGCCCGCGCCTTACCTGCTGACGTCACATGCTTGCGCATTCCAGTCCCAACTATTCCCGATTAAAACATATATAAAAACTTATAAAAAAGAACCTTATAAAACTAAACCTTATAATAAAAACCCTTCTCATTTTTGTGATCTGTTTCAGATCGCGTCCAAGATATCCTGAAGGGGAAGGGAGAACAGCCAGAGGTTGCAGTACATATTGGTACTAACAACATAGGGAGGGAAAGGAATGAGGTCCTGAAAAAAGACTATAGAGAATTAGGAAGGAAGTTGAGAAGAAGGACCTCAAAGGGTAGAATGAGCTGCCTTTATGTAGCACCACGCACCACTTCAGCATCCAAGGGGGGGCTCCACAGGCAAAGAAGTACCTTTGAAATGCAGCCACCATTGTAATGTAGGAAATGTGGCAGCAATCTGGCCTCAGCAAGCTCACACAAATAATAGTGACAGTCTCACTGGGGGAAGCAAACTCTTCCTTACTTACTACAGCAGAGAACCAGGCCATTCGTCCATTAGGTCCATGCTGGTTCCCAACGGAGAAATTCTATTAGTCTCATTCCCCTCTAGCCCACAACTTACCCTCTTTCACATGCCACTTACCTACATGGGTAATTTACAGCGGCCAATTAACCAACCAGCAGATCCTTGGGATATGGAAACCGGAACACCCGGAGGAAACCTACACAGTCACAGGGAGAACGTGCAAACTCCACACAGACAGCACCCGAGGTCAGGGTTGAACCTGTGTCACTGCAGGTATGGCAGCAACACTAACATTTTCAAATGCTGCTGTGAAGTTTGTTGCTTCTTCCTGAGAGGAAAACCCAGGTCTTTTCCTGTGATCGGTAACTTTTTCCTCAGCATGAGCCCACCAGAGATCTTTTGCGACCCCAATATGTGGGCAACATGTCAAAACTAAACATTACGAACCTTGCTTAAGGTACAGTAGATAAACAAATGTTACAATTACAAGGTTTAAAAGGCATTTGGATGGTACTTAAGATAGGAAAGGCATAGAGGGGTACCAGCCTGATGCGGACAAATGGGATTAATGTTGATAGACATCACGGTCGGCATGGACAATATGGGCCAAAAGGGCCTGTTTCTGTGTTGTACAATTCTATGATTCTATGAAATTAACTTAAAACCCTTACTGAGTACACAAATACCATTATGATGTGAGTCAATCCACTACCCTTATAACATAGAACAAAGCACAATACAGGCCCTTAGGCCAACGATGTTGTGCCGACATTTTATCCTGCTCTAAGATCTATCTAACCCTTCCCTCCCACATAATCCTCCATCTTTCTATCATTCATGTGTCTATCTAAGAGTCTTTTAAAGGTCCCTAATGTATCTGCCCCCACAACCTCTGCCGGCAGTGCGTTCCACGCACCCACCACTCTCTGTGTACAAGAACTTACCACTGACATCCCCCTTATACCTTCCTCCAATCACCTTAAAATTATGTGCCCTCGTGTTAGTCATTTTTGCCCTGAGAAAAAGTCTCTGACTGTCCACTCGATCTATGGCTCTTATCATCTTGTACACCTCTATCAAGACAGAGGGTATTACCGTGTCAAGCACCTTTGCAATAATGCCATTTTACACTAGTGACCCCAGATTGCATCCTATCCTCAGGGTGGGAACCTCATTATCCGACCAGTAGTGCCTCTGTCCGTGAGTCACTTCCAGCATTGCCATGCCACCTTAGCTTGGAGCATGTGCTCAGGTAACTGGGGTAGGATTTGAACCCACAACCTCCTGCCTCATAGGCAAGAACAGCCCACCAGGGCAAGCTGGCGTGTCTGGTGTGAGGTGGGAAATCATTGACAAATGGAATATGAGCTATACCCTCTCCCCAGCCTAACAATAAAAGCCAATGAACAGCAAAGAGAGGGGGCAATTCATTGTTTTCTCGCTGGATCCCCAGTCTTTAGGCACCTTAGTTTCTCAAATGTCACCTCTTAGGAGGTTAATAATCAACTCTGGACCACCCGGTTTACAATAAGTGGCACTCGTGGCAATCCCTATGATTGTAGTGGTATGTAAGGCCGAGAGTAGTGAACAAAGCTTTTTGGAAGATCCAGAAGGGATCCTGTTTTCCTTTTGTCCTGATTGTTGGGGAAGGAGGAAAGGTTCTAGCATGTAATACCGTGACTTGGACCTTGAGTAAAGTGGCAGTGTCAACAGTGGTGCACTGGTGGTGCAACAGCCTCATACTCCAAAGACCCGGGTTTAATCCTGACCTCCCCGGTGCTGTCTGTGTGGAGTTTGCACGCCAACAAGAGCCTTTCTCTGTATCTCAGTACATGTGACAATAATAAACCGATTCCAGTTTCACTGTTCTCCCTGTGACCGTGTGGGTCTCTTTTGGGTGCTCCAGTTCCCCCCCCCACATCACAAAGATATGCAGATTAGTAGGTTAACTGGCCGCTGTAAATTGTCCCTAGTGTATAGGCGAGAGGTGGAATCTGGGGGGAGCTGATGGGAATGTGGGGAGAATAAGATGGGATTAATGTATGACTAGTGTAAATGGGTGTTTGATGGTTGGCGTGGACTCAGAATGCCTTTGTCCATGCTGTATGATTCGAAATCATTAGATCTGATCAGACTGACGAAGAAGTGGAGGAAGTGTTATATTCTTTATAACTAAACTTTATTCAAGGTCCAAGTCACGGTATTAAATGCTAAAACCTTTCCATTCTTTATAAGCCTCTTTAGACATTCTGATCATCGGGCATGCTTACACCTGACATCTTTCTCTCTGAGTTATTTCCACCTGCTTCCTGTTCATCAGTGGATCAGGGCACTGCCATGAAGTAGCTCATTCTCCTCAGTTTAGGCAAGCTTCAGGACAAGACAGTGCTTGGAGCCTATGTGAAATGCTATCGTGAAATCAGAGGTGAGGCAGCACAGTAAATTCCATGTGGCCCATCTTGTCTGTGACCTGCCTCGTGAATCCCACTCCACTGCTCTTTCCCCATGTTCCTCTCCATGCTTTCTGCATTTTACTCTGTTCTCTATTCATTATTCAACCTGCATCAGCCTTTCTGACAGTACATTGCACACTACAGCTTGCTGCTGATAAAAATATATTCTGGCATCATCTCCGACTGTCAATCATCTGAAACCTCCATCCTGTAGTTATCTGTCCTGGTGCCACAGGAAACATCTTCTCCTCATTTATTCTGTCCATCATGATGTTGAGTGCACTCTATTGCAGAAAGAGCATGGTGGTGTAATGGTTAAGTCATTGGATCAACAGCCAGAGTTCTGAATCTCTGATCCAGAGACAAGAGTTCAACTCCCACCACAGCAGCTGGGGAGTTCAACTAATTAAATAAATCTGGAATTAAATTAAAGAAAAAGTTGGTAACTATAATCATGAGCTATTGGATTAAAACTCCCTCTGGTTCACCAATGGAAACTTGCCAGCCAATATGTGACTCCTGCCCAACAATGCCTCCTCAGTGGCAATTTGGGATGGACAATAAATGCTGGCAAGCCAGTAACAGTCACATCCTGTGAATCAATAAGTAAAAAAATACAAGGACCAGTCACTCAGGAAACTGCTTGTGCGTAATGGATTATTTGTAAAATTGAGATTGCACAGTGAGTACACAGATCAGAATGTGCCCATATAATGCTAATTGACATTGCACTCAGCAACCGTATCCTGTTAACACACACCTTCACTCTGTTTAGTGGGGTCTGTGTGCTTTTGCTGCACTCAGCAGGGTGAAGAAGGCAGTGATGTGGGACGTGTTATTTTGAGGTGGGGGCTCAGTGTTCATGCCCAGCACTGCAAGTGAAAGCTGCATACCAGGGTCATAGGCTGATGGTGTGAGTGCAACAGTGTGACATGATGTTTACTTGGCACACTTGCTTAACTGATAACCAGTTTCAGTGATGAGGTCTTGTACCCGGTAAAAACAGCAATTAAACTCCTGGAGATTTTACACTTCCGATCCTTTTTGCCAGAGGAAGTGGGTGAAAAAATAACTGAGAATTGCAACATTTTGAAATTCACCCTTCTTTCTCCATGCTGATCGCATCTCACATTGAGTTTTGCTTATTGAATAACCACTTGGTGCATGATGTTTCAATCGACTGTCCATTCACTCAGGTGCATGTAGAAGATTCCCTCGAAGAAGAGGAGGGGAATTATCCCCATTGTCTTCTCCAAGGTTTCTCCCGAGTTAGCCAACGAAAAACAGATTCTCTGATAAAGGGACATAAGAGATGGGAGACTCACCTCCCAGGGTAGTGTCCTGGGCCCAGCCATCTTCAGCTGCTTCCTTCAGTCATGTCAGAAATAGGGATGTTTGCTGAGGACTGCACAATGTTCAGCACCATTCACGACTCCTCAGATAATGAAGCAGTCCACAGCCAACTGCAGCAAGACCTGGACAATATCCAGGCCTGGGCTGATAGGTGGCAAGTAACATCTGTGTCACACAAGTGCTGGGTAATGATGATATCCAACAAGAGAAAGTCCAACTATCACCCCCTGAAATTCAATGGCATCACCATCACTGAATCCCCCACTATCAATATTCTGGGGGTTACCATTGACCACTGGATTGGAGTAGCCATATACACAATGTGGCTACAGGAACACGTCAGAGGCTGGGAATCCTGCGGTGAATAACTCACCTCCTCACTCCCCAAAGCCTGTCCACCATCGACAAGGCTCAAGTCAGGAGTGCGATGGAATGCTCTCCACTTGCCTGGGTGAGTGCAGCTTCATCAACACTCAAGAAACTCGACACCATACAGGATGTAGCAGCCCGCTTGACAGGCTCCCCATCCACTACCACTCACTCACGCCACCACCGACACACAGTAGCAGCAGTTTGTACCATCTACAGGACGCACTGCAGCAACTCACCAAGACTCCTCAGACAGCACCTTCCAAACCCACCACCTCTGCCAGCTAGGACAAGGGCAGCAAAAGCATGGGGAACACCACCCCCTGGAGGATTCCCTCCAATCCACACCCCGTCCTGACTTCGAAATATATCGCCGTTCTTTCACTGTCGCTGGGTCAAAATCCTGGAACACCCTCCCTGACAGCACTGTGGGTGTACCCACACCTCAAGGACTGCAGCGATTCAAGATGGCAGCTCACCACCACCTTCTCAAGGGCAGCTAGGCATAGGCAATAAATGCTGGCTCAGTCTGTGAAGCCAACATCCCTGGAGTGAATATATAAAAAAATCATCTAAGGTGGTATTGGTGTTGGTTTATTATAGTCACTTGTACTGAGGTACAGTGAAAAACTTGTCTTGCATACCGATCGTACAGATCAATTCATTACACAGTGCATTGAGGCAGTACAGAGTGCATTGAGGTAGTAGAGGTAGGTTAATTGGTTACAGTTACTTGCCCCTAGTGTGGTTGGGTGGCAGGAGGCTCGGGGTTGGAGGGGGGGGAATGTTGACGGAACATGCGAGAGAGCATGGGTTACAGGGAAATAAGTGGGGGAATGGGATGATGGGTTTGTTCTGTGGGCCGGCATAGATGCCATGGACTGAATGGCCTCCCCCATGCCATAAGGAAATACAGGAGGTACAGGGGCAGCACAGGAATGCAGAGGGCAGAGCCGCTGCCTTTCAGCTCCAGTGACCCAGGTTCGATCCTGACACCCAGTGATGTCGGCGTGGAGTTTGTGTGGGTTTCCCCTGGGTGCTCCGGTCTCCTCCCACTTCCCAAGGACATGCAGGTTGGTGGGTTAAATGGCCACTGTGAGTTGCCCCTTGTGCAAGTGAGGGGTAGAATCTGGGGGGAGCCGATGGGAGTGTGGGGAGATTAAAATGGGATTAATGTAGGGTCAGTGTAATTGGATACTTGATAGTCGGCACAGACTCAATGGGCTGAAGGTCCTGGTTCTGTGCGGTGTGACTCAATGAGAAGTATGTGAGGAAAAAAATTTCCCCATTAGTTCTTGAAGCCTGTATGTACGTTCAATACCGAAACATTGACAAGAACGTGTACTAATACCTCTCCAATAGATGGCAAAGTTAAATTCCTGGCACGCCCTCAGCTGGCCAATGTCGTGTCAGGATCTGTGGGAGCTTGCTGTGGGTGTATTGGCAGCCGACAGAGGTGACTGCTCCTCAGAAGCACTGTGTTGTGTGTAAAGCACTGTAGGGATTTGAAAATCCAGAATCACATTGTTGACAAGCATCAAATTTAGGGCTCAGAGAAAGTAATGAATGGACCTCATTTGGACTGGAAGGACCCCAGGTCCTACAGGTAACTGCAGCCCTCTGTCTCAGACATTGATGAACACCACAAGAGGCTCCAGCAACTCAAATTAGGGGTCAGCCATCTAAGAGAGTATCGACCTGAAACACCAACTTAAGTTTTTCTCTCAGCAGGTGGAATTGCCATCGCTTTTCTTTATATTACAGAAACGTAGGTCTTCCTTTACTTTCTTTTAGACCAGGATCTTAGTCCAGTGATGTTCATGCACCAGTGTCACATGCTTGAAGAGATTTCTTTTTTTTGTCACATGCTGTTGTCTTGACATTCCTGGTTAACTGATGCCAGTTTCAGTGGCGAGGTCTCCTAACCAAAAACAACAGCAATTAAACTTCTGGAGGTTTTCTGCTTCCGAACCTTTTGCCAGAGATAAGAGCAACACGGTGAAAAGTTCTTGGACATATTCTAAGGTTCACCACTCTCCTCCACTCATCACACTCTTGGTTACTGACTGAAAACCAAAATGATTATCACCAATTGGTGAACATGTGTGCTAATGGGAAAGGGCTAAGATTCAACAATTGTGATACATCTTAAACTGGAACTTGGGTTGCTGGCGATCAGAAGATTTAGGACTCAGTGCAACTGGGTAACTGGTTGAAGTGGCCTCACACTTACCTGCTCTTTGTTAATAGATCAGAGCCCTGAGTCTCAGGCGATGGTGATCTGGTTTAGTGGTCAGCCACTCTCCGACAGGGTCCACAAATGGTGTCCGATTTCACATGGACGTTCAGGGTTCATTGTGACGCCTCTTGAGGTCCAAACTGACATCGTTTCATGACACAGCTCCACAGGGGCTGGGACAGTATGAGGGTCCTCGATGGGAGAGTAAAGGGATGGTAGGGCAGAGATGTACAACAGTGACCTGAAACTAAACTGTACCAACCACATAAATGCTGTGGTTACAAGAGTAGGTCAGAGGCTGAGCTTTCTGTGGTGAGTGACTCACCTCCTGGATTCCCCAGTGCCTTTCCTTCATTTACAGTACAACACATGTCAGGAGTGTGATCAAGTACTCTCCAGTTGCCTGAATAAAGACACATGAAACTCAACAGCACTCTGAACATGAACGGACGCAGGAACAGGCCATTTGACCCCTTGTACCTGCTCCAACCAATAAGATCATGGATGGCCCTTTACCTCAGCACCACTTCCCTGCAATAACTCCAGATTCCAGGATTCCCTTAACATTCCAAAGCTCATTGATCTGTCTTGAATATACTCAGCAACAGAACTTCCCCAGACTTCTTGGGTAGAGGTTCCAAAGGTTCAACCCCTCTGGGTGAAGAGATTCCTCATCCTTGCTCTGTATGGCTGGCCCTTTACTTTGAGATTCCTGGTTCTGGACATTCCATTGAGTGGGAATGTGAACCATCTACCCTGTCCAGTCCCAAGTGAATTTTGTATGTTTCAGGACAAAGCAGCCTGCTTCATTGGATCCCCATCCACCGCACTAAACATCCACTTCCTCCACCGCTGGCACACAGTGGCTTCACTGTGTCCCATCTACAAAATGAGCTGCAGTTACTTGCCCAGGCAATTCTGACAGCACCTCCCAAACCCAGGATCATTATCACCGTGGAAGCAGGTGCATGGGAACACCACCGCCTGCAGCTTTCCCTCCAAGCTGCACCACCAAGCTGTACAGTGGCGTAGGTAGTAGTACTGTTTTCTCACAGCTGCAAAGACTCACATTGGACCCTGACCTCTGCCGCTGTCTATGTGGAATTTGCACATTCTCCCTGTGACTGCGTGGGTTTCCCTGGGTGCTCCGCTTTCCTCCCGCATCCCAGAGAAGTGCGAGTTGTTAGGTAAATTGGCCCTCGTGTCAGTGAGTGGTAGAACCAAGGGGTAGTAGATGGTGAAAATAAAATAGGACCAGTGTAAATGGGTGCCTGATGGGTCAGCATGGGCTCTGTGGGTGAAGGGCCTGTTTCTGTGCTGGTGAACTCTATACCATGATCATACTGACCTGTTCCTTCACCATTACCAAATCATGGCCCTCCCCAACAATGTGGGTAAACTGTTCCACTAAGGGCAGTAACAGGTCCCAGGAACCCTGGGGGAGGAGCTCTGTAGCAGGCTGCCCGTTCCGAAGGTGTGGAACACCTTGCACACCCAGGACCCAGCCAATGGTCAGCCATGGCAGCAAGCTGCAGAGGAAGGGCAGGTGTCAGGAGCACCCAGACAGCAGCAGGGTCCCACTGATCCTTGCTGCCAGAGGGCAGCAGCTGGTGAAACAATTCCCGATGTTCTATCTCCTGCACAACACTTGGTATTGGTTTATTATTGTCACTTGTACCGAGGTACAGTGAAAAACTTGTCTTGCACACCGATCATACAGGTCACTTCATTACACAGTGCAGTTACATTGAGTTAGTACAGAGTGCATTGAGGTAGTACAGGTAAAAACAGTAACAGTACAGAGTAGAGTGTCACAGCTACAGAGAAGTGTAGTGCAGGTAGACAATAAGGTACAAGGTCACAACAAGGTAGATCGTGAGGTCAGAGTCCATCTCATCGTATAAGGGAACGTTCAATAGTCTTATCACAGTGGGGTAGAAGCTGTCCTTAAGTCTGGTGGTACGTGCCCTCAGGCTCCTGTATCTTCGACCTGATGGAAGAGAGAATGACCCGGGTGGCTGACTTTGATTATGCTGGTTGCTTCACCAAGGCAGCGAGAGGTAAAGACAGAGTCCAAGGAGGGGAGGCTAGCTCCCGTGACGCGCTGGGCTGTGTCCACAACTCTCTTTGGTTTCTTGTGGTCCTAGGCAGACCAAGCCATGATGCATCCAGATCAGACGCTTTCTATGGCGCATCGATAAAAGTTGGTGAGTGTCAAGGGGACATGCCAAATTTCTTTAGCCTCCGGAGGAAGTAGAGGCGCTAGTGAGCTTTCTTGGCCGTGACATCTACGTGATTTGACCAGGACAGGCTGTTGGTGATGTTCACTCCTAGGAACTTGAAGGTCTCAACCCTCTCAACCTCAGCACCGTTGATGTGGACAGGAGCACGTACACCACCCCCCTTCCTGAAGTCGATGACCAGCTCTTTTGTTTTGTTGACATTGAGGGAAAGGTTGTTGTCATGACACCCTGTCACTAAGCTCTCTATCTTCTTCCTGTACCCCGACTCATCATTGTTTGAGATACGGCCCACTACGGTGGTATCATCTGCAAACTTGTAGATGGAGTTAGAGCAGAATCTGGCCACACAGTCATGTATAAAGGGAGTAGAGTAGGGGACTGAGGACGCAGCCATGTGGGGCACCAGTGTTGAGAGGAGACAGCACCTTCAGGAGAAGTAGGGAGTAATCAGGGATGAGGAATCCTGTATTCTTGCTCTTGAAGGCCTGACTTTGAAACTAATCAGCTCAAACCGAGCCAAAGACAAGAGTTGCTGCAGGAATAGTGATGGGAGATTTAGCAGGAAGTGTTCTGTCATTTGGACCGACAGTGAACAGCGCAGTAGATCAAATGCAATCATTATGATGGAAGTAATTCACTGAACGTTACGACATACCATTAGGGTGGAATGATGCTGGTTACAGTTTGCACTTGACGCAATGTCAAGTGACTGAAGATCATCAGAATGACACCTTTCAGCACAGGTCGGTGTTAATCGCTGTGGATCAACTAAACTTCTCAGAGTTTCATTGCAGTAGCAATGTTTTGCCAGGGAGAGTCATGAAAGAAGGCAGGAAGCTGGGATCAAGCGAGTCCCTTGGAGAGTTTAAGGGATGTAGGAGTCCACTTGAGAAAGAGATTAGGAGGGTGGAAAGGGTGATAAGGTAAAAGCGAATCCTAAAAGTTCCCAGAAGCATATGAAGAGTAAAAGGGGAGTTAGGGAGAGAGTAGATCCTCTGTGGTCAGTGTGGTCACTTATGTGTGGAGCCACACGAAATGGGTGAGTTCTTGAACGAATACTTCTGTCTGTAATGATGGAGGACATGAAAGCTAGTGAGTTCATGGGAGGGAACAGTGATGTCCTGGAGCATATCAACTTACGGGAGGAGGCAGTGTTGGAGGTCCTGAAACGCATAAAGGTGGATAAATCTTTGGGACCTGACCAGGTGTATCCCAGGATGTTATGGGAAGTAAAAGAGGAGATTGCTGGGGCCCTGGCAGAGATTTTTGTAACTTTGTTAGCCACAGGTGAGGCACTGGAAGATTGGAGAATAAAGAATGTTGTGCCTTTATTTAAGAAGGGCAGTAGGGATAAGCCAGGGAACTACAGGCTGGTGAGCCGAGCATCAGTGGTGGGAAAGTTATTGGAAGGGATTCTGAGAGACAGGGTTTATTTCCATTTAGAAAGGCAAGGATTGATTAGGAATAGTCAGCATGACTTTATGCATGGGAAATTGCGTCTTACAAATTTGAGTGAGTCTTTTGGAGAGGTGACCAAGAGGGTTGACGAGGGCAGGACAGTAGACATTGTCTACGTGGACTTTACCAAGGCTTTTGGCAAGGTCCCTCATGGTAGGCTGGTCTGGAATGTTAGAACATATGGGATCCAGGGTGACCTAGCCAATCAGATACAAAATTGGCTTAGTGGTAAGAAGCAGAGGTGGTAGTGCAGGTTGTTTTTCAGATTGGAGGCCTGTGAAGAGTGGAGTGCCACAGGGATCAGTGCTGGGTCCTCTGTTGTTTCTCATACATATTAATGATTTGAAGGAGAATATAGATGGCATGGTTCATAAATCTGCAGATGGCACCAAAATTGGTGGTCTGCTGGACTGTGATCAACTGAGAAAGTGGGCAGAGGAATGACGGATGGAATTTAACTCAGACAAATGTGAAGTATTGCATTTTGGGAAGTTAAACCAGGGCAGGACATTCATAGTGAATGACAGGGCCCTGGGGAGTGTTGTAGAACAGAGAGACCTTGGGGTACAAGTACGTAGTTCACCGTAAGTGACAACACAGGCATACAGGGTGGCGGTGAAGGGACTCTTCAACTGTGGCATTGAGTACAAGAGTTGGGACGTCATGTTGCAGTTGTGTTATGCTGAATTCAATATCTTATTTGTCCCTTTAGTGACGTTCTGCTTGTCACATTCTGTGGGTTCTTGTTGAGTGATGCTCTGAGCTACCTACAAGCGTGCAATGTCACCGTCCTCCACATTGACAAGCCACCTTAAAGCTTGAGACTCTTGATGCTTTTAATTGTTGTTTAATCATGGGATGGGACTAAATGGTGCCACATCTCTTATCTCTGTCATATTAACATCTGAAGATTCTCAACATCTCACTGCTAGGACTCTGCTCCTTGGCCAGTGTTTGGACCAAGGTCTGGAGTCAAACTCCTAGAGGAAGTCAGCCTGAGCCACACTGAACAAAGTCTTCATGATGGTACTGTCAAGGAAACTCTCTTGTTGACTGAGGACAGGATCACTGGGCACTAACTGGATAAAAATTGGATTATTTCTGTGTTTTGTGGATAGATGCAGTGACTCTTTGTAACAATGACAAGAATCATGCCTCAATCTAGCTCTGCCCTCATCCAACACTTAACACACATTCACTTTCAAACTGTGAGCGTTTGTTCCTCACCAACCGCCACAGTGAACACTCCCTGACCTCGCCGTCAATGTGCCCTCACAGGTGTAAAACTTGGGTTCAAAGCTGGGAACTGTCTCCACAGCCGGCTGCTTATGAACTAACTTAATGAAAAGAACACATCCCTGTCCCTCAATGAAAAGCTATTTCTGGTAACATCAATGTGCGTGTGACAGCAAGAAGCATGGTTTGGAAGATACTGCCTTTTCAGTAAATTACATCACCCCAGGGCCCATTATATCTGTCTTGTCTTACTTATCCCACCTCCCTGCCCTCCCGTCGGTCCATTAGTCCAATGAACCATCAATAGTCTGTCCTTCAGATATCATCTTGCTTTAAGCTTGCTCCTTCCCCAATGTACTACCCTACCTTACCTATTGATCTAGCTAGCTATCTAATCTGTGGAGCTGCCTAACCAGTCTGCCTGCTCAGTTCTCTAACCCATGCTGTTATCAATCCAACATGTCTGTCCACTCCATCAATCTATCATGAAGTAGTTAATTTGGATTTTGGAAGCTGGCGCCAAGTTTCTACGTGCTGTAATAATTTTCAGCATAAGCACAGAGAGGTGGTTTATGGACTACTGAATTCAAACTAAAGCAGCACCAATAAACCAATAAAATAATAGGAATGTTCCCATTTTCTGGCTTCGCTTTCTCAATTCACAGAATATAGAACATTACAGCACAGTACGGACCCTTCAACATTTTATCCTGCTCTAAGATCTATCTAACACTTCCCTCCCACATAGACCTCCATTTTTCTATCATTCATGTGGCTATCTAAGAGTCTCTTAAACGTCCCTAATGTATCTGCCCCCGCAACCTCTGCCGGCAGTGCGTTCCACGCACCCACCACTCTCTGTGTAAAAAACTTATCCCTGACATCTCCCTTATACCTTCCTCCATTCACCTTAAAACTATACCCCCTCGTGTTAGCCATTGTCACCCTGGGAAAAAGTCTCTGACTGTCCACTCGATCTATGCCTCTTATCATCTTGTACACCTCTATCAAGTCACCTCCCAACTTCTTTCTCTTCAAAGAGAAAAGCTCTAACTCACTCAACCTATCCTCATAAGACATGCTCTCCGATCCAGGCCGCAGCCTGCTAAGTCTAAAGCTTCCACATCCTTCCTATAATGAGGCGACCAGAACTGAACCCAACACTCCAAGTGTGGTCTAACCAGAGTTCTATAGAGCTGCAACATTACCTCTCGGCTCTTGAACTTAATACCCTGACTAATGAAGGTCAACACACCATATGCCTTCTTAACAACCCTATCAACTTGCGCGGCAACCTTGAGGGATTTATGGATATAGATCTCAAGGTGCCTCAGTTCTTCCACACTGCTAAGAGTCCTGCCACTAACCTTGTATTCTGCCTTCAAATTTGATCTTCCAAAGTATATCACTTCACATTTTTCTGGGTTGAACTCCATCTGCCACTTCTCAGCCCAGCTCTGCATTCTATCAATGTTCTGTTGTAACCTGCAGCAGCCTTCTACACTATCCACAACACCACCAATCTTCGTGTCATCAGCAAACTTACTAACCCACCCTTCCACATACTCGTCCAAGTCATTTATAAAAAAAAATCACAAAGAGCAGTGATCCCTGAACAGATCGTTGTGGAACACCACTGGTCACCGACCTCCAGGCAGAATATGCTCCATCATTCAATTCAATCCTGTTTCCAGTTCCTGTTAAAATGTTATTTGTTTATGGGTAATATTCTTCCTCCTTGTTAAAATGTATTGGCATGAATCAATAGCAACACAGAAACTGCTGGAGGAGCTCAGTGGGTCAGGCAGCATCTGTGGACGGAAATGTACAGTCGATGTTTTGGGTTGAGACCCTCCATCTTTCAACCCGAAATGTCCGCCGTCCACTTCCCTCCACAGATGCTGCCTGACCTGCTGAGTTCCTCTTGTACTTATTGTGTTGATCCAAGTTCCAGCATCTGCAGTCTCTTGTGTCTCCATTTGACTTGAATGAATACCAAGGCATCAAGAAGAGTTCTGAAGGAATTGGTAATGAAAACCAGTGGTAATATTGAAACTGAATTCTGAAAGAAGAGGTTGGAAATTTTTGCTGCATTGAGGTTATTTGAAACAGAAAAAGAGGACAATATTTGAAGTACAGTCTCTTTATCAGAGATAAAGAGTGTCAGGAGAATCGTTACTTCCTCCTTCAGGTAATTAGCTAAAAAAAAGTGGAGGAGACTTTGCTTCAATGCGGCAATCATTATGATCTGGGACACACTGCCTGTGGCGCTGTATCTTCAGTTAACAACACACAATTGCTCTCATCTGCAGCAGGGGGCAAGTTATGGACATTACTCCAATTGTTGAAGGGTGCCCAGGACTGCATCTTTGAACTGGTAACCGTGCTCAGGATAATAATACTGGAGACAACCAAATTCACGCCCGTAATGATTCAATGATCGGCTGTGAAAGCAAATTTGTTCGGGAAATTTTGAAAGGGAATTGGTAAAGGAAAAATTTACAGAGGTGCATGGAGAAGGACAGGGATACAGGGCAGGAGGTACAGGAACCTGAAGACCCACACCTCACAGTTCAACAACAGCTTCTTCCCCACTGGCGTCAGGTTCTTGAACCCACCTGAAAAACCCTAACACTGCCTCCGACTATATTTCTCTTCTCTCAACTTGCACTAATGTGGTTATGTTTATCTTAGTTTATTTTTGTTTTGTAAGCTATGTATAATTTATGCTAATTTAAGTAACTTATGTTTGTACTGCTGCTTCAAAAGGATAACTTTCATGGCATTTATACCCTGGGTATATTTGCCAACGACAATAAACTTAAACTTAAATTGACTTTCAAATGGGTTTGGTAAAAAGCTGTCACAGAAACTATGGACTGGATAGCTTCTTCTCTGCTGCAGCCACTCTACATAGAAACATAGAAACATAGAAAAATTACAGCACAATTCAGGCCCTTCGGCCCACAAAGCTGTGCCGAACATGTCCCTACCCTAGAAACTACTAGGCTTACCCATAGCCCTCTATTTTACTCAGCTCCATGTACCTATCTAACAGTCCCTTGAAAGACCCTATCATATCCGCCTCCACCACTGTTACCGGCAGCCCGTTCCACGCACTCACCACTCTCTGAGTAAAAAACTTACCCCTGACATCTCTTCTAATATCTACTCCCCAGCACCTTAAACCTATGTCCTCTTGTGGCCACCAATTCAACCCTGGGGAAAAGCCTCTGACTATCTACCCTGTCAATACCTCTCATCATCTTATATACCTCTGTCAGGTCCCCCCTCATCCTTCGTCTCTCCAAGGAGAAAAGGCTGAGTTCCCTCAACCTGCTTTCATAAGGCATGCTCCGCATTCCAGGCAGCATCCTTGTAATTCTCCTCTGCACCCTCTCTATGGCTTCCACATCCTTCCTGTAGTGAGGCGACCAGAACTGAGCACAGTACTCCAAGAGGGGTCTGACCAGGGATGTATATAGCTGCAACAATACCTCTCAGCTCCTAAATTCAATTCCCCGATGGATGAAGGACAATACACCATATGCCTTCTTAACCATTTCCTGCATTTTTTGCTTTCTGTTTGTTGGTAAGATATTTATTTACAGGATCAACACTGATCGAAAGGAAATTGCGCCGAATGAAAGGGGAAGTTTTGAGGTCTGACTTCCTGTCTGCATTAGGTTGGCTTGCACAGTTAGGCTTCAGAGGTTACAATAGCTAGCACTGGAAAAGAGGTAAGGAAGAATTGTCCTTTCTCCAATAGTCATAGTCATAGAGTGATACAGCACGGATACAGGCCCTTCAGCCCAATCAGTCCATGCCGACCGTGGTGCCCACCCAGCTAGTCCCAACTTCCTGCGTTCGGCCCATATCCCTCTAAGCCCCACCTGTGCATGTACCTATCCAAGTACTTCTTAAATGACACAATTGTACCTGTCTCAACCTCTTCCTCTGGCAGTATTTGATGAAGCTTTAAACTTGTCAACTTTGCTGAGCTTTGGAAATGGGGAGTGTGGGTCAAATCCACAATCCTTACTGCCAGGTAACACTTATTGTCGTGGGTCTTACATGGAGAAAGACCTGGGTTAGACAATACAATGGACGGAGAGAAACTCCCTCTGCTAGTGAGCCAGTAACTCAGCCTCAGAGTCTGTCATTCAGAGGAGGAGTCAAGAAGCACTTCTCCATGCAAGGCGCGAACGAAACCGACTCTCACAAAAAACTGGCTGTAACTCTACAATAACTTTAAACCTGTGACAGAAAGGTTGGTTCGTGGTGATGGGTAAGAGGATGAGGAGCCAGGGTGGGCAAGTGAACAGCACAGTGAGTGAACAGCACAGAGCTGCTGCCTCACAGTGAGCTGGGTTCGATCCTGACCCCCGGTGCTGTCTGTGTGGAGTTTGCACGTTCTCCCTGTGATTTCCTCCAGGTACTCCGGCTTCTTCCCACTTCCTACAGACGTGCGGGACGGTAGGTTAATTAGCTGCTGTAAGTTGCCCCCAGTGTGTAGGTGAGGGGTTGAATCTGGGGGCAATTCATGGGAACGTGGGGAGAATAAAATGGGGTCAGCGTAAGTGGGTGGTTGATGGTCGGCGTGGACGAGTTGAGCTGAGGAGCCTCCTTCTGTGCTGTGTGAGTCTGTGACTTTATACCTATCAGTAATCTCGTTAAATGGCAGAACACATCTGAAAGGCTGAACAACCTCCGCCCGTTCTTATGTCCCCACAGAGTTACGTAACTGAAGCCGTACCTGCGCCTGTGGAATTGTAATCCAATCCTACATTGTGTAGGAAATTATAAAAAAATATTTGGGGTGTGGATGGAGGACAGGGACTCGATTGGGGTGCTTCCACTGTCCCGGGACCAAAGGAGCTGTTCCTGTACTGGGGTTGGACTGGCTGCTCTGTGGAGAACTGTCAATGTGACCCTGGGGTGTGACAGTGAGGTGGGGGCATACGTGGCGCACGTGGGGAAGAAGAGAATTCATTCAAAAACCAAACATCCTCTTTCCCATGCCTGATGGAGCAATGATTACTGAATTCAGGAAACAAAATGAAGGAAGAGCTTATCATTTCAGACCCATCAACAGCAGGCAGAATTGAGCTCTGCATTAATGATGGGTTCAGGGGAAAGGGTGGGGTTCAGGGTGTGTGGAGGGAATGAGGGTGAGGGGAGAGGCTCAGGGCAAGGGCAGGGGCTCAGAAAGGGTTCAGGATGTAGAGAGAAGTGTGGAAGGAGTGAGGTTCAGGGTGTGGAGGGGTTCAGGGTGTGTAGAGGGGTTCAGGGTGAGGAGGGGTTCAGGGTGAGGAGGGGTTCAGGGTGTGTAGAGGGGTTCAGGGTGAGGAAGGGTTCAGGGTGTGGAGGGGTTCAGGGTGTGGAGGGGTTCAGGGTGTGGAGAGGTTCAGGGTGTGGAGGGGGAGAGGTTCAGAGTGTGTAGAGAGGTTCAGGGTGTGGAGGGGTTCAGGGTGTGTAGAGGGGTTCAGGGTGAGGAGGGGTTCAGAGTGTGGAGAGGGAGGGCTTCAGGGTGTGGAAGGGTTCAGAGTGTGGAAGGGGAGGGGTTCAGGGTGCAGAGGGGTTCAGAGTGTGTAGAGAGGTTCAGGGTGAGGAAGGGGTTCAGGGTGTGGAGGGGTTCAGGGTGTGGAGGGGTTCAGGGTGGTGGAGGGTTTCAGAATGTGGAGGGGTTCAGGGTGAGGAGGGGTTCAGGGTGTGGAGGGGTTCAGGGTGTGTAGAGGGGTTCAGGGTGAGGAGGGTTTCAGAATGTGGAGGGGTTCAGGGTGAGGAGGGGTTCAGGGTGAGGGGGGGTTCAGGGTGTGTAGAGGGGTTCAGGGTGAGGAGGGGTTCAGGGTGTGGAGGGGTTCAGGGTGAGGAGGGGTTCAGGGTGTGGAGGGGTTCAGGGTGTGGAGGGGTTCAGGGTGAGGAGGGGTTCAGGGTGTGTAGAGGGGTTCAGGGTGAGGAGGGGTTCAGGGTGTGGAGGGGTTCAGGGTGAGGAGGGGTTCAGGGTGAGGAGGGGTTCAGGGTGTGTAGAGGGGTTCAGGGTGAGGAGGGGTTCAGGGTGTGGAGGGGTTCAGGGTGTGGAGGGGTTCAGGGTGTGTAGAGGGGTTCAGGGTGAGGAGGGGTTCAGAGTGTGGAGAGGGAGGGCTTCAGGGTGTGGAAGGGTTCAGAGTGTGGAAGGGGAGGGGTTCAGGATGTAGAGGGGTTCAGAGTGTGTAGAGAGGTTCAGGGTGAGGAAGGGGTTCAGGGTGTGGAGGGGTTCAGGGTGTGGAGGGGTTCAGGGTGGTGGAGGGTTTCAGAATGTGGAGGGGTTCAGGGTGAGGAGGGGTTCAGGGTGTGGAGGGGTTCAGGATGGTGGAGGGGTTCAGGGTGTGGAGGGGTTCAGGGTGAGGAGGGGTTCAGGGTGAGGGGGTTCAGGGTGAGGAGGGGTTCAGGGTGTGGAGGGGTTCAGGGTGAGGAGGGGTTCAGGGTGAGGGGGGGTTCAGGGTGAGGAGGGGTTCAGGGTGTGGAGGGGTTCAGGGTGAGGTGGGGTTCAGAGTGTGGAGGGGTTCAGGGTGAGGAGGGGTTCAGGGTGTGGAGGGGTTCAGAGTGTGGAGGGGTTCAGGGTGTGTGTAGAGGAGGGGTTCAGATTGTGGAGGGTTTTAGAGTGTGTGGAGGGGTTCAGGGAGGTGGAGGGGTTCAGGGTGTGGAGGGGTTCAGGGTGAGGAGGGGTTCAGGGTGTATGGAGGGGTTCAGGGTGAGGAGGGGTTCAGGGTGTGTAGAGGGGCTCAGAGTGTGGACGGGAAGGGGTTGTGCAGAGTGTACAGAGGGGTCAGGATGTGGGGGAGTACTTTTATATATTTCAAAAATATTCTTTTTTCATAATAAAAAATATCTACACAAGAAGAAACAGTGCAAAACTTTTACATTCATGGTCATTACATTCAGTTGTGTTAACTTATTGTTTTAAAACCATAGTCCAGTACCTGGGGTGATGCACCTTTCAGTGCCTGAGGGCCTTCCCCTCCCACCCAGCCCCTACAGCGTACATGGAGGGCCACTGCGCCTTCCAGCCTGTGAATGGATGTTGTGTGTCGCCACTTCCACATCTGAATGCCAAAGCTGTGCTCACATAAACGCAGTAATTCATAGCCCGAATCCTGGCAATCTTTTTCCACTTTCTGGAGCCAGAATGGTGGAGGTCAACAGCAGGTCACCGATGAACTGGGAGTTCACAACACAAAATGCAAATTAGGCTCCTTTGCTGTTCCTGAGCACTGGACACTGGCTGGTGAACTAATGAGCTAACTCAGCACCTACAACCATCTCACCTTCACCAAATGTGTGACCAACACTTCTCCCTAGGGTTAACGACTTACACAGCACCATTCGCTACCCCAGGGCTACCTCCTGTACTATCCCCGTGGTCACCGATGCAAGACCAACGACGCAGCAGTGAGTTTGTGCACAGCAAGCTCCCACAATCAGCAAAGTGTTAATGACAAGATAGTCTGCTGTTGTGAGGTTGAGAAACGGGAGGCAGAACTGGTGGTGGTCACAGATCACTTTTAGCCTAACTGAATGTGTGTGTGTATTTGCATGTGTGCCTGTGTGCTTGTAAGTGTGTGTGTGTGTGTGTGTGTGTGTGTGTGTGTGTGTGTGTGTGTGTGTGTGTGTGTGTGTGTGTGTGACAGTGTGAGAGACAGGGTCTTGAGTTTTTAATTAATTTGTTTATGGGATGTGGACGTCATTGGCAAGGCCAACATTTATGAACCATTGCTGATTGCCCAAATCAGCTTGGTGTCATCGTTTCGGAGGATGGTTAAGAGTCAATCACTTTGGTGGGTCTGGAGTCACATAGAGGCCAGATGGGGTATGGATAGCAGATTTCCTTCCGTGAAGGATATCAGTGCTCCTGAGACAGTGTGGCACTCTCCGTGTGCCACCTGGCAGGTCAGCCTGAAATGGAAATCTCACATGCCTGGAGCGGGACACGAGCACAACCCTCCTGAGGCAGAAGGATGTAAGACCTTTGGTTAAACTTGGATCAGTGATGGACAGATGTAACTGAAGTTTTATCTTTTAAAAAAACATCTGCCTGAACAGAAATCTTATCTTAAGTGTGCCTTGAATTTTTTGAACAAGTTCCCGTGAGATTGGACCCGTGCGGGATTCATGGAACATTTTTCCCAGGAAAGTCCATCTCTTCAGTGAGTATCACAGGCCCTTTCATCCTTCAATCTCGTCAGGGACAGGACAGGCACAGAAACCAACGGGCAGTAAACGCTGGCCTTACCAGCAAGGCGCACATCCTGCACAGCTGAAGGAGGGAAACGCTCGCCTGTTTGTGAGTGAGTGCTGAATGGAGAGTGGGCCGTTTGTCCAGTGTTGTGCTCAGTGCCAAAGTCCCCTGTGTGTCCAGCACAATTGCATTCAATCCTGGGCTCCCCATTACAGGAAGGATGTGGAGGCTTTGGAGAGGGTGCAGAAGGGGTTCACCAGGATGTTACCTGGATTAGAGGGTATGTGCTATAAGGAGAGGTTGGACCAACTTGGGTTGTTTTCTCTGCAGCGGAGGCTGAGGATAGACCTGATAGAAGTTTATAAGATTATGAGAGGCATAGATGGAGTAGACAGCCTTTTCCCAGGGTCGAAATGTTTTATGCTAGAGGACATACATTTGTGAGAGGGGGGAAGTTCAAAGGAGATGTGCTGGGCAGGTTTTTTACACAGAGAGTGATGGGTGCCTGGAATGTGCTGCCAGGGGTGGTGGTGGAGGCAGATACGATAGAGGGGTTTAAGAGGCTCTTAGGTAGGTACATGAATGTGCAGAGATTGGAGGGATATGGACATTGTGTAGGTAGAAGGGATTAGTTTAGTTATCAATTACTTGTGTAATTAGTAGTTAATTAATTACTAGTTTAATTAGTTCGGCACAACCTCGTGGGCTGATGGGCCTGTTCCTGTGCCGTACTGTTCTATGTTCTATGATTCTCGAACCCTGGGTGTTCTGGAAGCCCCTTTGTACCCCAGGCCCTCTTTCCACTGTTACTGGGACAAGATAAGATAAGATGAGATATCTCTATTAGTCGCATGTACGTCGACACACACAGTGAAATACATCTTTTGTGTAGAGTGTTCTGGGGGCAGCCCACAAGTGTCGCCACACTTCCGGCGCCAACATAGCGTGCCCACAACTGCCTAACCCGTACGTCTTTGGAATGTGGGAGGAAACCAGAGCACCCGGAGGAAACCCACACAGACACGGGGAGAACGTACAAACTCCTTACAGACAGCGGCCGGAATTGAACCTGGGTCGCTGGCGCTATAATAGCGTTATGCTAACCTCTACACTACAGTGCCTGCCCCGATGTTCACCATGAACAACTTCACACTGTGGTGCAGCTTTCAGTTCTCAGTTCAGACCACGAGGGGACAGTGAACCCTGGCAGTGAAGCAGTCCACTCTATGGTGCCTGGTTAAACTGGCAGCCAGAGGCCACTTCCTATCTCAGCAGGGATTAACACCAGCTCATTTACAGTCGGGCTCAGTTTTAGCAAGTGATTTGAGTGGCTGATAAAAGTTGGTCGTGGGCACAAAGCACTTTTATCCTGATTGAATGCATTACATTCGACTTATTCACCAATAATTGACGATCTTCTGGAATAAAAAATAAATGGGGGTCAAGGGAGGTGTTAACATGACATCAAGTGCTAATTATCCAAGGCTGCTTTGATAAAGACCTGATACGGCAGATTCAACCTACAGTAAACTTAACATTCTTCAGGGAGATTAACGGTTGGGGCAAGGGCATTTGCATCACCTCATTCAAGTGTGTGCGCGCGTGTGTGTGTGTGTGTGTGTGTGTGTGTGTGTGTGCGCGCGCGCACGTGTCCCTCTCTTTATACCTGTAGGTCTGTGTGTGCTTCTGCCTGTGTGTGCGCTTGTGTGTATATACATGTGTGTGAGAGTGTCTGTGTGCGTTGTGTGTGCGTACACCAGACTTCTGATGCCATCACTCTCTTCCAAGCCATGTCACGGGGAGAAGTGGCAGGTAGGCAGAGAAAAAGATCCAAGGATGTGCACAAAACCTCCTTGAAGAAATGCAACACCTCCACCGACTCCTGGGAATTCCTGGCCCACAACCACACAGAGTGAAGGAGCATTCAGAATGGCACTGAGAACCTCGAGCCAGGAGTCCAGTGTAGGTGATGGAAGCAGCGAACCACCTCACAAGCTGCCCGCCCGTCCTACAACACCCGTGGGAGAGACCACAGTTCCAACACTGTCCACATCTGCCACCTCAGAACCCACAGAAGTGGAAGTTGGTCACCCTCAATCCCAAAAGACAGACTGAACCAGCCAATGACAGCAAGCAGCTGACGTACTGCAGGATGGTCCTCAAACAGCTGACAGGTGAAGCCCTCCTGGCGAGTTACCGGCTCCTGCTCTGTCCCACCATCAGTCCCCAACCCCTGCTGTGCCACTGTGAGCACCGTGGGTTCAAGTCCAGCAACGGGGACTTGACCACAGCACTTATCGGGATCAGTGGAAGGATTGGAGGTGAGTTGAAGGAAAATAACTTCACTCGGAGTGGTGGGACCTGGAGCTCACTGTCTGAATGGGCAATGGAGATGGAGACTGCACCCTCCCCCCTCCTCACCTTCACAGTGCCAGGCTGAGTCCTCGCAGGGCTAAAGACCGAGCGCTGGGAAAGGGGATTAATCTAAAGTCCACTTTTGGCTGGTATGGATACAATGGGCAGAATGGCCTCCTCCTGTGTCACAAACTTCCATGATGCCTACAGGTGCCAAGACCCAAAGCTCTGGAATTCCCTCCCTGGATCTCTCACCAGACGGTCACACGTGGAGGCAGGGGGTTAGACTGCCGCAGCCACAAGCCCAGTGTTGAATGGGCTGGCACCTCCAATGAGTGTGTCGCCTTTCTCCAGGTAATGATTCAAGGGAGGCTGCAGTGCAGCACCGTCACACCTCTGGAATTCCTTCCTTTGGAATCTCATTCCTTAAAGCCCAGCACTTTGACTGTTGATCCACCGCCCTACTGCCTTACAGAGCTCAGACTTCGTCATCAGTGTCCCTGGAAGCACCCTGGAATGTTTTGCTACATTAAAGGCACCAGATAAATGTAAGATGGTGTTAAAGGCTACAGTTTTTTTTAGTTTCAAAAATAATCTTTATTCATAATAAAAAATACATACAAAGGAAGAAACAGTGCAAAAAACAAAACCTTAACATTCATGGTTGTTACATTCAGTAGTGTAAACTTTAAATATAAAAAACACACACCAACAAACACAGCTCTGTGGCTCCCTGAGGTGATCCCCCTTTCATTGTTCGAGGGGGTCTCCCACCCAACTCTGCCCCTCTGTGTGCGGTAGCGGAAGGAGCCCAGACTGTGGTCCTTCCCCACAGAGAATTAGCATTGGTGCTTGAAGGCTACAGTTGGTGAAAAGCCCCAGGGCCATTTTGCCTGTACAGTGGTATAAAAGGGGTGATGGTGTGTTGGGAGAGGAAATGTTCTATCACAGTCACAATGGCCCCTGACCCCGGGCTCTACCACTTCCACCAGCCCAGTTTTGCGACCACTTAATTTGGATCGAAGCCAATTAAAGCCACTTGAGGGTTTGTGCTAAATTAGCACACAATCCTGTTTGCAGAGAGAGAGAGAGAGACCTCAACATTGAAGCAGAAAGAAATGCTGACTCCACTGAAAAAATCCTGGGATTATTTCCAGCTCCGGTTACCTTTTTGCAAGGGGTTTAAGGAATGCAAAGTATGGGAAGGCTGATGAGAGATAATTAAAAGCAAAGGGGGAAGGCACTACAGTGAGAGATCAGATAACGTTTATAGGAAGGAGAAAGGTACTCCGGGGAATGGAGGCCAGTCACTCATCAGTCACACGTGGAGGCAGGACAATTGATGACCTCAGCCACAGGCCCAGTAATGAATGAGCTGGCACCTTCGATGAGTGGGGCAGAGCCGCAGCCTTCTGGTAAACGATTCAAGGGAGGCTGCAGTGTTACACCGACGGGGCTCTGCAGCTCGTAGTCACCAGCAATAGATTGGGAACCTGCCCCTGAGCTCTCGCGCTTCCTTTGGCTGCAGGCTAGAAATGTTGCCTTTGACCTATGGGAAGGTAGCGGAGGAACATGCTTAAGTTCAGAACTGGGATGTGAAGAGTTTGTAAAAAATCTTCAATTACAAACCCTTTATTTTAGCTTGGCTTCCTGATCTCTCAAACCCACTCTCCAACCTGTGTTAACCCTTTGCTGGGAAGCTTTTCAGATGTTGAACAGAGACCCTGTCGGCCCTCTCAGGAGCCCATGGCAACATTCTACAGCACTAAAAAATATATTTAATTATTGCAGCATTGCTGAATTGTGGGAGCTTGATATGCATAAATGGACAGCTTCCTACCAACATTACAACAGTGACTACTGTTTGAAAGTGCTTCAAATTGCTTTGGGCCGACCTCAGGATGTGAAAGGGGCTATGGAAGTGCAAGGTTCTCTGTTAGCTGCTCTTTATAACACAGAACATAACAGCACAGTACAGGCCCTTTGGCCCACAATGTTGTGCTGACATTTTATCCTGCTCTGAGATCTAGCTAACCCTTCCCTCCCTAGGCAATGAGTGTTGGCCAAGGAACACTAATTCCACGCTGTTGCCGTGTGGTTGGGAAGAGGGTGGCCCAATGGCACAGCTGGTAGAGCTGCTGCCTCATAGAACCAGAGACCCTAGTTCAATCCTGACCTCCGATGCATGTTCTCCCGGGTGTTCTGGTTTCCCAAAGGCATGCAAGTTGGTAGGCTGATTGGCTGCTGTGAATTGTCCCTGGTGTGTGGGTGAGTGGTAGATTCTGGGGGGCATAACAAATAAACTGGGATGAATACAATATTAGTGTTAATGGTGGTTGGTGGTTGACATGGACTCGTGGGACCGAAGGGCCTGTTTCTGTGCTGCGTCTCTCTGTGACTCTGGTATTGTACAGCACAGAGTGTGGGCACTCAGATCACTGAAGAACCATCCAATAGGCCTTTCCCCTCCACATCTCTCAATTCTTACCCTGGAACCTCCTTGAAGAGGTATTCGATGGCCTCATGAACGTTATTGAGTTTGCTTCCACTTTCCTTTCCAGTCAGGACAACCCTCTACACGAGGACAAGGTTCTCCAATCCACTCTGGCCCTTCCGCCAGTTACTTAAATCTGTTCCTCTGCAAGTGGAACCGTTTAGACCCCTGATAATTTTGAACCAATTTTTAAATACAGCCCACAAATGCACGGGTCCCGTGGGCTTTTTGAACAGCCTTTTCAATTCTCCTTCAAAGATCTGGGAACCTCTGGGTCTTTTAGCTCCTGCATTCCCCCCTTTTTAAAGTTGTTCTATTTAATGTATCAGTCTTATTATATTCTCCTTTCCAATGTGTGCACTTTCCTGCATTGGATTGCATTGCATTGGTGGGCCAAGGGCCTGTTTCTGTGCTGTATCTCTGTGGCTCAATGACATCTGCTACATGCTTTCATTGGTTGTTGAGCAGGTCGGGTGCATGGAGTTTAGAACGAGGTCAGTATCAGGTTCAGCCACAGCAAGTCGCTGGAGATTTTAAGCTCATGAGAGGGCTCGCCAACAGGGAGGGCAACCTGTCTCCGAGGAAGGCTGATACCTCCGAGCAGTGGACACCTCTAGTGCAGCACTGCTGAGTGGTGAGGTGGAGAGGATATCCTTCAATTAATATATTAAATCTTCCATTTCTGGTGGATGTGAAGTCCATTTGAAAGATGATCAGGAGTTTGCTCCCTGATGTACTGGCCAATTCTTCAATTCATCTGGGTCATTATATATTGCCGCCTGTGGGATCTTGTGGAGCAGAAATTGTCTGCCTCATTTCCCACATTGACATACTTCAAAAGAGGCCGTGGAGTATCTTGGAGCACCCTGAGATGCAGGGAAGGGAGACAAATAGTCAGCAGGGAACTAGTGGTGAGGGCCATGCTTTCAGCTGAGGAGCTCTGGGCTTCTTTGTGTCCGGGGGAGGAGCCCCTCTCTCCACATCCCAGGCAGGGAGGAATGAGGATTATTCCAGCGTGTACTTCCTTCCAAATCTCCAGAGGCATCTCTGGGAAAAGGAGAGCTCAAAGCTCAGAAAGCAGGATTGGCTGGCAGGCCATTAGCTAAGCGGGCTAAATTCACTGAATATTTAGCTGTGCATCTTATATGCTTCACTTCAGTTTGACAATGCATTAAAATTCAGCGCATTGACACTGAGAATGCAGCCAGCATTTTTATGGAAAAGCAAGGTCACAACCTTGGCGTGCATCTCTCAAAGGCACTTATCAATTCCTGAGTAACAAACATCCATTAAGAATAAATAAGCTGTTATTAGGACATGCAACTTTTAGCGTTATTACAAGGGTTGGGCTCCACGTCTTCTCAGATCAGCATCGGGTCCTTCCTGTGTAGAAGACCCGGCTTTGACAAGAATTCACAGAACAGCAGAGTAATAAATCAGACCACCAAACACAAAGAAAAAAAACTATCTGGCTTGTCAAACCTGCGTTCCACAGAGACTACAAGCAATCATGTTAAATTATGCCAAGTTCCTCCCCTGCTGATAAGGAGATCAAGGATACTTATCTTTGACATCTGACATTATTGGTATCGACTGGGTGAATCCTTGTTGTAATATCTCCGTGGTCAAAAGCAACTCATGTCTGTCCCTTGTATTGGTCTTTCAGTGCTGGGGGAGAGACCTGCTCTGTGATTATTCTGCGTGGAATGTTCCCTGGGCATTGGCCAAATTATTATTTCATTCACGTAGCGCCTCCATTTGTGGGGGGTGGCACCCATTACATTCACTGCCATTGTCAGTTGGATAGCAGCGTGTGAGGCTAAACTGACAGCAAGACTATTATAGGTTGAGTTGATGGCATAAGATTCTTTCGCTTAAAAATTCCACCTGTTGTTTATGCCAAATTAAAAGCTGTTTTGCCCATGTTAAGTTGAGCTATATATTGTGCCTACCGCCACAACAGGTCTACAGCGGATGCAATCTCACTGGTTCTCCACTCTGCTTTGGAGCACCTAGACAACGGCAAAATATACATCAGGCTGCTGTTTATTGTTTACAGCTCGGCGTTCAACACCATCGTCCCCTCAGTACTAATCACCAAGATTCAAAACCTGGGCCTCTGTACCTCCCTCTGCAATTGGATCCTCGATTTCCTTCTCGGGAGACCACAATCAGTGTAGATCGGTGGTAACATCCCCTCCTCACTGACACTCAACACAGGTGCACCTCAAGGATACGTGCTTAGCCCAGTGCTCTACTCTGTCTACATTCATGACTGTGTGGCTAAGCACAGCCCAAAGGCCATCAATGACATGCTGATGACACCACTGTTGTTGGCAGAATCTCAGATGGCGATCAGGAGGCATACAGGAGTGAGATAGATCGGCTGGTTAAGTGGTGTCGCAACAACAACCTCGCACTCAATGTCAGCGAGACCAAGGAATTGATTGTGGACTTCAGGAAGGGGAAGTCAGGAGAACACACACCAGTCCTCATTGAGGGGTCAGCGGTGGAAAGGGTGAGCAGCTTCAAGTTCCTGGGCGTCAACGTCTCGGAGGATCTATCCTGGGCCTAACACATTGATGCAATCATGAAGAAGGCACGCCAGCAGCTCTGCTTTGTTAGGAGTTTGAGGAGATTTGGTATGTCACCAAAGACTCTTGCAAATTTCTACAGATGTACAATGGAGAGCATTCTGACTGGTTGCATCACCGCCTGGTACGGAGGCTCCAATGTGCAGGATCTCAAGAGACTGCAGAGGGTTGTAGACTCAGCCAGCTCCATCACGGCACAACCCTGCCCACCATCGAGGACACCTTCAAGAGGCGGTGCCTCAAGAAGGCGGCATCTGTCACTAAGGACTCTCACCATCCAGGACAAAGTCAAAGTCGAGTTTATTGTCATATGTACAATTCCATGTATGCACAGGTGCAATGGAAAACTTGCAGCAGCATCACAGGCACATAGCATCAGATAAACAGCATTCACAAGAAAATCACAAATGAAACATAAATTATTCACAATTTTAACAAGAAAAAACACAATTAGAACAAAAAAAGGCCATTTTAGTGCAAAGTGATCAGAGTGATTATAGTACTGCTAAACTGTAGTGGTGATTAGGGTTTTACCAGCTGGTTCAAGAACCGAATGGTTGAAGGGAAGTAGCTGTTCCTGAACCTGGTGGTGTGGGACTTCAGGCTTCTGTACCTCCTGCCCGATGGGAGCTGTGAAAAGATGGCATGGCCCGGATGGTGGGGATCTTTGATGATAGATGTTGCCTTCCTGAGGCAGCACCTCCTGTAGATACTGCCGATGGTAGGGAGGGATGTTCCTGTGATGTATTGGGCAGAGTCCACTACTCTCTGCAGCTTCTTACGTTCCTGTGAATTTGCATTCCCGTACCAGACCATGATGTGACCAGACAGGATACTTTTAACAGTACATCTGTAAGAGTTTGTTAGAGTGATCAGTGACAAGCAAAACCTCCTTAACCTCCTAAGAAAGTAAAGATGCTGGTGTGCTTTCCTGATGCTCTCTTCTCGTTACTACCAGCGGGGAGGAGGTACAGGGGGCTGAAGACCCACTCTCAATGATTCGGAAACAGCTTTTTCCCTTCTGCCATCAGATTTCTGGACGGTTCGTGAACCCATGAACACTACCTCGTTATTGTTTTTTTTTGTGCATTATTTATTTATTTTTGTAATTTATAGTAATTCTATGTCTTTGCACTGTACTGATGCCACAAAACAACAAATTTCACATCATATAAATCAGTGATAATAAACCTGATTCTGATTCTGAGGAATGTTGACTGTCCATTTCCCTCCGTAGATGCTGCCTGTCCTGCTGAGTTCCTCCAGAGTTTTGTGGATAGTGAGTATCTGACACATTCCCGGCATCAGAGGTGCATTTGATGCTGTAATTTGGGGAGCTCTGTCCGATTCCCCACTTACTGACAGGAAATGGTTGATAACCTTGTGGCCTATGACCTGTGTTTGTAACTTGCAATAAACCAGAGAGCAGATCAGCAAGGAAATGGGACTTAGAGGGACTTAAACATCATGCACCACACAAGGTGCAAGGTCATAACAAGGTAGATTGTGAGGTCAAGAGTCCATCTCATCGTATAAGGGAACCATTCAATAGTCTTATCACAGTGGGATAGAAGCTGTCCTTGAGCGTGGTGGTATATCCTGAGGAGAGAGGGGAGGAGAGGAGAAGAGAGGAGAGGAGAGGAGAGGAGAGGAGAGGAGAGGAGAGGAGAGGAGAGGAGAGGAGAGGAGAGGAGAGGAGAGGAGAGGAGAGGAGAGGAGAGGAGAGGAGAGGAGAGGAGAGGAGAGGAGAGGAGAGGAGAGGAGAGGAGAGGAGAGGAGAGGAGAGGAGATTACAGCTCTGCCTTCAATACAATAATTCCAAGCAAGCTTGTCACCAAACTCCGAGACCTGGGACTCAACACCTCCCTCTGTAACTGGATCCTTGACTTCCTGACCAACAGATCGCAATCAGTGAGGATAGGCAGCAACACCTCTGGCACGATTATTCTCAACACCGGTGCCCCACAAAGCTGCATCCTCAGCCCTCTACTCTACTCCCGACTCATGACTGTGTGGCCAGATTCTGCTCTAACTCCATCTGCAAGTTTGCAGATGACACCACTGTTGTAGGCCGTATCTCAAACAGCGATGAGTCAGAGTACAGGAAGGAGATAGAGAGCCTAGTGACAGGGTGTCATGACAACAACCTTTCCCTCAATGTCAACAAACTAAAGAGCTGGTCATTGACTTCAGGAAAGGGGGCGGTGTACATGCTCCTGTCTACATCAATGGTGCTGAGGTCGAGGAACAGTACCTGTTCCTCATATCCTCAAGACTTTTACATGACATGTAAAAACCTTCTCAATGTCCAGCATCCACCCCAGCACAGTAGGATTGGTGATCTGTAATTTGTTTATTACTGTCACATGTACCAAGGTACAGTGAAAAACTTTGTTCTGCACGCCAGCCATACACATCATTCCAAAACATAAGTACATCGAGGTAGTACAAAGGGAAAAGCAATAACAGGATGCAGAATATAGTGTCACAGCTACAGAGAAAGTGCAGTGCAGGCAGACAATAAGGTGCAAAGGCCACGATGAGGTAGATGGTGAGATCAAGAGTTCATCTTTATTATACAAGAGGTCTGTTCAAGAGTCTTATAACAGTGGGATAGAAGCTGTCCTTGAGCCTGGTGGTGTGTCCTTTCAGGCTTTTGTATCTTCTGCCTGATAGAAAGAGGGAGAAGAGAGAATAACCAGGGTGGGATGGCTGAAAGCTGGAGCATGGATCCAGGTCATGAGTTCAAATCCCACCACAGCAGTTGGGGAATTGAAATAAAGAAATCTGAAAGTAAAATACAATGCCGGTCTCAGCACCATTGTCATTAAACCACTGGATTGTTATAAAACTCATCTGTTTCACTGATGTCCTTCAGGGAAGGACATCCACCATCCTTACCCATTCTGGCCTCCATGTGACTCCAGACCCTTACCTGCCTCTCAGTTGAGGGGCAGTTAGGGATGGGCAATAAATGCTGCCATTGCCAATCATGTCTGAATTGGTATTGGTATTGGTATTGGTTTATTATTGTCACTTGTACTGAGGTGCAGTGAAAAACTCGTCTTGCATACCGATCGTACAGGTCAATTCATTACACAGTGCAGTTACATTGCGTTAGTACAGAGTGCATTGAGGTAGTACAGGTAAAAGCCATAACATTACAGAGTAAAGTGTCACAGCTACAGAGGAAGTGCAGTGCAATAAGATGCAAGGTCACAATAAGGTAGATCGTGAGGTCATGGTCCATCTCATCATATAAGGGAACCGTTCAATAGTCTTATCACAGTGGGGTAGAAGCTGTCCTTAAGTCTGGATCCTGTGAATGGATAAGTAAAAATGTTCATTGTAACCAGCTTGTGACCTGAAGTCGTATTTGCAAGTGACTTTTGGAGCCTTCAATTTACTTATGCCTTTCAACGAAGGTCTTACATTCAAGCCCCACTCCATTGTCCCTGGAGTGGGGCTTGAACCCACAACATTCTGGACAAAGGGTGAGAGGTTGCCCTTTGAGCAAAGCTGTGATCCCCCAATGTGCCTCTTGCTCTCACCCTTTGCTGCTCAGTGTTCTTGGTATGAGCTCACTGAAGAATCATGATGCAGGAGATTTCAGAGGATTATCGGTGCAATAAAAGAATGCAGCCCTTGGTGATTTATTGGTATTGGTATTGGTTTATTATTGTCACCTGTACCAAGCTACAGTGAAAAGCTTGTCTTACAAACCGATCATACAGGTCAATTCATTACACAGTGCAGTTACATTGAGTTAGTACAGGGTGCATTGAGGTAGTACAGGTAAAAACAATAACAGTACAGAGTAAAGTGTCACAGCTACAGAGAAAGTGCAGTGCAATAAGGTGCAAGGTCACAACAAGGTAGATCGTGAGGTCATAGTCCATCTCATTGTATAAGGGAACCATTCAACAGTCTTAACACAGTGGGATAGAAGCTGTCCTTGTCTGGTGGTACGTGTCCTCAGGCTCCTGTATCTTCTACCCGATGGAAGAGGAGAGAAGAGAGAATGTCTCGGGTGGGTGGGGTCTTTGATTATTCTGGCTGCTTCACCAAGACAACGAGAGGTAAAGACAGAGTCCAAGGAGGGGAGGCTGGTGTCCATGATGCGCTGGGCTGTGTCCACAACTCTCTGCAGCTTCTTGTGGTCTTGGGCAGAGCAGTTGCCGTACCAAGCTGGGATACGTCCAGATAGGATGCTTTCTATGGTGCATCGGTAAAAGTTGGTGAGAGTCAAAGGGGACAAACCAAATTTCTTTAGCCTCCTGACGAAGTAGAGGCACTGGTGAGCTTTCTTGGTCGTGGCATCTACGTGATTTGACCAGGACAGGTTGTTGGTGATGTTCACTCCCAGGAACTTGAAGCTGTCAACCCTCTCGACCTCAGCACCATTGATGTAGACAGGTGCATGTACACTGCCCCCTTTCCTGAAGTAGGGAAAGGTTGTTGTCATGACACCGTTCCACTAAGCCCTCTATCTCCTTCCTGTACTCTGACTCATCACTGTTTGAGATATGGCCTACAATGGTGGTATCATCTGCAAACTTGTAGATGGAGTTAGAGCAGAATCTGGCCACACAGTCGTGAGTGTATAGGGAGTAGAGTAGAGGGCTGAGGATGCAGCCTTGTGGGGCACCAGTGTTGAGAATAATCGTGCCGGAGATATTGCTGCCTATCCTCACTGACTGCGGTCTGTTTGTTAGAAAGGCAAGGATCTAGTTGCAGAGGGAGGTGTTGAGTCCTAGGTCTCAGAGTTTGGTGACAAGCTTGCTTGGAATTATTGTATCGAAGGCAGGGCTGTAGTCAATAAACAATAGTCTAACGTATGTGTCTTTTCTGTCCAGATGCTCCAGAGCTGAGTGTAGGGCCAGGGAGATGGCATCCACTGTAGACCTGTTTTGCCGATAGGCAAATTGCTATGGGTCCAGTATTGCAGCAGTAAAGCAGGACAAAGCTCTCCTGATGCATTTGCCTCTCTCTCTCTCGCTCTCTCTCAGTGTAGTATGGGGAAATTTGTGCTTAAAACCACAGGCAGGGAGAAGTGACAATCATCCCTGCTGTTGAAGGATGATCTCAGTAAGCAGAAGAGCAGATAATCTCTTCCTACAACAGCACGTATCTGACTTTGAAGTACTATTATCAAAGGGTTCCTGTCTTCATTAATAGGTGTTTGGTAAGCTACATGGATTCATTTACAAACAAAGTGCTGTAAACCATCTGTGGACATTGTGATGATAAACAACCACTATGTAGCAGCACAGCAATACCGCAAGTGTTTGAGGATCCAGAACCCAATAGATCAGCGGCCTGCTCCATCGAACCTTCAGGTTACCCCTGCACTGACCAAGGAGGCTGACAAGTCCAATCTAAGATGCTGGTGAATCTTTGGACGTCTCCACCCCAGAGGGATATGGAGGCCCTATCATGGAATTCATTCAAAATGGAGGTTGGTAGATTTTTTTGTTACTAGGGAAACGAAGGGATATGGGATGGTGGTGGAAAATGGAACCGAGGTAAAAAATGAGCCATAATCTTGACGAATGGTGAAGCAGTCTGAAAGGCCAGAAGGCTCACTCCTGCTCTGAATTCTTAGATCCTTATGAAAGATAAGAAACAGGAACAGGCCAATGGGACATCCCAGTGTGTTTCACAAGCCATTCCTAACATGCAGGTTGTGTCATACAGGCAGTGTTGTTCTCCTCATGGAGGCTTCTAAGACCTGGACTACCTCCTGCAGGCATCACCGAGCACTGGAGAGATGCCAGCAAAATTTTCAAATCCACTGGAAGGATAAATGAACCAACATCCACATCGTCTGCAGACCAACATCCTCAGCATTGAGGTCCTAGTTATCTCAATTGACTATGATGAACAGGTCAGGTTGATTGCATGTCTGACAACAGGCTTCCAAAACAGAAACTCAGAGCCCATGTCGACTAGAACGTAGAACACTACAGCGCAAGAACAGGCCCTTCAGCCCACTAATTAAACTAGTAATTAAATGCTTAACTAAACAAATCACTCCTGCCTATACAATGTCCACATCCCTCCATTCTCTGCACATACATGTGCCTATCTAAGAGCTACTTAAACACCCCTATCGTATCTGCCTCCACCACCACCCCTGGCAGCACATTCCAGGCACCCACCACTCTCTGTGTAAAAAACTTGCCCCACACATCTCTTTTGAACTTACCCCCTCTCACCTTAAACACATACTCTCCAGTATTAGACGTTTTGACCCTGGGAAAAAGATAGCGGATGTCTACTCTATCTATGCCTCTCATAATCTTATAAACCACTATCAGGTCTCCCCTCAGCCTCTGCCACTCCAGAGAAAGCAACCCAAGTTTGTCCAACCTCTCCATATAGCATGTGCCCTCTAATCCAGGCAGCATCCTGGTGAACCCCTTCTGCATCGTCTCCAAAGCCTCCACATCCTTCCTATAATGGAGTGACCAGAATTGAATGCAATACTCCAGATGAGGCCTAACCAGGGTTTTATAAAGCTGCAACATAATTTCCTGACTCTAGAACTTGGTACCTTGGCTACTAAAGGCAAGCATGCCATATGCTTTCTTTACCTGTGCAGGCACTTTCAGGCAGCTATGGACTTGGACTCCAAGATCCCTCTGTACGTCAAAATAGATTCTGTCATTAACTGTGTACTGTCCCTTTACATTTGATCTCCCGAAGTGCAACACCTCACACTTGACCAGATTAAACTCCATTTGCCATTTCTCCGCCCATATCTGCAACTGATCTACATCCCGCTGTATCCTTTGGCAATCTTCTACACTATCCGCAATACCACCAATCTTTGCATCATCTGCGAACTTACTAGCACACGCATCCACATTTTAATCCAGGTCACTTATAGATCTCACAAACAGGAGAGGTCCCAGCATGGATCCCTACAGAACACTTCTAGTCACGGACCTCCAGCCAGAATAAGTCCCATCGACCACTACCTTCTGCCTTCTATGGGCAAGCTAATTTTGAATCCAAATGGCCAAGTCACTGTGGACCCCATGCATCTTAATCTTAATCTTCTGGATGAGTCTACCATGAGGGACCTTGTCAAAATTATGAAGAAATTTGGAGATGTTAAAATTGCCAGTTACAGCTTGGTGGCCCTGCCTTTTCAGTTCGTCAGGATCAGTCTAGATGAGGAAATTTTAAGGTATAGGAATTTAAAATGTTTAAAAGCCGGGACATTTATTGACGAGGTTGTGCAGAATGAGACAATGGCCATTGAAATCAGTGTTAATTCTAACACCAGTGAGATGTTGAATTTGAGGCATGCACTTGAATGTTACATCAGGATATTGGAGTTAGTTGTTTTAAAAATGACACCCAATCAAGCAGCTGGAAAAGGGATTTTAAACCATTTAGACCATCTGATTTTATCACTGCTTTGTTTTTATGACCTGATACATACTCTCAACAGACCTTGGATAAATAACCCATGTAGGAGAGGCAGGTCGGCCATTGAGAACGAAGATCGTCTCTGGCAGATGTCTATCCATCCAATAACCGAGGAAAAAGCACCATAATTGAATTTTAGAGTGTCTGGGTAGGAGAGTTTCCATCACTGGCTTTACGGTTTTTAAAGAGCTGAAGCTTTTAGATGCTGCTGAGAAGATGTGGATTCTGGATGGCATCTTCATTCAAGATAACAGGGCTGTTGTAGTTGATGTACCAATTAGATCTGAAGACATCTCGGGTTTGTTGGGCACTGTCAATCTGGAAAAGCTTGGTCCGTATCGTTGTCTTGAAGAAGTCATCTTGAAGTTGGAACAATGTGCTTCTTTGGCTTCATTATTGGTTCCAGAGGGAAATAGTTTCTGGATGATCACTTAGTGATGGAATTTCTTGGGATAACAAAATTTAAATCTTTTGTTGTGCAGGCTCAAGGGTTGCACCTTTTGGTTGAATTGATATTTTTAGATTTTTTAATGGACTTATTAATTATAAAGCAACAACAAGCCAAACAATCTGTCGGAGGAACTCAGCATGTTGAGCAGCGCCTGTGGGGGGAAAGGAATTGTCAACGTTTTGGGTTGAAACCCTGAATCAAGTCCTGAAATTCTTGAGGACTTGAGACAGTTCAAGTCCTCAAGACAATTCCTTTCCCCTACACAGATGCTGCTCGAGCAGATGAGTTCCTCCAGCAGATTGTTTGTTGCTCCAGATTCCAGTGTCTGCAGTCTCTTGTGTCTCCTCTTTATTAATTATTAACCTGCTTGTGATTTTTTTTATGGTGCTGGCTTGTTTTGTATATCATTGTGAGTTTGGTTTTATCTTTACTGTGATGTCTCAGCTCTTGTAATAAATTATTTTAGTATTATTATTTTAAAGCTTCAGCACATTAAGTGATTAAGTCTTTAAGCTACCTGGACAGTCTAAACCCTTGCTCTGTCTAATGTGGGAACCTCTTCATTTCTGTCACAGCAAGCAATTTCCCGACACAGAGAGAAAAAGATTCAAGGAGGTTCCCAAAGTCTCTCTTGGAGAAATGTAAAATCCCACCAACATATGGAAATCCATGGCCCATGACCATTTAAAGTGAAGGAGCATTCATTGAAACCCTTGAGTCCATTCATCGGGAGCACACAGACACTCAGTGTAAGTGGCCAGAGAAATATACCACCTCCCACACTACCCAACCACCCAGCCCCTTAGGACCCTTCTGCCCCATCTGTGGCAGAGTCTGTGGGTCCCACATTGACTTCATCAGCAATATCAGAACTCGCTGAGCAGGAATGGAACAGCCAGCAACTCTGCCTATGGAAGAAGAGATTTCTGATGTCCAGATCCTGTCATACATGGAAAAGCAAAGGACAAAAATGTCAGATAACTTGAATGCTTGACTGTGTTAGTTTAGGAAGGCAAGTCAACAGAATTATCGGTGAACTACGTTAATGACTCTCTCTTTGACCCAAATCTTTGATTCCTTTCACTCTGGTCGAGGTTGAGCTCACTGTCTAAACCTCCATAGCCCTCTGAGATGAGAATTCTAAAGATTCACAATACTATTGGTGAAGAATCTACCTATCTCAGTCTGAAATGGCCACCTCCCTATCTTGAGATTGTGACTCCCAGCTCTGAATCTTTCAGTCTCACAGACTCTATCCTAACAAACCCTGTTGTAAACTTTGCATGAGATGGTCTCTCAGTCTGCAGAAAGTGTGGACCAACCCTCCCTCAAAGGTTCATGAGTGGGCCCGGTGTATCAGTGTCGTAGAACTGGACTTGAGAGCTCTGGCTGGTCTCGGCACTCTACAATGAGGTTGGGGGAGGACTGCCCAGCCTCTTGTTTAGCCCATCATATAGGCTAAATTATATACTCTTCTGATGATGTAGAAGGAGGCCATTTAGCCCATTATATCCATGCCAGTTGTTGGAGCAATCCAGATCCTATTCCCCCATTTATTTCCCTGTAACCTATACTCCCTCATCAACTCCACCCTGATTGTCCTGCCACCCCCCTACACTGAGAGGAAAATTGCAGTGACTAACGTCTTTGGGATGTGGGAGGAGATTGGAACACCCGGGGGGGGGGGGGAACCCACGCTGTCACAGGGAGAGTATACAAGCTCCACACAGACAGCGCTGGAAGTCAGGATTGAACTTGGGTTGCTTGAAATGGGAGGCAGCAACACTAAATAAACCTGAGAAAACTTGAACCAGACCATATCGTGGCAATGTTGGGAACTGTTCCGTACTATGGAAGGGCGGACTGGGATACTGGTCTCCTGAAACTGAGGAAAATCGACAGGAAAGGTCCAGCCAAGTGACAAAGAAGACTCAGGTCCAAGGTTTCTCGGAGATTTAGGGCTAACACTATAACAGCAAAGACAAGCAGACAGAAATGACAGCTCATGACGATGGGAATTTGCAATTTGGGCATCTATTCTGTGTCTCTCTTGACAGCAGGGGCACTGTTTGCATTTACCTAGCCATCTATCCCATTCTCAGGACACTGAGTATGGTCATGCAACCAATCATTAAGGCATGTCACATGTTGAGACAAAGGGAATGGCCAATATTCATACAATGGCTCCTCTAACAAGAGCTATGAGACAATTAGAGTCATAGAGGGTCATAGAGTTATACAGCAGAGAAACAGGCCCTTCGGCCCAACTCATCCATGCTGACCAACTTGCCTATCCAAGCTGGACAGGTACATGGATAGAAAAGGCTTAGAGGGATATGGGTCAAATGCATGTATTTGACCCATATCCCTCTAAGCCTTTTCTATCCATGCACCTGTCTAAATGTCTTTTAAACATTGTAATTGCACCCGCCTTTACAGCTTCCTCTGGTAGCTCGTTCCACGTACCCAGCACCCTCTGTGTGAAAACGTTTCTCCTTAGTTCCCTTCTAAATCTTTCCCCTCTCACCTTAAAACTCTGTCCTCTAGTCTTAGACTCCCCTACCCTGGGGAAAAGACTGTGACCATCTATCTTATCCACACCCCCTCAAACTTTTATAATCCTCTGTAAGGTCACCCCTCAGCCTTCTAGTCTCCAAAGAAAAACAGTTGCAGCCTATCCAACCTCTCCTTATAACTGAAGCCTTCTAGTCCCAATAACATCATCATGACCTCTGGACTTTTTTGGTTTAAGGAGAAATATTGACCAAGACATGGGAGAAAACCCTCATTGTCTTCCTGCCATTGGGATCTTTGACATCCTTCCAAGCAAGGTGATGTGGTTTTGATTCAATATCTCTGCAATACAGTAGTTGTTGCCTTTAAATAGTGATTCTGTCATCACACACCACTCGAAGTATTTCACGGGAACATTATCAAATAATGTTTGACACAGAACCACAGGGAGAAAAAGGATGATCCAAAAGGTAAGTTTTCAAGAGTCCTTTCCAGTCCCAATGAAGGGTCTCGACCCGAAACGTCGACTGTTTATTTCCCTCCATAGATGCTGCCTGACCTGCTGAGTTCCTCCAGAATTTTGTGTGCATTGCTCCAGATTCCAGCATCTGCAGAATCCCTTGTGTTTTCAGGAATCCTGTAAGGAGAGAGAGAGAGAGGCAGAAGAATTCCAGGGCTTTGGGCTAGGCAGCTGTGGCATGGCCCTCCATCAGGACTGAAACATTACACCAGATTGTGCTTCACTCCAGCCCCATATTTCAAGAAGGATGTGAAAGATTTAGAGAATTTCTAGAACAAGCCCAGGGAACAGGGACTGCATGTGCATGGGGAGACTGGAGAAGCTGTGGTTGTTCTCACAGAGAGATGTACAGCACAGAGGCCCTTCAGCCCACTGAGTCTGTACCGACCATCAAACACCCTTTTATACTAATCCTGCATTAATCCCATCTCCACATTCTCATCAATTCCCCCTGGACTCTACCACTCACTTACACACGGGACAATTTAAAGCAGCCACTTATCCTACCAGCCTGCATGTTTTTGGGATGTGGGAGGGAACTGAGGTCAGGATTGAACCCGGATCTCTGCCAGCTGCAACACTTTGCCTCTACTTAAAGAAATCTCCTTGGAGAAGATTTAATAGAGGATTTTACAATCAAAAATAATTGGATTGAAAATGATTTCTCTATTTTATAGTTTAGGGATCTTGACAAAAACCCTTTCAATGCAATAAGTGGTTCGATTGGGAATGAATAGGAATTCAATAGTTTTTAACATTGGGATAAACATCTAGTGGAGATAAATTGTAGGGAAATGCAGAAAGAGCAGAGTGGGGCTGAAAAAAACTACATTGCTCTTCAAAGGGCTAGAACAGAGTAGATGGGCTGAGTGGGCTCTTTCAGCCCAGGACTATCTCACAATTCTAACAGAGCAGGCATTTTGCAGTTGAGCTGGGCAGAATCTCCGAGTTACAGAATTATGAATTTGCAATCCAATGCTCTTTGTTGAAACACTGCTCACAGCCCCCAGTAACGGGTTTGCAAGCCAAGAATTCTACCAACACATTTCTTTCACAGACAAGGGGAGAGGAAAACACAGAAAGCAAAAATTCCGGCCCTGTGTGTTTTTAGAAACTCTGCTCGTCTTTGCTCAATTGAGCTCGCAGTCCGGCTGCGTACCACTGTTGGGAAGGGAACATAGTCAAGGTGTTTCTCTGGGCTACTCCTCACTCACCTGAGGGTAAGTGAACCATGGCACTGCCAATCCTTCGTCTGCTTCTCAGCACAACCAGCATCCGCTCTTCTCCTGACCTGGAGATATTTTCACATGTAATGTGCTGGCGTTATCTTTATTCCCCCTCTCTTTCAGGCCAGACTTTCCCTGCATTTTCTCAGTTGCTCTTGCTGATTTCTTTTTCACCCTGAGTGAAGGATTCCACCTCAACTAACATACTTGCTGAGGGTGAACCACACTCAATGGACACTCTTCGACAAAGGGAGGCAACACATTGGGGGTTGCGTGTGCTCCCAAGATTCACCCTGCACACCCCTGCTCTCCTCAGCAGGCACAGGTTGGTGGATAATGTTCCCAGCAACTCAGGATCTCCTGGATGGTGCTGACAGCTATGGTTCAGTGGTTAGCCCTCTCATCTCTGAATCAGAAGGTTGTGGGCTCAAAGCCACTCAAGAGATGAATATGCAATCCAGTCCGGCTTACTGTAAGTTTTCTCTTTTTAATTTTATGTTACGTTGAAGCCCTCACAGCTAGAAGGACAAAGTCCTCCCACGGCAGTGCTTAATGTAGTGTTGGGGTGACGGTCCTGGTCTGTCTCCTCTTCCATGTTGCTGTTAGTGAGCTGACAACTTGGCATGAAGGGGTGGGCTGCATGCTCCAATTTCAGGGTCAAATCGAACATTGATGAAGGGTTTTGGCCCTGAAACATTAACTCTGTTTTTCTCTCCACAGATGCTGCCTGACCTGCTGAGTGTTTGGAATTGGAATTGGTTTATTATTGTCACATGTAGTGAGGTACAGTGAAAAACTTGTCTTGCGTACCGATCGTACATATCAATTCATTACACAGTGCCTTGAGGTGGTACAAGGTAAAACAATACAGAATGCAGAATAAAGTGTCACAGTTACAGAGAAAGTGCAGTGCAGGCAGACAATGTGCAAGGTCATAACGAGGTAGATTGTGAAGTCAAGAGTCCATCTTATCGTACTAAGGGACCGTTCAATAGTCTTATAACAGCGGGAATAGAAGTTGTCCTCCAGCCTGGTGGTACGTGCCCTCAGGCTCCTGCATCTTCTGCCTGATGTAGCCATCCAATGTAGAGGGGTAGGATTGCACTCCCTTACACTGCCAGCTAGTTGTACACTTCAGGAATGGGCCGCTGATAGGAAGTCCTTTCACCTCTACACCATGTTTTATAAGAATAGTGGGAGGGCCGTGAACAAGTGTACAACTGTACAAGACAGGGGATGCTTGGTTAAAACAGAGGTCCATAGAGATTTCTTCTCTCAGTGAGTGGTGAATCTCTGGGTGGTGCATGCCAGAGGGTGGGGGAGGCCAGATCATCGGATATAGTTAAGGTGGAGATAGATAAATATTCGAAAGATCGAGGAATTGAGGGTGATGGGGAACTGGCACAGAAGAAGAGTTGAGATGCATAGATCAGTGGTATTGGAATTGGTCTATTATTTTCACTTGTACCAAGGTACAGTGAAAAACTTGTCTTGCATACCAATCGTACAGGTCAATTCATTACACAGTGCAGTTACATTGAGTTAGTACAGAGTGCATTGATGTAGTACAGGTAAAAACAATAAAAGTACAGAGTAAAGTGTCACAGCTGCAGAGAAAGTGCAGTGCAATAAGGTGCAAAGTCACAACAAGATAGATCGTGAGGTCAGAGTCCATCTCATTGTATAAGGGATCCGTTCAATAGTCTTATCACAGTGGGGTAGAAGCTGTCCTTAAGCTTGGGGGTATGTGCCATTAGGCTCCTGCATCTTCTGCCTGATGGGAGAGGAGAGAAGAGAGAATGACCCAGGTGGTGGGGTCTTTGATTATGCTGGCTGCTTCGCCAAGGCAGCGAGAGGTAAAGACAGAGTCCAAGGAGGGGAAGCTGGTTTCCGTGATGTGCTGAGCTGTGTCCACAACTCTCTGCAGTTTCTTGCAGTCCTGGGCAGAGCAGTTGCCGTAACAAGCAGTGATACATCCAGATAGGATGCTTTCTATGGTGCATCGATAAAAGTGGTGATCATATTGAATGGCGGGGCAGGAATGGGGGGCCAAGTGCCTCCTCCTGCTCCTGCTTTCTTGTGCTGTGGGTTCACAAGACAAATTTCTAACCCACCCTGTGACGTGGTCGGGCACTACTGGTCATAGGCATTCCACTGCCTTGACGTTCTGTTGCCTGTGACAAGGTTGCTGAGCACACACAGAACACGCGATGACCAGCTCCGTATCCTGAAGCAGCCAAAGCGCTGATCCCTGCCGGAATCAGACAGTCTTTGGCTGCAGGTGAACTCATTCCTCACCTCTCCGCCCACCGCCACGAGCTGTCCTCCAGCAGAACTCTGGAAAGGATCAGAGTCTGCACCTGCATTGGTTTTGGGCTGACAATCAAAGGCTCTGAACTCGGTGCTTTAGGGGAAATTGAGGCTGTGGGGCTCCAAATCCAAGCATAACATCTCCTGGCATGACATGCTGCTGTCTGGAGAAGGGCTGCACTGTGCTGCTCCTCCGCAGACCGTCTACTGGTACAGTGTGTCTTGGCAGAGTGAGTGCAGGAGGCCTGACTGGGGATGGGAGGCCGTATGTGTGCAGAAAGGGGTGCATGAGGGACGGGGAGAGGTTGCCTCTGCAAAATAGGCACAAGGCTCTTTGGAAACCTGTTTGTGGGTTGTCCAGAGGGTGTGCAGGGGAAGTCTCCCCATTATTGGAAACCCGTGTGTGGGTTGTCCAGAAGGTGTGCATGGGAAGTCTCCCCATCATTGCCATGGCCTTTCCTCATGACTGCTGCACACACCTCATCTCCAACAGTAGCGATCTGTGGAAAGCATGCATGTAGCTTTAGCTAATCTGTGTTCTTCTCAAATTCTTTCTAAGCACACAAGATAGAAGCCTGCTCAAGCATGGTCAAGGTCAAGGTCACAGTTGATCTTCTGGAATCCCAGTAGAGGCTGTTCCCAGGAATGAACAGGTTCTGTTTATACAGATGACCATAAGTCGATTTTGTCCGTAAGTTGAAAGATACACAAAAATCACTCGATATGGTAACTGTACCTCCATGGTGTTGCAATAAATGGCATCAAAAGCACGTAAGATAAGAAAGAACAATTACCAAAATTTTTTGGGGGGAGGGGAGAGAGGGAGAGAGAGAGAGAGAGAGATAGAGAGAGAGAAAGAGAGAGATAGATAGAGAGAGAGAGAGAGAAAGAGAGATAGATAGGTAGACAGAGAGATAGAGAGAGATAGAGAGAGAAGGAGAGAGAAAGAGAGAGAGAAATCTAATTCTGCTGTACATATGAAGGAACATATGTGCGTACATCGGACTTTTGAAGGTAATAATATTATGGGAGCTCATTCGTATGAAGGGGGTCCATAAGTCAGGTGTTCATAAGATGACCTGTAGTCAATCGATGGTGGCCACTCTGGTGCCCAGGTTAGATGACAAACTCTGAATTGACCAATACTTTGTATTTAAGAATATGGTATAAAACTGCAGAGGGATGTTTGGCTCATCACAGCAGTGCTAGTTCTTTGAAAAAGGGGTCCAATTAATCCCACTTCTTGGGTGACCTCTGTGGCCTTCTAATTGTTGAATATTTGCCCAGTATCCTGTTGGAAGTTATTACTGAATTTGCTTCCATCATCCTGTCAGAAAAGACATGGCAGATTGTAATAGCCATTGGAATGCTGTCCAAATGAATTTCTGTTTCCTTTGCTAATCGCTTTGAACCTGCATCCGCTGGCTCCCAACCTTCTGCATCCTGCTATCCTTGGCTCCTGGTTATAAAACATTCCTCAAGTGGTTACATCCCAGGAACTAGCACCAACTAATGGTTGGATGAATTATCAAAGACTACCCATTAAAAACTTGAGGGACTTAAATCAACAGACTCCAGTTCCAAACCTCGCTGTACCTCTGGTGAGACCAAATTCTTGGAGGGTTTTTCCTCCTTTGACACTCCCAAGCAGTACAGCTAAACAGTACTAGAACAGGACAATCACTGATAAACAAAACCCAGAGAAAGACGGGTGTGCAGCTCATTGGAATAGACTCCAATAGATGATGCAGTATTTATGTTTTGAGAATATTCGACCTGAATAAGGCTTCCAAACTTTTCCAGCGTATCGCGGATTGCCCTCCCCAACTACTGTGTGCTCCTTTCACCTTTCCGCCCCACCCTTCTGTAGTTTGGAAGGAGGAGCAGAGGGAGGGTTGTGGTGCTATGAGAAGGTGTGCAGTTGTTGCAACATGAGCCTCTCAAAGTCAAAGCCATCTTGAGAAAGGAACGGTATTGTGTTCCTTCGCCTCAGATCAGTCCAAATACAACTTGCTCTTCGACACGTCCTTAACCTAATTAATCCCACTTCATGGGTGACCTCTGTGGCCTTCTAATTGTTGAATATTTGCCCAATATCCTGTTGGAAGTTATTACTGAATTTGCTTCCATCATCATGTCAGACAAGACATGGCAGATTGTAATAGCCATTGGAAGGCTTTGAAAGAACATAGTTGATGCCAAGCCACAGAAGGGAGATATCGGATTAAATGACCAAACCCTTGGTTTTAATGGCTGCCTTATTGGAGAAGGGAGAGGCAGAGAAGGAAGAAATTCTGGAGCTCAGAGCCCAGATAGTGGGAGGTATGGCCGACAATGACAGAGTAACTAAAATCGGGAATGTGCAATGGGCCAGGTTCGACGATGGCAGAAATCCCAGAAGATGACAGACTGGGAGAGGTCAGACTCCCTTTCACTCTCTAAGATACTACAAAATGTATTCAGTAAGTCAAGCTGATGGAAGGATGGCTTAGTAAATAAGAGAAAATCTCATGATGTTGCCAAATATTCTTACTGTGGCTTTCTTCTGCAGAGGCAGGCAGGCTTTGGCAAGTTCCATGCCAAACAGTGTTGCAATAACACAGAGAGCAGCTGGTCACATAGTATAATTGTAACAACCAATACTACATACCGCAAACGTTACACTTATATGGAAAGAAGGTGGAGAGGTGATGGCAAAATCGGAGAGTTTTAACATTGAGATATTGCCACACTGGGAGCTCCTACTGATCAGTGAGTACAGAGTGGTGAGTCAATGGGACCTGGGGTTCCAGCCTGGCTAGCTGACCTCAGCCAGTGAGACACCACTTGGACATGTTTGGTTAAGGTTAGGCTGCAGGGGCTGGCTCTTTTTGCATGAATTGCCTGCACTCAAGGTTTGTGGGGCAAGTTTTATACGTTGGACAGATGAACACAGGCCAGGGCCCCTCAGCGCTGGGTGGAGTGAGCCCTTGTTGACTCTGTGGGCCAAGTTGAGATTCCGGCCAAGAGTTGGGTTAGGTTTTAATTCTGTACCCAAGTTGGCCTCAACGTGGACCTGGGTCCCTTCACATCACAGTGTAATCAGCTGTTTTGCATTTAATTTCAAAAATATTGCTTCATTATCAATTTCCGCAGGAGGTGTGACACCTGCCCTGTTACATCTTCCTTTCCCACCATCCAGGAACCAAAACTCTCCTTCCAGGTGAAGCAGTGATTCACTTGCACTTCTTCCAAACTTGTGTACTGCATGCAGTGTTCCCAATGTGGCCTCCTCTACACTGGAGAAACCAAACACAGATTGGGTGACTGCTTTGCGGATCACCTGCGTTTAGTCTGCAGGGGTGACCCCTAGCTTGGATTTAATTCTCCATCCCACTCCCACCCGGACCTCTCTGTCTGGAGCCTCTGGCACTGTTACAACGAGGCCCGACACAAGCTCATCTTCTGCCTGGGCATGTTGCAGCCTTCTGGACTCAACGTTGAATTCTCCAACTTCAGATGACTTGCTCTTTCCTCTAGTTTCTATCAGAATTAGCCATTCCTGTCTGTCACCTCTCTGTGATTTTGGCTCAGTTTTACTCTCTCCATTAGTACATCCTGACCCACTAGGCAAGTCCCACAGCCCTGCTATTATACTGGCTGTATTGACGAGGGCAGTGTAATTGAAATGGTATGTATGGGCTTCTGTAAGGCCTTTGACAAAGTCCCATATGGAAGGCTGGTCCAAATAATTAGAGCCCACGGGATCCAAAGCTAGTCGACAAATTGGATCCAGTATTGGCTTTGTAATAGGAGGCAGAGGGTGATGGTGGAGAGTTAGTTTTGCAATTAGAAGCCTGTGACCAGTGGTGTATCACAGAGGTTGGTGATGGGTCCCTTACTATTCATTATATACACTAGCGACTTAGACGTGAAAGTAGGAGGTTTGATTAGTAAGTTGGCAGATAACATGAAAATTGGTGGTGTTGTTGTTAGTGAGGAGGACGATCCTAGGCTATAGAATGACATTGATCAGCTGGTGAGATGGGCAGATCAATGGCAGGTGGAATTTCATCCTATTACATATGAGGTGATGTATTTTGGGGGGTGTTTAATATGGGTAGGACATACACCATGAAGGCGAGGGAGTATTGAGGAACCAAGCAACCTTGGTGTACAAGTCCAAAGATCCCTGAAGAACTGTGAATAGTGAACTGTGGACTTGCATGTGGACTTATCCCTGAAGCACAGGTAGATAAGTTGGTAAAGGTGGCATATGGAATGTTTGCCTTCATGAGCCAGGGCATAGAATATAAGAGCGGGGACATCCTGTCACAACCTTATAAAACAATGGTCACACAACAGCTGGAATATTGTAGGCATTTCTGGGCCTCGCACTGGAGAGGGTGCGGAGGGGACACACCTGGATGTTGCCTGGGATGGAACGTTTCAGTCATGAGGAGAGACTGCAGAGGCTGGGTTTGTTTTCCTTGGAGCAGAGGAGGCTGAGGGGGGACATAATAGGGGGAACGAAAGGGTGGATAGTAAGAAACTTTTCCCCATGGCAGAGCTGTCGAAGAGTATGGAGCATAGGTGAAGTTTACAGGGGGAGTAAGAGGGGAAAGTTTTGTCCTGCAGGGGGTGGTTGGAATCTGGAATGCACTACCTGAGGGGGTGGTGGAGGTAGAGACTCTCACAACATTTAACAACCGCCTGGATGAGCACTTGTTTTCGCGTGCACTTTCTGACAATTGCCATGCCTCTCTCATTGAAATACAATCGAATAAGCTGCACGATGTTCCAGTGCATGGAACAATGCCTACCCACGGATCTATAAATAAAGCAAACTAAGGCTGCTTTCACGTCACCCTTTGTCTGCCGTTACAACACAATAGAATCGTCGGGGATGCCACCACTCTGGCCATTCCCCTTTCTCTCCTCCACCTTCTGGGAGAAGATACAGGAGTTTGAAAGCCCGGTCGACCAGACCCAAAAACAACTTCTTCCCCACCATTAATGACTTCTGAACCAGTCATCTCCTTCACATGCTAGTGCTGCTGCCACAGAGAGTCACAGGGTCACACAGCACAGAAACAGGCCATTCGGCCCAACTGGTCCATGCCGACCAAGATTCCCATCTAAGCTAGTCCCATTTGCCTGCGCTTGGCCCTTATCCCTCTAAACTTTCCCTATCCGTGTACCTGTCCAAGTACCTCTTAAATGTTGTTAAAGTACCTGCCTCAACCACTTCCTCTGGCAGATAATTCCATATACTGACCACTCTCAGGGTGAAAAGGTTGCCCTCAGATTCCTATTAAATCTCTCCCTTTCACCTTAAACCTGTGCCCTCTGGTTCTTGATTCACCAACCCTGGGAAAAAAGACTGCACACTCACCCTAGTTATGCTCTTCATAATTTTAAACACCTCTATAAGATCACCCTTCATTCTCCTATGCTTCAATAAAAAAATTCCCAACCTGCTCAACCTCTCTCCATTACTCGGTCCCTCGAGTCCTGACAATATCCTTGTAACTCCCTTCTGCACTCTTTCCAACTTAACGGCATCTTTCCTATAGCAGGGTAACCAAAACTGAACACAATATTACAAATGCTGCCTCACTGACGTCTTGTACAACTGCAACATAACATCCCAACTTCTATACTCAATGCCCTGACTGATGAAGGCTAGCCTATCAAAAGCCTTCATCACTCCCTGTCTACCTGCAACACCACTTTCAGGGAACCATGTACCTGTACTCCTAGATCCCTCTGTTCTACAACACTCCCCTGGGCCCTACCATTCACTGTGATTTGTCTTCCCAAAATGCAACACCTCGCTCTTATCTGAACTAAACTCCATTTGCCATTCCTTGGCCCACTTACCCAGCTGATCAAGATCCCTCTGTAAATCTTGATAACTGTCTTCGCTGTCAATGACACCACCTACTTTCGTGTCATTTGCACTTACTAACCATGCCTTGTACATTCTCATCCAAATCATTGATGTTCTCGAACTCTTAATTCTACCTCTTCCATTATTGCCACTTTAGCATTTCTTTTCACACTACTTCAGGTTGCACTACGATCTTTGCACCATTCTGCCGTTTTGGGCTCGTTGCCGTATTTATTATTACCATGTATACTGTTCACACTGTGAGCTTCAAGCAAGCAAGGAATGTCATTGCACCCTGGCATATATGACAATAAACTAATCTGAATCTGAATCTCCTGCCTCCAAGTAGTGTTAGGGCTGTTGAGAGGGACCATTCCCCTCCCTCAGCTCCTCATCACTGCTTGGTGCAATCAGAGGGTAGCACATTTAAACAGTACCTGGGTGTGTACTTGAGTAGCTGTGAACTGCAGGGCCACGGACCCAGAGCTGGAAGGTGAGATCTATGGACCCATTAGTGGTCGGTGGGATTAGGCTGGGTGGCTCATTTGCAGCTGGTATGGGCATATTGGACAGAAAGGCCATAAACTCAACTTTCTATGACTCTGCCCCATTGGAGTGATGTAGGGAAGGCAACTCTGGTGCATTTCTTGAAGTCAACCCTTCGCAGTGCACAAGGAACACATGGTCAAAATGGCCACTGGGGTCAGACGTAACGAGGCTCGTCCTCAGCCTGAGAAGACGGGAGGGACGTTAACCGACCACACAGCATTATGGTCCCTTCCTCTCTGGAGCAAGTCTTCAGTTGCCAGGCCACTGTTCTGCTGGAGTGTGGTAGAGTGTAGAATCTGAGGGGAGTTTATGGGAGTGTGGGAAGAATAAAATGGGATCTAGTGAAAGGTTGGTGTAAGTGGTTGCCAGGTGATTGACATGGTCCCAGTAGAGAGATACAGCACAGAAACAGGCCCTTTGCCTGGCGAATCCATCTGGCCCCCTTTCACACCAATCCTACAGTGACCCCTATATATTCTCCCCACATTCCCATCAACTCCCTCCAGAGTCTATCCCTCACCTACACACTGGGGGCAATTTACAGTGGCCTATTAATCTATCAACCCTGCACATCTTTGGGAGGAAACCGGGGCATTGGGAGGAAACCCACATTGTCACAGGGAGAACGTGCAAACTCCACACAGAAACAGCAGCTGATGTCAGGATTGAACCCGGGTCTCTGGCTGCATGGCTGGGCCACCTGCCCAAGTGGTGAGGAGGCGGGGGCTGGATGTAACGACGGGGGTATTTTCCAAGGCAATAGGGATGACTGGCAGGGGGCGGATATCTGAAATTCATGTCAACACCCATGTCTTCACTGAAAGTACACCAGGCATGGAATGAGTTAATGAGTGCATGGCACCCCAGAGATGACCACCTGTCAAAACACCAGCTTTTAGTAGCGACTTGAGGAAGAGATTCTCCACCGAGAGAGAGGAGCGGTCAGTCAGACTCTTTGCTGTTCAGTGAGGCTGATAGCTAATGGGACTAGGTTGGATAGACATCTTGGTCAGCATAGACAAGTTGGGCCGAAGGGCCTGTTTCTGACTCTGTGACTCTGATCCTTCTCCTAACTCCATCCACCTAAGTTAAGCAGGGACAATGGTGCTAAGAGCCACCACAACAATACATTGCATGAGGGAGGGGCTGATATTTTTGAGATCTCGGGCGCAGTAAGAGTTCGTAAGCAGGGAAAGACACCTCGACTGAAACTCCACTGCTGTCCCCAGGTTTCTGAGTCTGCAGGAAACCTGGTCCCGTTACCTGACCGGCGCTGGGCTCCCAAAGGGGCACCTGTTTCTGGCTGTGAAATTGATTGCAATGTTTTTCGTCTGGTCTGGCGGCTCTGTGCATGGCTCTCCATAAACCCAGGGAACCCACGCACAGTTTTGCCAAGCCAGCTTCCTTTCATTGGGCAGCCTCGGACTTCCAGATCCATTCAATAAGTGTCTCAGCCAGATTGCACAATTCCCAGATGCTTTGCTTTAATAAAAAGCTGCTTGTTTTTACTACATCCAGATGTGCTTTTCAATGTTACATTTTATACTCTTGCACTTGCCCACTCTTTCGCCTTTCACCCTCTACCTCAACACACCTCCCAGTCTCAACACAAACTCTCCCGAACTAAGGGTCCTATGTACGAGCAGCTTATTCAAGGTCTCTGCTGGGTCAGCTCTAACTTCTGCCGTGGGTTTATTGATACCTGTCAGTTCATTTCTGCGACGTGGACATTGCCGACTGCAGCAAGTAGGTGCCTCCTCAGGAGAATCGCCATCGGCAGCCACCACAGTCTGTGTGGTGATGGTGTTCCCACAAATGCTGTTGTAAGAGAGGTTAGGGTTTGGAACCAGTGAAGGTGAAAAGACAGAGATAGACTTCCAAGTCAATATTGCATGTGACTTGGTGGGGACCGTGCTAACGCTGGTTTTGATGTGCATCCTGCATTTGGAGAGAGGTTATTGGTTCAGATTAGTATATTGTTATACGCACCAGGGTGCTATGAAGTTCTGTGTTTAGTTGAAGCTCACAGACTAAACAGTATACATGGTAGTAATAAATACATCAGAATAATCTTGGTGTTACAGTGATGCAGCTAATGGAACAGCTGCCTCACAGCTCCAGCGTCCCAGGTTCGATCCTGACCTCGAGTGCTGTCTGTGCGGAGTTTGCACGTTCTCCCTGCGATTGCATGGGTTTCCTCTGACGGTTCCGGATTCCTCCCACGTCCCAACGCCGTGTGGGTCGGCAGGTTAATTAGCCGCTGCAAGTTGCTCCTAGTGTGTGGGTGAGGGGGTAAGGTAGTTTGCTGCACTATCCCCATATCCCTTGATTCCCTTCATGTTGAAAGATCTGAAAGAACTCAAGAGACTGAGCCCCACAGCCCTGTCAGTAGAGAATTCCAAGGATTCACCACCCTCTGAGTGAAGATATTGCTCCTCATTTCAGTGTTAAACAGGCTACCCCTTTATTCTGAGACCATGACCCTGGTTCTAGTCTCATCAACCAATAAGGGGTTTGAGAACAATTATGTTACCAACAACCATGAAACTGGTTTGTACAGTGAAATGCTTTGGATGGGGGATGTGGTTCAGAGTCCCGAGCACTTTCCTAGTGCAGTAATGAAGACCATGTGGACTCCATTTGGTGTGGAGGCTTTCGAGCATCTGTCTGATGCTCTGCCACATCCTCATTGGCCAGTTCCCCCACGCAGGTATTGGCTTCTTGCCAGCTGTGGCTCTGGATCAGTGTGTCCTGGGTTCAAATCGTGCTCTGGAGACCTGACCACAGAAACGTAATTGGATGTTCCAGTGTAGTGCTGAGAGAGTGCTCAGTTGTCAGCACTGCTATCTGTCCCACTCTGTGCCAAATCCCCTGTCCATGCTCAAAACCTCATGGTGCTTGCTCGAAGCAGGGACAAGGCCTATCAACATCACTGAAGCAGGTTATCACTGACATATTGCTTAACGTAGGTGCTTGCTGTGTACAAATTAGTTGGTGCATTTCCTGCATTAATCAGTTAACGCAATGCTTTACTGTGCCAGTGACCTGGGTTCAATTCTAGCCACTGTCTGTAAGGAGTTTGTACGCTCTCCCCGTGTCTGCGTGGGTTTCCTCCAGGTGCTCCGGTTTCCTCCCACATTCCAAAGACGTACAGGTTAGGAAGTTGTGGGCGTGCTATGTTGGCGCCCGAAGTGTGGCGACACTTGTGGGCTGCCCCCAGAACATTCTACTTAAAAAGATGCATTTCACTGTGTGTTTCGATGTACATGTGACTAATAAAGCTATCTTATCTTAAAGGTTCAAATCTACATCACAGGCTTGGGGGTCATGAAGGACAACTTAGAAATCAAGGTTCCTCTTTCACCACACTGCCTGACCCTGTTAGGTCAGTGCTCGACCTGCTGATTTCCTCCAGCAGTTTGGTTTTTGCTCCAGGTTTCAGCATCTGTTGTCCCTTGTGTCACAATGTCACTATTAGTTCAGTGGAAGGAAGGAAGGAGAGGTTAAAAAAAAATGAATGTTTCCATGTAAACAGTCATGTTAATGCAGGGTCAGTAGGGAGACACAAGAGACCGCAGATGCTGGAAGCCGGAGCAACACACAATCTGCCAGAGGAACTCAGCGGGTCGGGCAGCATCTATGGGGGGAAAGGAGTTGTTGACATTTCACGTCGAAACCCTGCACTGGGACAACCCAGATAACACTCCTCACTGACATGGAGTCAGCTGATCACAGGTGAGATGGGAAGGGGAAGGAAATATACAGTGCTCTACACCTCCTGATGTCCAGCAAACTGCCCGCAGACCTCCCTTTCTACCAGTGACTAATTCACTAAACCCACTGTGTCACCATGTGCAACAAGTGGTTGGTTTTGCTACCACCACACCCAGTACTTTGGGTGTGGTTACACTATTTCCCTCAGGTTTGTCCTCATCCCCTTTCCCCAGGACAGAACAAAGCTTCGTCTGGGATTTCCATCTCACCAGCCTCCACATTCTATGCGTTATCCTTCACGATTTCTGCCAGCTCCAACATGATCCCAACACTAGACACGTCTTGCCCTCTCCTCCCCTTTCTACATTTCGCCACCTCCCGTCCCAGGGCACCTTCCCATGCAACCGGAGGTGATGCAGTTACCCGCCCATTCACCGCTTCTCCTCCCACCATCCCAGGCGGTCTATCCAGGCGAAGCAGGAATTCACTTGCGCTTCCAACCTAGTGTAATGGACTGCGTGCTCACAGCGTGGCCTCCCCTACACTGGAGAAACCAAGCGCAGATTGGGTGACCGCTCTGTGGAACACCTGTGCTCAGTCCACAGGGATGATCCCGAGCTTCCTGTTGCCTGTCACTTTAGTTCTCAATCCCACTCCCATTTCAACCTCTGTCTGAAGTCTCCTCCACTGCCTTACTGAGGCCCAATGTGAACCAGAGGAAAAACATTTTATTTTCCATCTGGGCACTTTGCAACACTCTGGAATGAGCACTGAGTTCCCCAACGTCAGGTAAACTGCACTCATTGACTCATTGCTTCCCATTATCGTGCTGATGTCCCCTTCTCACCTACTTCTATAAATTAGAATCAGAGTCAGATTTATTACCACCGACTTATATGAAGTGAAATGTGTTGTTTTGCAGCAGCAGTACAGTGCAAAGGTATAAAATTACTATAAATCACAAAAATAAATAAATAATTGTCTTATGAGGATAGGGCTTTTCTCTTTGGAGAGAAGGAGGATGAGAGGTGACTTGACAGAGGTGTACAAGATGATAAGAGGCATAGATCGAGTGGACAGTCAGAGACTTTTTCCCAGGACGACAACGGCTAACACGAGGGGACATAATTTTAAGGTGATGGGAGGAAGGTATAAGGGGGATGTCAGAGGCAAGTTTTTTACACAGAGAGTGGTGGGTGCGTGGAACGCACTGCCGGCAGAGGTGGTGGGGGCAGATACGTTAGGGACATATAAGAGACTCTTAGAGAGACAGATGAATGATAGAGAAATGGGGGGCTATGTGGGAGGTAAGGGTTAGATAGATCTTAGAGCAGGATAAAATGTCGGCACAACATTGTGGGCCAAAGGGCCTGTACTGTGCTGTAGTGTTCTATGTTCTATGTTCTAATGTAAAAAAAAGGAATAGCAAGGTCATGTTCATGGGTTCATGGACGGTTCAGAAATCTGATGGGGGAGGGGAAGAAGCTGTTCCTGAATCGTTGAGTGTGGGTCTTCAGGCTCCTGTACCTCCTGCCCAATGACGGTCCTCAGTAATGGATGCCGCCTTCTTGAGGCACCGCCTCTTGAAGATATCTTCAATGGTGGGGAGGGTTGTGCCTGTGATGGAGCTGGCTGAGTCTACAACCCTCTGCAGCCTCTTTCGATCCTGTGCATTGGAGGCTCCATACCAGGCGGTGATGCAACCAGTCAGAATGCTCTCCACTGGACATCGGTAGAATCATTCAGTACTTGAGCTCCTTATCATCTGGAGCAAAAAAACAAGCTGCTGGAGGAACTCAGCGGGTCGGGCAGCATCTGTGAAGGGAAGGGGACAGTCAACGTTTCAAGTTGGGACGTTTCAAGGAGGTTGAGCCATCCTTCCTGTAGTGTGGTGACCAGAACAGTACACAATACTCCAAATGTAGTCCAACCAATGATTTGGACAGCTGCAACATGACGTCCCAAGTAGTAGGGAACTGTGGAAAATTATGCTCATCAGGGTCACATGAACTGCAAGTGGCTACCAGGAAATGGTATTTTTTAGTCAGTTTTAGGAGTAAGGTTGCGATGTTCTGATTGCCAAGGATTGTTACGGCACCTTCTCCCCAACCTGGGCAAGCAAAGGTGGGCAAGATATTGTTCAGGCTCAGTGACAGTGCTCAATTCTCTGAGTCGGGGCGATGAGTTTAGGAGTTCCCACAGAGACTGGAAAACCTACTGCACTGAGGGAGTGCCACACTGTCAGAGGAGCAGTATTGAGGGAGTGTCACACTGTGGGAGGGGTGGTACAAAAGCCCGGCGCTGTTGGTTTACGGGCACCCAGTGCGGCGCGGGGAGGGGCGCGTGGCGGATCTCCTCGTGGGTCTCCTGCTGGGCCTGGCCAAGCTGCCCATCCACGGGATGCGGTGGCAGGTGGCCGAGTGTACCGGCAGGTCAGCCTGCCTGCCCGTCTTCTGCGCTTACGTGCACGCGCAGGTGTGTCTAGAGAGGGAGCATGCGGTTTCTGCGGGCACCCTAGCTGAGTTCCGCGCGCGGTGGGCCCCTCAGGGGATCGCATGTGTCGTGGACGGTACGAACACGATTCTTATTTGAAGTGTCGCGTGTCGCGTTAACGGGTGTAGCGTCGCGTGTGTGTTTCATTAGTATTAGTTTGCATTCTCTACTGTAGTATGTCGTTGCTTAGTTTCTTCTTTTCTGTATTAGATGTGGTGTATTGACACTGGTTGTCTTTTGTAGTGCTTTTAGTGAATAAACGTTTATTATTAAAAAAAGGGGGGCAGTACTGAGGGAGTGCCACACTGTCAGAGGAGCAGTACTGAGGGAGGGGCGGTACTGAGAGAGCGCCGCACTGTGGGAAGGGCAGTACTGAGGAAACGCTGTTCAATCGCAGACCACTTTTGGATGAGACATTAACCAAAACCTTGTCTGTCCCTTCAGGTGGATGTTACAGGTTCTGTAGAAGGGGATTTATCACAGGGTCCCGGACCACATTCATTCACCAGTCAACGTCAGTAATAAACTGACCGCCCACCGTTATCTCACTGACTGCCAGGACTGTGCTTGATATGAATTAGTTGCAGCATTTCCTATTTCACAACAGTGACCAAAAACATTTCATTAGAATTAAAGCCTCTGGGACTCTCTGAGGTTGTGGAAATGAGCACATCCGCCCAACCTCATTCACAATCTGACAAGGCAGCTGTGAGAGAGCCTGTACCACACACAGATGACACAGTGCCAACGTTTATTCCCCATCAGTAAGTGCCCTTGAACCGAAGAGCCAGTGAAGACTCACCCACATTGGTGGGTCTGGAGTCACATCAAGGACGGACCCTGAGGGCCAGGTGGGGTTTCACCACAATCCTGTCATTGTGTGCTTACTGAGACTGGCATTTGTTTAATTACTGGTGTTAAAACTCCCTGAACTCCCAGAGTGAGTTTATAACTGAGGTGTACAGGAATTTCTCAGCGCAAGGGTGGTGAATCTCTGGAATTCTCTTCCCCGGAGCTTTATGGAGGTTAGATCATTGGGGGTATTTAACGAGGAGGTAGATACATCTTGAGAATCAGAGTCAGAATCGGAATGAGTTTTATTATCACTGTCGTGTATATACGTCGTTATCATTGTTTTGCAGCAGCAGTACAATGCAGGATGTAAAAATTACCATAAATTACCCAAAAATGAATAAATAGTGCAAAAGAGGAACAACAAGGTGGTGTTCATGTGTTCAGGGACCATTCAGAAATCTGATGGCGGAGGGGAAGAAGCTGTCCTTGAAACGTTGAGTGTGGGTCTTCAGGCTCCTGTACCTCCTCCCCGTTGGTAGTAACGAGAAGAGGGTATGTTCCGGGTGGTGAGGGTCTTTAGTAACGGATGCCGTCTTCTTGAGAGTAGGGAATTGAGAACTCTGGGAGAAGAAGAGGAGATGGGGCCTGGGGCAGATCAGCCATGATCAGACCTATCCGCCTGGGGCTCTGGCTCCTGGCATCACCTTTCCTGTTCCCTCCCCCAGCCACATCCATCTGCCCATCTTCCCTCCATTATTTGGTTCCACCTATCATCCACCAGCCTCTTGTCTCTACCCTCCCTCTTCCCTCCCCTCCCCTCCCTACCTGGTTCCATCTTCCTCATCTACCCCTTATCTGTTTCCACCTGCCACCTGCCTCAACACCCCCTGCCCCCTTCCCTTAACACCACTCTGGTGAACCTCATCCCCCGTCCACTCCAAACACCACACCAGCTTCCTACACATCACCAAAACTGGTCCCTTCAGCCCATCGAGTCCGCACTAACCATCAACCACCCAATCCTACATTAGCGCCAGTGTTTATTCTCCACACATTCCGACCCCTTTCCCTCAAGTTCTCCCACCCACCCACCTACACCCCAGGCAAACTACAGTGGCTGGTTAACCCACCGACCTACACGTCTCTAGGATGTGGGAAGCCAGAGCACCTGGAGGAAGCCCATGCAGTCAGAAGGAGAGCATGCAAACTGCACACAATCAGTACCGGAGGTCCGGATTGAACCCGGGACCCTGGCTCTGTGAGGCAGTGGCTTTACTAGCTGCGCCACTGAGCCGCCCCATGTGTACTTCCCAGAGGTGAACGTTATCTCTCAGCCTCTTAGTTACAGAGCTCAGGACCTGGTCTGTGCTGTGAACAGCTTGTTAATCTAGCTGCCACCTTCAGAGTGTTCAGAGCTCAACACCTCCAGTTCGCTCCTTCCACCTCTTTGACATGGTGCTGCTCACTTGTACCATGCCTCCTCATTCCTCCCACGAGCATGCGTCACCTCACCCTCTGCTCTGTTGGACAGAGCCCAGGGAACACCGTGCACCACACAGGAAGAGAATAACTTGAGGAATAGGAGCAGGATTAGGCCATTCGGTCCCTCAATGCTGGTCCACCCTCCAATAAGACCGTGGCTGACCTTTTACCTCAGCACCAGCTTCCTGCACTAAAAAATCTATCGATTGTTGTCCTGAATATATCAGTAAATGAGCCTTCACGGCCCTGTCGTGTAGAGAATTCCAGCCGTTCACCACCCTCTGGGTGAAGAAGCTTCTTCTCGTCTCTGTCATGAACGGCCGACCCCTCATTTGGATGCTGTGGTCAGTACACCCCAGCCAGGGGGAACATCATTCCCACATCCACCCGGCTAAACCCTTTAGGAATTCTGTACATCTCTACTTATTATGGCAGAGGAGTCCATTCAGCCTGTCAGGTCTATACTGGCTCCCAGTCGAGCAATTCCCTCTGTCCCATTTCCGTTTTACCTTGAAACTTATTCTCCCTCTCACTTACCCCTTCAATTTTTTTGCCACTCACCTACACACTAGGGGTAATTTTCAGCAGCCAGTTAACCCACCAACCCGCACATCTTTGGAATGTGGGAGTAAACCAGAGCACCCGGGGGAAACCCATGTGGTCACAGGGAGAGCATGCAAACTCCACACAGACAGTGCCAGAGGTCAGAATAGAACCTGGAACTTCAAGACCAGTGATAAGGGGACATAAGATTTCTTTATTAGTCACACGTACATCAAAACACACAGTGAAATGCATCTTTTGCATGGAGTGTTCTGGGGGCAGCTACAAGTGTCGCCATGCTTCCGGTTCCAAGATAGCATGCCTATAACTTCCTAACCCGTACGTCTTTGGAATGTGGGAGGAAACCGGAGCACCCGGAGGAAACCCACGCAGACACAGGTAGAACGTACAAACTCCTTACAGACAGCGGCCGGAATTGAACGCAGGTCTCTGGCGCTATAATAGGGTTACGCAAACCACTACACTACCGTGCCTGCCATGTTTCGATGAGATTGTTATCAAATAGTCCAGAAGTTCTTCACCAATTTCTAAGCTAAATTTTACCTTCACTGTTTCTGGTCTTTGGATTTCACTGGGTTCCATTCTACGTGGAGCTGAACCCACACACAACACTGCTCCCCGTTCCTCGCTCTCCTCCATCTACACCGCTACCTTATCAGAAAATTCAGTTGTCCATCAGGATTTAATCTGTCCTGTGTTCATCACGTTCCCTGACCTGTGTTCATCGCGTTCCCTGTCCCGTGTACTTCATGCCCTGTCCTGTGTTCATCGCGTTCCCTCTCCTGTGTTCATCGCGTTCCCTGACCTGTGTTCATTAAAACTTTTCAAAAGCGATGATTGTGAAGAGATTTACAGAAGGAAGGTTCAAGCTGAAAAACTCTTCAGAGCAGACAATGTGCAGCATCGATGGCACACGTCCCAGGCAGTGAAAGGACAGGATAGGCTGGAAACACCCAGTGGACCAGCCATCGTCCGTGGGGAGAGAAACAGGGTTGGCGTTCCAGCTCCAGGCCCCTTCATCGGAACTGAGAAAGTGGGAAGACAAGCGTGCTGGGGGGAGAGACAGAGCTCGGAACAAAGCTGTCATGGTAACAATTACTTTAAAAGCTGGTGGTTAGAGACAGAGTGAAAGGGGGAGTTGGCCCGATCTGGAGAAAATGTTTCCCACAGGGACCGATCAACACACTAAGTAGCTTCCAGGTAGATGAATGGAGCCTAAAGGTCTGAAACTCTAAAAGTCTGCAGACGCTGAAACTCTGAAACAGAAACAGGAAACGCCGGAAACTGCAGGGGTGGCCTTACAGAGGTTTATAAAATCACGAGGGGCTTGGATAGGGTGAATGCACACAGTCTTTTTCCCAAGGAAGGGGAACTAAAAACTGGAGGGCATAGGTTTAAGGTGAGGGCGAAAGATTTAAAAGGGACCTGAGGATGGTGAGTGTGTGAAATGAGCTGCCAGAGGAAGTGGTTGAGGCAGGAACAACAACATTTGAAAGACATTTGGACAGGTACATGGAAAGGAAAGGTTTAGAGAGATATGGGCAAAACGTGGGCAAATGGGGTTAGCTTGGATGGGCACCTTGGTCAGCATAGACCAGTTGGGCTGAAGGGTTAAGGTTAGAGTCTTTTCCCCAGGGTAGGGGAGTCTAGAGCTAGAGGGCACAGGTTTAAGGTGAAAGGGGAAAGATTTCAGAATCAGAGTCAGATTTATTACCACAGACTAACATGAGGTGAAATGTGTTGTTTTGCGGCAGCAGTACAGTGCAAAGACATGAAATTACTATAAATTACAAAAATAAATAGATAGTGCAAATGAAAAGTCCATGGGTTTGGAAGTGGTAGAGGGGGCATAATTACATTGTTTATAAGACATTTGGACAGGTACATGGATAGGAAAGGTTTAGAGGGATCTGGGCCAAACACAGGCAAATGGGACTGGCTCAGGTAGACAATTCGGTCAGCATGGACGAGTTGGGCTGAAGGGCCTGTTTCCATGCTGTATAATTCTATGACTCAGCAGGTCAGGCAGCATCTGTGGAGAACCTTTGTCCGGACCTAAGGAACTTGGAATGATCTCCATAGCAATCAGAGCCAGTTCCTAGATCATCTTGACCAGAAGAACTGAACACCTTTCATGGGCCTCTGATTCCTGCAAAGAATTGACTCCATTTTCTATTCTAGAAACTCTTGCAGCCCAGAGAACAGTTAAAGTGTTTGCCAAGCTGCATCCTGCTTGCAAAGAATATATTAATGCCTTGTCCACCTGGTTACCTTCCAGGGAGAACGTGCTGCATTTCTCCTGCGGGTAACTTCACAAGGTCACAAGACAAGGGAGCAGAAGGAGGCCATTCGGCCCATCGAGTCTGCTCCAAGGAAAAGGCAAAAAAAGAAAAAGAAATGAGAGATGGTCGGGGGGTGAAAGGGAAAAAAACTATTCTAATCCCAATTTCTGGCCTTATCCCCATATCCCTTGATACCCCGACTATTTAGATATCTATCTATCTCTTCCTTAAACGCCCCCAATGATCTGGCCTCCACTACTGTACCTGGCAAGGAATTCCACAAATTAACCACCCTCTGGCTAAAGAAATTTCTCCTCATCTCTGTTTTAAACCTGTACCCTCTAATTCTAAGATTGTGCCCTCTGGTCCTGGACTCACCCACCAAGGGAAACAGCCTAGTCACATCCACTCTGTCCAGTCCTTTCAACATTTTAAATGTCCCTATGAGGTCCCCTCTCATTCTTCTGTACTCCAGTGAGTACAGTCCAAGAGCCGACAAACACTCATCGTATGTAAGCCCATTCATTCCGGGAATCATCCTTGTAAATCTCCTCTGAACCCTCTCCAACATCAGCACGTCCTTCCTAAGATATGGGGTTCAAAACTGCGCACAGTATTCTAAATGAGGCCTCACTAGTGCCCCGTAGAGCCTCATCAACACTTCCTTAGCTTTATACACTCTACCTCTCGAAACTTGCTCTTGCTCAGTAAAAGTTATTTGATGATATAAGTAGAATTGATGAGTGGTCTGGCTAAATGCAGGACAATTCTTCAGCGCATTCATTAATGATTGGAGTCTGGGAGGGTTACAGTGTGGTTCGAGGCCGGAAACCAGGATGCAGTGGAGCGAGCTTGCCATCTAGGGGCTGCAGCCAGAATTAGTCCTCCCCACGACACCCAAGAGTGTAACAAAGTGTAACAGGGCCACTCAGGCCCTGGTGCCCTGTTCACAACGGTCATCCCGAGCTCCCAGTTGCACGCCATTTCAACTCCCCAGTCCCACACTCACCTGTCCATCCCCGGCCTCTTCCACTGCCAAGGTGAGGCCAAACACATCTCGAGGAACAACACCTCACATTCCTCCGGGGTAGTCTACAACCCAGTGGTATGAGCATTGAACTCTCCAATTTCGGGTAACCGGTACCTCCCGTGTTCCTCTCTCCTTCCAACGCTCCTCCGTTCCTCCTACTTTTCTCCCTTTCCCATACCTACCCCCTAGCCCCCATCACCCATTTTCGTTCCCCCCACACACTTCACCCACCGTATCCTCTGCCCCATCTGGTTTCATCTGCCATCCACCTCTCCCCTAACGGTTCTCCCTATCATCTTCCTCACCCGTCACATTCCAGCACTTGAAGCCTTTGCTTCACCACTTATCACCCTCCAGCCTTGGTCTCCACCTTCTCTGACTCCATCTACAAGTTTGCAGATGATCCCACCACAGTGGGCCGTATCTCGAATAACGATGAGTCAGGGTACAGGAAGGAGATAAGAGAGCCTAGTGACAGGGTGTCATGACAACAACCTTTCCCTTAATGTCAGCAAAACAAAAGAGCTGGTCATTGACTTCAGGAAAGGGGGCGGTGTACATGCTCCTATCTACATCAATGATGCTGAGGTCGAGAGGGTTGAGACCTTCAAGTTCCTAGGAGTGAACATCGCCAATAGCTTGTCCTGGTCCAACCACGAAGACGCCACTGCCAAGAAAGCTCACCGGCGCCTCTATTTCCTCAGGAGGCTAAAGAAATTAGGCATGTCCCCTTTGACACTCACCAATTTTTATCGATGCACCATAGAAAGCATCCTGTCTGGATGCATCACGGCTTGGTACAGCAACTGCTCTGCCCAAGACCGCAAGAAACTGCAGAGTTGTGGACACAACCCAGCGCGTCACGGAAACCAGCCTCCCCTCCATGGACTCTGTCTATACTTCTCACTGCCTCGGTAAAGCAGCCAGCATAATCAAAGACCCCACCCACCCCAGACATTCTCTCTTCTTCCCTCTCCCATCGGGTAGAAGGTACAAAAGCCTGAAAGCACGTACCACCAGACTCAAGGACAGCTTCTATCCTGCTGTTATAAGACTACTGAACAGTTCCCTTGTATGATAAGATGGACTTTGACCTCACAATCTACCTCTTTATGACCTTGCACTTTATTGTCTGTCTGCACTGCACTTTCTCTGTAGCTGTGACACTTTATTCTGTATTCTGTATTGTTTTACCCTGTATTACCTCAGTGCACCGTGTAATGAATTGACCTGTACGATTGGTGTGCAAGACAGGTTTTTCACTGTTCCTCGGTACAAGTGACAACAATAATAAACCATTTCCAAAACCAAATCCACCCTCCCTCCCCTCCCCACACCTCGCCCTATCTGTTTCTTTTCTTCTTGTCTGCTTCCTCCTATCACCCACCTGCCTCTATCTCCAATCTCCCCCCCCCCAATCCTCCCCCGCCCCCAACTGGCTCCATCCATCCTTCATTCCCCACCCTTCCTCAGTCTGCCTAACACCTACTGGCCCCCGTCTCACCCCTCTTCCTTTCCTCCTTAAAGTGGCTATCTCCACCCTCAGTCCTGATGCAGGGTCTTGACCTGAAACGTCGACAATTCCTTCCCCCCCCCCCACAGATGCTGCTCGACCCGCTGAGTTCCTGCAGCAGTTTGTTTTCAGCCCCGCGCGCCTGCTTTGCTATACGAAAGATCACGGCAAATCTTCCACCTCAGGATCACTTCCCCGCGCACATCCCCATGACCTCCTCTTCCCTGAATAACGGCTGGGTTCGAAGGGAGTGTCACCGAGCAGCAGCATCAGGACCGCACTGAAGAACGGAGATAGCGGACGCCAGGTTGGGTGGTTTAAGAGCGGATTATTCCGGGCTGTCTGATTGTACACTTTGGGCAAAGGACGTCACATCCACTCTTCAAGCTGAATTTACCTGCCTGGGCTCCTGTTCACTCCCAACCAAACTATCCAAAGGACCACTTGTGTTTCTAACTGTGTTTTTACACAGTCTTTTTCTTCATTGCCTTGTATAACTTATGTATAATTTATGTTCTGTGTGTTGTCTGAACCTATGTGCCTGTGATAAGATAAGAGAAGGTAAGGTAAGGTAAGATAAGATATTTATTTATTAGTCACATGTACATCGAAACACAGTGGAACGCATCTTTTTGCATTACTGAGAGTGTTCTGTGGGCAGCCCGCAAGTGTCGCCACGCTTCCGGCACCAACATAACGTGCCCACAGCTTCCTGACCTGTACGTCCTTGGAATGTGGGAGGAAACCGGAGCACCCGGAGGAAACCCACGCAGACACGGGGAGAACGTACAAACTTCTTACAGACAGCGGCTGGAATTGAACCCGGATTGCTAGCACTGTAATAGCGTTATGCTAACCATTACACTATCGTGCCGCTGCTGCAAGCAAATTTTTCATTGTACCTGTAGTTCACCGTACATAGAACATAGCACAGTACAGCACAGGAACAGGCCCTTCAGCCCACAATGTTGTGCCGAACTAATTAAGCCAATGACGCCTAATTACACTAATCCCTTCTGCCTGCACATGGTCCGTATCCCTCCATTCTCTGCACATTCACATGCCTATCTAAAAGCCTCTTAAACATCTCTATCGTATCTGCCTCCACCACCACCCCTGGCGGCACATTCTAGGCACCCACCACTCTCTACGTAAAAAACTTGCCCCGCACATCTCCTTTGAATTTACCCCCTCTCACCTTAAATCCATGCCCTCTAGTTTTAGACATTTCAACCCTGGGAGAAAGATTCTGACTGTCTCCCTTACCTATGCCTCTCATTATTTTATAAACTTCTATCAGGTCTCCCCTCAGCCTCTGCCGCTCCAGAGAAAACAACCCAAGTTTGTCCAATCGCTCCTTACAGAACATGCCCTCTAATCCAGGCAGCGCCCTGGTGAACCTCTTCTGCACCCTCTCCAAAGCCTCCACATCCTTCCTGCAATGGGTCGACCAGAATTGAATGCAGCCCTCAGATGCGCCCTAACCAGAGTTTTATAAAGCTGCAACATAATTTCCCGACTCTTGAACTCAGTGCCTCAACTAATAAAGACAACTATGCCATACACCTTCTTTACCACCCTATCAACGTTTGTGGCCAATTTCAGGGAGCTGCAGACTTGTCCGTATGACAATAAACTTGAGAACATCCCCTCCCGCTTCCCAGTAGTTTTCTTTTAGGGAAAACAGAATTCCAGATTCCCACTTCCCCTCGTGTGAGGATGTGCTCCAGACTCTCTTTCCTCCCTACCCTGGACTTCACTCAATTTACTATCCATCTCAGATGTGTCCCTTCAATCACAGTCTTCCAGATTCAAGGTGGGCATGGGCTGTTCAGTGCAACCCCCAGCATATTTTACCCCTATTAAGTCCCCAGTAACCGGAGCACCCGGGGGAAATCCACGCAGTCGCAGGGTGAACGTGCAAACCCCACACAGACAGCACCGGAGGTCAGGATTGAACCCCGGTCTCTGGCGCTGTGAGGCAGCAGCTCTACCTGCCGCGCCACTGTTTGCAGCTTTCCAGAACTATGGTTTAAAAATAAGGGATCGCCCCATTTAAGATGGAGATGAGGTGAAACATTTTTTCTGTCAGAAGGTTATGAGTCTTTGGAACTCCCTTCCTCAAAGACCAGAGGAAGCTGAGTCTTTGATTATTTTTCAGGCAGAGGGAGAGGGATTGTCAACACGCAGGGGGGTGAAGGGGCACCGGGGTAGGCAGGAATGTGGAGATGGTTACTGTCAGATCAGTCGGGATCTTGTTGAATTGTGGAACTGGCCCCAAGGGCCAAGTGGGTCCTATTTAGTATATTTGTGTGTCCAGTGGTCTCACAACCCCACCCACCGTTCCAAGCTCCATTTGTTGAGTTAGTTATATCGTAGATCACGAGCTGCCTCAGCTGGGTTTGAACTCCTGACCCTAGATGACTGTAGCAGGTTGCAGTGTTATTGATCCAGCAACAGTCACGGATGCAGCTAAAAAAAAACCACCGGAGGAACTCAGGGGGTCAGGCAGCATCTGTGGAGGCAGAGGGATGGTTGGCGTTTCAGGACTCCTATTCCCCTTGGTATCAGGTTGGCTGCTGATGCAATCCAGAGGTGGGCATGGGATTGGAGCGAGGGGGTGACCACCTTTCTTCATGTTCAGACATCAGACCGGAAGCAGGAGCAGGAGTCCACCGCCCAACATGTTGAGTCCCAGCCAACATGCAGTATAATCATGGCTGATTTTCTACCTCAGCTCCATTTTCCTGCACCATCTTCGCATCCCTCAATACCCCCGAGATCCAGAAACCTATCCATCTCTGCTGTGAATGACCTCAGTGACTGAACTCTTTGGGGTAGAGGATTCCAGAGATTCTCTGCGTGAAGGAACCTCTCCTCATCTCAGTCCTACACGATGTCCCCCTTACTCTGAGACAATTACCCTGGTTCAAAGGATCCTCAGCCAGGAGCAACATCCTTCCTTTCTCCTCCCTGTCAAGCCTGGTAAGAAACCCGCTTCAATAAACTCACTTCTTCCAAATTCTGGAGAATACAAGAGGAACACACAAGGCACTGGAGGAACTCAGCGGGTCAGGCAGCATCTGTGGATGGAAATGGACAGTCCTGTTTCAGGTAGAGACCCTTCTTCTGGACTGACATCTTCGACAGTCCATATTATAGGGTCATGACCTCAAACATCGACCATCCCTCTGCCTCCACAGATGCTGCCTGACTTGTTGAGTTCCTCCAGCAGCTGGTTTTTTTGCTTCAGTATCTGGAGTCTCGTCTCCCTTGCATCCAGGGAATCAGTCTGGTGAATCCTTACTGAACTCCCTCTTTTGCAAATCAGGAGACCATAGCTGTATACATTACCCCAGGCTGGTCTTCCCAAGGATCTTATAGGTGCAATAAAACATCCTTGCCCCTGTACTCAAATCATCCGGTCATAAGTACCGACACAGGTGTGTAAAATACCCTGCATGTCCCCACTGTGGGTGTGTGAGTGCGATTGGAACAGATGAGGCAAAAGGAGAGAAACAACGGACTGCAGATGCTGGAATCCAGATGAAAAACACGATGATGCTGGAGGAACTCAGCAGGCCAGGCAGCATCCGCGGAGAAAAGCAGGCAGTCAACGTTTCGGGTCAGGACCCTTCTTTATGACCCTTCTTCTGAAGGAAGGTCCTGACCTGAAACGTTGACCGCCTGCTTTTCTCCGCGGATGCTGCCTGGCCTGCTGAGTTCCTCCAGCACCATTGAGGTAAAAGGACCCAATTTTATTAGTGGACTTGACACAAAATAGAGGTATATAAAATCATGAGGGAGATAAGTAAGGTGGATGGTCACAGTCTTTTCCCCAGGGTAGGGGAGTCTAAAACTAGAGGGCAGAGGTTTAAAGTAAGAGGGGAAAGATTTAAAAGGGACCTGAGGGGCACGTTTTTCACACAGAGGGCGGTGGGTGTATGGAATGAGCTGCCAGAGGGTTAAGATAAGATATCTTTATTAGTCACATGTACATTGAAACACCCAGTGAAATGCACCTTTTGCGTGGAGTGTTCTGAGGGCAGCCCGCAGGTGTCGCCACACTTCCGGCGCCAACATAGCATGCCCACAGCTTCCTAACCCATACGTCTTCGGAATGTGGGAGGAAACCGGAGCACCTGGAGGAAACCCACGCAGACACGGGGAGAACGTACAAACTCTTTACAAACAGCGGCCAGAATTGAACCCCAGTTGCTGGCGCTGTAACAGCGTTACACTAACCGCGACACTACCGTGCCTGCAGTACAATTACAACATTTAGAACCATAGAACAATCAGCACAATACAGGCCCTTCAGCCCACTATGTTGTGCTGACCTTTAAACCTCACCTAAGACTATCTAACCCCTTCCTCCCACATATCCCCCTATTTTAAATTCCTCTATATGTTTATCTTTAAAAGAGATTTGGACAGGTACATGGGTGGAAAAGGTTTTGGAGGGATATGGACCAAATGCAGGCAAACAGGACTAGTTCAGGTAGGCACCCTGGTCTGCATGGATGAGTTGGGTTGAAGGGCTGTATAACTCGGTGACTAAATATTCAGGCACAGGATCTCTCCTCAATGGCACTGTGGGAGAACCTTCTTCAAGGACTGTAGGGGTTCGTGGAGGCGGCTCACTGCCCCCTTCTCAAGGGCAACCAACGATTAGCTGTTTGGTGAGGAGAGGAACAGTTCATCAGAACTGGGAGAGTTAGATTTACGACACAGAGAGGGCAGGAGAGAGACAGTTGGGGAAAAGGGAGTATGTCTGACATGGTGATCTCACTGTTTGTGGAGCCGTCCAGATGTTAGATTAACAGGGGAAGTTAGAGACAATGAAAACAAATAATCGGGTTAAAACTTCCCCACAGATGCTGCCTGACCTGCCGAATATTCCCAACATTTTCTGTTTCAGGTTTCCCACGGCTGCAGTGTTTTGGTGGTCAGTCAGATGTTCAGTTTGGTGGGAACACTCTGCCAGTGGACTAAACACCCACTCCGGGTACTGAAGGAGTGCTGCACTGTCAGAGGTGCCCCCTTACACGGGAGCTGGTACACTGAGGCCCCCCGGCTCCTGTAAGAGATGGAGTTTCATGATCGTGTGGCTTGACTCATACAGGACTTCACCGCGGTGACCAGGCCAGGGGGGTGCCTCGGTGGGAAACAACTGGGCTGATTGCAATCACATTGCTGAATATGAGATCTTGTTGTGTGTGGGTCGGTTTCTGCATTTAAACAGGGGCTGAGCCACCAATGTTCCTCGCTGGAAAGCAAGTGCTTTGTTGTGTCCTGAGGCTGACAAAGGGCACCACTTAAATGCAGAGTTTTCGAAAGGCAAGTGCTGGGAGCTCAGGGTCAGGCTTGTGTGAAGATGTCCCACGTGGTGGCCACTCTGTCTGTGTTTGGTCTCTGCCGAGGATCAGCAGTGGAGAGACCCTGTTGAAAGGCCCCTGATCAATCAGTCTAAGCCTCCTGTTTTACTTCTCCATCCCACTCCCAGTCTGACCTCGCTCTGCTGCAGTCCCGAGGTGTAAGCTGAAGAACTGACACCTCACCTTCTGATCAGGACCTTTACGGCCTTCCAGCCTCCACACTGACATCAGCCACCTTCGGTCGTAGCCCCTGCTCTCACCTTCTCGAACAACAGGATTGACAGTGGTCCTGCTGTGCGGTCCATCCCTGCTCTGGGCCCACCCTTTGGTCTCTGAGTGTCACCTCACCTCCCTCTTTCCATTTTCCGCCCTCATTGGATTCATCGTGGAACCTCTCCTGCCCTCCCACCATTACCTCATTTCCATTCTTGATTTCCTTCACCTATTTCAACATTGTTTCCTCTCTGACAAAGACCTGAACCACTCTGTTTCTCTCTTCACAGATGCTGCCTGACCTGCTGAGCACAGTAATTCCTCGATTTACGGACATGTCAGTTATGAATTTCTGCTTTAATGCCCTTGGCTCGTTGACGTACATCTCTGTCGTTTACAAACCTCCTTACGAAATGAATTGTGGGTAAAACACGTTGGACCAAGACCCCCAGAATACATTTCACTCAGCCTTTTCAATTTACGACATTTCATTTAACAAAACCAGTTCCAGGAACAGATCTGTTTCCAATATCCAGCAATATTTTATTTCAGATGTTTGGCATCTTCAGTGTTTGGCCTTGAGTTTGAAATGTCGGGACTGGTGAGTGGCAAATCCTTCAGCATCAAGGAGGCCAGAACGTTGCCGCTGGAATAAAAAGAGAAAGTGCTAGAGATACTTGACAGGTCAGGTAGCAACTGTGGAGAGAGAAGCAGAGTTAATGTTTCAGGTCAGTGACCACTGATGAAACTTTTTTGTTCGTTCTAACTCTCTTCCTCTCTCCCCTGTGGCTGACTGACCTGCTGGATGTTTCAAGCATTTTTTGCTTTTTAAATTCTCCTCCCTAAAATCTCCAGGGTCTGAACTTGTTTCCAGTCCAATAATGTGAGCGGAAGACAAGTCTCAGAGCCCGAACTCAAACTCCACAGAATTCCACTCAAAATCCCTTCCCTCATCTCCACATTTCCGGTTTACCCCCAGAGTTCTTGTCCCCATCACAGCCCTTCCTCCCTCTCACCCTGACTCCAGGGGCAGAGGCTCCGACTACTGGGGACAACTATTGCAGTTGGGCAGTTAGGGCGAGGTGATTGTCCTTTTGAGTTAAATCATCACCTTTTAGTTGTGTGTGTGTGTGTGTGTGTGTGTGTGTGTGTGTGTGTGTGTGTAATGAGCCTGTGTAGTCAGTGTGTGTGTGCAGTGAGAGTGTGTGTAGTATGTGTGTGTTGTGAATGTGTGTAGTGAGTGTGTGTGCAGTGTGTGTGCAGTGAGTCTGTGTAGTGTGTGTGTGCAGTGAGAGTGTGTGCAGTGTGTGTGCAGTGAGTGTGTGTAATTAGTGTATGTGCCCCTCATCCGGTGTCACATTTCACCGGCTCTGAAGAAACAAACGGATCCACTTCCATGCGTGCCCACCAGAGGGGGCTGAAGGACCACCAGAAAATGGAACCTCTGCCCAGTCCTTGTTGGACATTTTATCTTCACCAGAGAGTAGAGGAGAAATGACTTAGGGCCAAAAGTATATTAAAGCAATGTTTAAATTCAATCACAAGATCACAAGACAAAGGAGCACAAGCAGGCCATTCGGCCCATCAAGTCTGCTCCGTCACTTCACAATGAGCTAAACTATTCTTCCATCTAGCCCCAATTCCCGGCCTTTTCCCCATATCCCTTGATACCTTGACTAATTAGAAACCTATCTATCTCCTCCTTAAACACCCCCAATGATCAATGATCCACAGCCGTACGTGGCAACGAATTCCATAAATCCATGACCCTCTGACTAAAGAAATTTCTCCTCATCTCTGTTCTAAACGGGTACCCTCTAATTCTAAGACTGTGCCCTCTAGTCCTGGACTCACCCGCCAAGGGAAACAACTTGGCCACATCTACTCTGTCCGGTCCTTTCAACATTCGAAATGTTTCTATGAGGTCCCCTCTCAATCCAGTGTAGTATAAGCCTCCAAAGAAGTGTGTCAAGTAGATATTAGTTAAAAACAAGCAAGGAAACTTCCCTCTCTCCTCCCTCTCTCTCCTCTCTCTCTCTCCTGCCTCCTTCTCATTTCCTCCTTTCTTTTTCCTCTCTTCCACTTTGCCCACCACACCATTCCTCCCTCTTACCGTGTCTCCCCCTCCCCCAGAGTTGTTGAATTGGACGATGACATTGTAGACCCTCCCAGGCCATTGCACATGAACCAGAGTGTGGTTCACTCGTAGTGTGTGCATTGCCCTCCCTCCCTCCCTCCCTCCCTCGCTCCCCCTCACTCTTCCTCCCTCACTTTCTCACCTTCCTTTCTGTCACACTTTGTCACTCCTTCTCCATCCCTTCCCTCCATCCCCCACGTTCCCCACCTCTCTCTCTGTACCAAGCCCATGGGGATCTGTGAGGGGCATCTTCTGGTAATTACAGATGACCTGGGACCCGGCACAGACCTAATATTCCAGTGCACTTCGCTCAGGGTTTGCCGATTTCTGTGTGAGTACTGTGGTCTGGTGTTATTGTGGCCCGGTCCCACAGCCTCACAGCTCCACTCCAGCCCCTCATGCAGGGACTATTTGTGTGATCCTCCCGTCTCTGACAACTCTCCTGCTCGTTCAGCGCCCCGGAGTTAATCAGAGCAAATCTCTGGCAGGAAGGGAGCCACTGAGACAGCTGGTGTGAAGGACCCTTGGACTTAACCCTCTGTGAAGCTGCATCGGTCAGTGCTGCGCCCCTCAGTCCTGCGTTTCCCCACACTGCATTTCTGTGTGCTGTTTCTTTGTGCTGCATTTCCGACCTGCATTTTTCTGTGTGTGTTTTACCGCTTGTTTCCCCCTGCTGTGTTTCCGCACGGTGTTCCTCTGGGCTGCGTTTCTCGGTGCTGCATTTCACAGTGCTGTGTTTTCTACAGAGTGTGCTGCATTTCTCTCTGCTGTGCGTTCCTGTGCTGCGTTTTCCTGTGCTGCGTTTTCCTGTGCTGCGTTTCTCCATATGGCATCCTCCATGTTGCACCGTGAGACGCTGAGTTCCCGAGGGTAGGGAGCACTTCAAACCCCGACCTGGCTGTGATCTACATGTCACATTTCAGGCTGTACAAAGGCAGGTGGAGCTGGGGGTTCTCTCCCAAACTCTTGATTACGGAGCAAGTTGATAAGGTAACGTCATTGGACGAGTGGAAACAGTTTTGTAATTGGGACATTGAATCGAAAATCACACCGAATCTTTACAATTCCCAATTGACCTCCGATCTGAGTCCACGCTCTGTAGAGAATGTATTGGCTTTAGAGAGGATATACAGGAGGTTTACTGTTTAGGCTTTTTCATTCATTCCAGGGATGTGGGCTTCACAGGTTGAGCTAGCAGTTCATTGCCCGTCCCTGGTTTCCCTTGAGAAGGCAGTGGCGAGCTGCCTTCTTGAACTGCTGCAGTCCTTGAGGTGCGGGTACACCCACAGTGCTGTTAGGGAGGGAGTTCTAAGAATTTGACCCAGCGACAGTGAATATATTTCCAAGTCAGGACGGGGTGGGGCTTGGAGGGCAACCTCCGGGGGTGACGTTCCCCGGGCTTTTGCTGCCCTTGTCCTAGCTGGTAGAGGTGGGGGGTTTGGAAGGTGCTGTCTGAGGAGTCTTGGTGAGTTGCAGCAGTGCGTCCTGTAGATGGTACAAACTGCTGCTACTGTGTGTCGGTGGTGGAGAGAGTGAGTGGTAGTGGATGGGGTGCCTACCAAGCGGGCTGCTACATCCTGTGTGGTGTCGAGTCTCCTGAGTGTTGTTGAAGCTGCACTCACCCAGGCAAGTGGAGAGCGTTCCATCGCACTCCTGACTTGAGTCTTGTCGATGGTGGACAGGCTTCAGGGAGTGAGGAGGTGAGTTGGTAAAGGCCAACGAACATTTTTGCTCAAGAGTCAGGCTCCAACAAGAAACTTTAGGACATCTCTCACCCCATCAGCCTATCACCCTTGACATCCATCCCTAATCATTAACATTCTGGAGGCTCCCATTGATGAGACACTCAACTGGACCAACCAGAAAAAGTCTGGCTACAGGAGCAGGTCAAAGGCTGGGTATCCTTCAGTGAGTGACTCCCTTCCTGACACCACAGATCCCTTCCGCTATCGACAGAGCACATCAAGAGTGTGATGGAAAACCCTCCCCTTCTGTGGACGAGGGCAGCTCCGGACAAGGAGTTGGGCACCACCCTGACTTGGAAATACATGATCAAAGTCTCGGTCTAAATCCCGAATCTCTCTGCCAACAGCGCAGTGAGAGCTCCCTCACCAGAGGAACCGCAGTGGCTCAGGATGGTGACCCACCACCACCTTCTCAGGAGCCATCAGGGATGGGCAATAAATGCTGCCCTTGCCAGCGACACCCACAGCTCGAGGACGAATTAAAGAAAAACCCAGCCTTTCCGAGTGGATGAGAGAGATTCCACAACACTGATTCAAAAACATCCGGCTGAGGGTGCTTTGGAATATTGAGCAGCAACCAATAGGCATTTCTTGCTGACTTATGTACTTGTTCTTCATGAGATTTAACCGTGTGCGAACAGGCTGCCGTCTCTCCCAACATATTGACAGTAACCAGGCATTTAATACAAATTACCGAGTGGGCATGTGAAGGTCGGAGACTGGACGCAGTGGTGAAGGACTCCCGCCGTCTCCGGGATTTAGACCAAGCCTTTGATGATGTATCTCCAAGTCAGGATGGCGTCCGGCTTCTTGTCTGAGGCTGCCCTCGTCCACAGAAGGCAGGCACGGTAGTGTAGTGGTTAGCGTAACACTATTACAGCGCCAGCGACCCGGGTTCAATTCCGGCCACTGTCCATAAGGAGTTTGTAGCTTCTGCCCATGGGTTTCCTCCGGGTGCTCCAGTTTCGTCCCACTTTCCAAAGACGTATGGGTTAGGAAGTTGTGGGCATGCTATGTTGGCGCCGGAAGTGTGGCGACACTTGCGGGCTGCCCCCAGAACACTCTACGCAAAAGACGCATTTCACTGTGTGTTTCGATGTACATGTGACTAATAAAGATACGTATCTTACCTTATCTTAAAGTGCTGGGAACACCCAGCAGGTCAGGCAGCATCTGAGGAGAGAGAAGCTGAGCTTCAGATTGATGACTTTTCATCAGAAACTTCATGTTTTAACTCATTCAGCTGATTCAGGGATGGGAATTGTGAGGAGGGACTGTGCAGGACTGTCCGAGGTCAGACCAGAACTCTCACTGGTTCAAAGGAAGTGTGTGGGGTAGGTTTTTTACACAGAGAGTGGTGGGTGCCTGAAGCACTGCCAGGGGTGGTGGTGGAGGCAGATATGATAGAGGCATTTAAGAGGTCATAGATAGGCACATAACTGTGCAGAGAATGGAGGGAGATGGACCTTGTGCAGGCAGAAGGGGTTAGGTGCCATTAGCTTAATTAGTTCAGCACAACATCATGGGCCGAAGGGCCTGTTCCTGTGCTGTACTGGTCTATGTTTCATGGTATTGGACCAATGAGAATTACCATCACCGCTGGATATCCAACTGGGTCTGCACCACATTGTCTGCAAGATGTTCAGTGATGACCTCAATGGTCCCCGAGAAAGCATGTCTTTAACCTGGAGGGGAAGAAACTCCAAATGTGGCCTTGATTTGGTCTTGGGCCTGAACCCTCTCACTCCCTGTCCTGGCTCTATTTCCCAAACAGCTCCCTTTTCCCATTGACAAGTGGGATGTCTCTCAGGAGCAGGGTACCATGTGCTGATGCCACTAACCAATGGTAATTGGGGATGGATTTGCAGGAATCCGGGTTTTGTGACATAGGGTAAAGGTGGAAGTGGGAGGGGAGAGGACTTATCTGTGAAGGCAGGGGAGGGTGAAGGACAAACAGTGGTGATGGTGTCAACATGAAATGGACAAGTGATTATTTAATCCTTCCTGCCTTCTCCACTAACCCAGACCTCCCCTCTTGTTTAACCTGCCCCTCCTGTTTCCCACACCTTAAAACTTGTCTCTAAACTCTTGCCGGTTCGGAAGAAGGTCATCGCTATGAAACACTAACCCTGCTTCTCTCTCCAGGTTGCTGCCCGATCTGATGTGTATTCCCAGCTTTCTCTGTTTGATTCCCAGCACCTGCAAAGTTGATTTGTGTCGTGGGTAATTACATCCTCCACAGAGTTTGTCTTCCAGATGGCAAAGTTCCATTGTCAGAACTGGACCGACAAGTGATCGGAAAGAGACGTTCAGGCAAGAACAAGAAATATGGAAAATTTGCAAAAATATCCCTGACATCCTGTGCGATGTGAACCATTGTGAAGATATAGATCCTGTTGGACAAAGTATGCAGCTTTTATAGACGATACCTACCTTCAGGAGACGCAAGAGACTGCAGATGCTGGAATCTGGAGCAACACACAAAATGCTGGAGGAACTCAGCGGGTCAGGCTGTATCTGTGGAGGGAGATGGACAGATGACGTTTTGGGTCGGGACCCTTCATCTGGACTGGAAAGAATGGGGGAGATAGCTGGTATAAAAAGGTGAAGGGAAGGCATGAGGCAAGAGCTGGTGGGTGATGGGTGGCTCCTGGTGAGGGGGTGATAGGCAGAAGAGGGCAGGAATGATGTCAGAAGCTGGTAGGTGATAGGTGGAAGTGACAAGGGCTGAAGATGATGGAATCTGATAGGAGGGGAAGGTGGAGCGTGGAAAGTGGGGAGGGGAACCAGTGGGAGGAGGGTGTGGGTGATGGACGGATGGAGATGGTGGGGGAGGGGGGAGAGATCGGGTGATGGGGGCCAGATGAATCAGGAGGAGAGAGAGAAAAAAAACCTTCAGTTAGTTTTGTGGGGAAAGAATCGTTGAGGGTGTTGGTAGAATTCCCTGTGACCACAGAAGCGTTTGAACTGGTACAGTTGTGCAGAGTTAAGTCGCTGTCGCTTGACAGAGGCAGAGAGCAGTGCTGGCTCCCATCTTCAGATCAGAGTCAACAAGCCAAAACAAACTCCGCAACTGGAGGAGTTTGTGACGTTTAAAGGAATGTGCACTTGGCATCTAATTCGGAACTACGTGAGTTATAGAGCACAGAATGTTCTTTTGTTATTTTGGTTTTTTTTCAGATCATTTTGTGGCAGGGTTCCTCCCTACTATCCATCGCCAGATGTGCCTGCGGCTGGTATGCAGAGCTTCATCAGTAGTAGGAGCAGGAGTCGGCCACACCATCCCTTGAAACCGGTCTGCTGTTTGACAAGATCTTGGCTCGGCTCCCCTTCCCCACCTGATCTCTATTCCGTTCGATTCCCTGTCCAAAAACTATCAACCTCAGGCTCGAATACACTCAACAACCAAATGTAAGATAAGATTTCTTTATTAGTCACATGTATGTCGAAACACAGTGAAATGCATCTTTTGCGTGGAGTGTTCTGGGGGCAGCCCGCAAGTGTCGCCACGCTTCCAGCCCCAACATAGCACGCCCACAACTTCCTAACCTATACATCTTTGGAATGTGGGAGGAAACCGGAGCACCCGGAGGAAACCCACGCAGACACGGGGAGAACGTACAAACTCCCTACAGACAGTGGCTGGAATTGAACCCGGGTTGCTGGCGCTGTAATAGTGTTATGCTAACTGCTGCACTACTGTGCCTGCAACAGCTCCCTGCGGTAAAGAATTCAACCATCTGGGAGAAGAGATTCCTCCTCATATCTGCCCCAAATGGCCACTCCTTTCTCCTGAGACAGTGCTGCTGATTCTCAACCCTCCAGCTAAAATAAACCCCTTTCGACATCCATCCCTGTTAACCACTGTCCGAGTCCAAATTTACCCTTCTGTAGTTCCAGAGTAACATGTGGGACACCGGCACAATAAACCCAGCCAGCAGTCACATTGGCATCAACACCATTAAGTAGCCTTGTGGTTAAGTTACCGGGATAGTGGTCTGGATCACTGGTTGTGAGACACAAGTTCAAATCCCACCACAGCAGCTGAGGAACTGAAATTGAGTTAATTGAATAAAGCTGGAAATATACCAACTTTAGAGACTACCAGGATGTTGCATCCACATGCCTCTGGTGAGGAAATCTGCCATCCCTGCTGTAAATTGTCCCATTTGTAGGTGGGTGGTAGGAAAATCAGGGTATCAGGTTGGGGATGTGGGAGGAATAGAACATAGAACAGTACAGCATTGTACAGGCCCTTCGGCCCACGATGTTGTGCTGACTTATATAAACCTACTCCAGGATCAATCCAACCCCCTCCTACGCAGCTTCTAACCCTCCATTTTTCTTACGTCCATGTGCTTATCTAAGAGTCTTTGAAATGTCCCAGGATGGGATGGGCGTAAGTCGACGATTGGTGTGCAGGTGGTGGGTTTAGGGCTTGTCTCCATGCTCCACGAGTCCATGATTCTACGTGACTCCAGACCCACCAACGCGGCGGATGCTTTACTGCCCCCTCACTAGGGGCAACTAGAAGTGGACAATGAGTATTGTGAATGGAATGAACTCCTTGGTAATGGCTGCAACTCCTGTGTCAATGCGCATGTTAGTACTGCCTCTCTCCACCATTGGGTCTCTCTTGGCTCATCGGGAGGAGTGCAGTCTCCACACCGAGCCACTGCCAGCTGCAAGTTGTCCATGCTGGGTCACCTTTCCCCAACACCTCCTGCTGATGCGACCACCCCCAACCACTGCCTCAGGCTGACAGGAGTGTGCGTACCCCTGCTTCAGCATCGAGAGCAGCCCACGGGTCACCAGCACTGCAGACACGTAGATAGCCTGACGTGGGGGGAGTGTGATACTTACACTCCAGCTCACCCAGAGCTGTGCCAACACATACATCCATTAGAACATAGAACACTACAGCACAGTACAGGCTCTTCGGCCCACAATGTTGTGCCAACATTTTATCCTGCTCTAAGATCTATCTATCCAGCACCTCTTCCCCAGGGCATCAATGCTCAATACAAGAGAGCATGGCTTTAAGGTAATGGGTGGGAAGTTCAAGGGAGATGTCAGAGGGAGGTTTTTCACCCAGAGAGTGGTTGGTGCATGGAATGCGCTGCCTGGGGTGGTGGTGGAGGCTGATTCGTTGGTCAAGTTCAAGAGATTGTTAGATAAGAATATGGAGGAATTTAAAATAGAGGGATATGTGAGAGGAAGGGGTTAGATAGTCTTAGGTGTGGTTTGAAGATCGGCACAACATGGTGGGCCAAAGGGCCTGTATTGTGCTGTATTGTTCTATGGTTCTATGGTTCTTAACCCTTCCATCCCACATAGCCCTCCATTTCTCTATCATTCATGTGTCTAATAGTCTCTTAAATGTCCATAATGTATCTGCCCCCACCACCTCTGCCGGCAGTGCATTCCACACACCCACCACTCTCTGTGTATAAAAACTTACCCCTGACATCCCCCTTATACCTACCTCCAATCACCTTAAAATTATGCTCCCTTGTGTTAGCCATTGTCGCCCTGGGAAAAAGTCTCTGACTGTCCACTCGATCTATGCCTCTTATCATCTTGTACACCTCTATCAAGTCGCCTCACTTCCTTCTTCTCTCCAGAGAAAAAAGCCCTAGCTCGCTCAACCTATCCTTATAAGACATGCTCTCCAATCCAGGCAGCATCCTGGTAAATCTCCTCTGCACCCTCTCTAAAGCTTCCACATCCTTCCTATAATGAGGCGACCAGAACTGAACACAATACTCCAAGTGTGGTCTAACCAGAGTTCTGTAGAGCTGCCACATCACCTCTCGGCTCTTGAACTCAATACCCCGACTAATGAAGGCGTGAAGAACCAGAAGGTCTATGATGGTTTCTTTGCAGGCTGGTGCCAATACTACGGAAGAGATCTCCAGTTTAAGCCGACACTCCAGGCCACATCACCATAACCCTTCCGGTCCGTTCCCATCAACGACCCCCACGGAATCTCTTCCTGATTTTCAGGCCATGCCTTTCAAACCATACCACGCGTTGATGGTACAAGTTCCTCCTCATTTTCCCTCTGGTTCTTCAGCCAAGCATGTGGCATAGATCATGGACACATGAACCAGTAGGCCATTCGGCCCCTCGAGCCTGCTCCTCCTTTAACAAGACTATGATGATCTGACTGTAATCACAACTCCACAATCCCGCCTATTCGGTAACCTTTTACCTGCTTATTTATCAAGAATCTGTCTCCTTCCGCCTTAAAAGTATTCAACGCTTCCACTGCCCTTTGAGGAAAAAATGTTTTACAGACTCACGACTCTCTGAGAGAAAAAAATCAGCTTCATCCCTTCCTAAACCTGTGACCTCTTATTTTGAAACAGCGATGCCTCATTCAAGATTCTCCCGGAAGGGGAAACATCAGACATCCTCTGCTCATCCCCCCGCCAAGACTCTCACATTTGTATCTGTATCAAACTACTTTGCTCCGACAAATCTCATAACATCAAGGGCCTCCATTACACCTCCCCTTAACAAGCTTGCTGTTGAGAAGTTTTTCCCTCATCTCTTCACATTATAAAAACACAGAACAGGCCCTTTGGCCCACAATGTCTGTGCAGACCATGATGCCAATTTTAACTGATCTCATCTGCCTCCACATCCCTCCCTTCCCTGCCTGTTCATGCTTATCTAAGTGCCTCTCAAACGTCTTTTAGACACCCCTTCCCACCTTAAAACTATGCCCTCCAGTATTTCACATTTCCACCCTGGGAAAAAGACTCTGACCATCGACCCTATCTATGCCTCTCATAACTCTATAAACTTCTGTCGGGTCTCCCCTCAGCCTCCGACACTCCAGAGAAAAAAGGACAGACTGTGACAGCAACCCCCATGGTGGAACAGTCTACAGGCAACTGTGGTCAATGTTTGCGGAGGACCACTGCTGGTAGGAACCTGATGGGCCAAATAGCCTCCTACAGCGACCATCCTGATTTTCTTGTTAATTTCCAGGACAACAGCAACTTTCATTGCCTTTGAAGTCACCTGTCCGTAAGGAGTTTGTACGTTCTCCCACTGTCTGCGTGCATTTCCTCCGGGTGCTCCGGTTTCCTCCCACATTCCAAAGACGTACGGGTTAGGAAGTTGTGGGCCTGCTATGTTGGCGCCGGAAGCGTGGAGACACTTGCGGGCTGCCCCCAGAGCACTCAATGCAGAAGGTGCATTTCACTGTGCGTTTTGATGTACTTGTGACTAATAAAGAGATGGTATGTTATCTTCCTGAACTGTGGTGTCCTTCTGGTGAAGGTGCCTCAACAGTGCAGTTGGGAAGAGAGTCCCAGAGAACCTGTAGGTGGTTGTGTTCCCTGCTGCTGTTGCCCTCGTCCTTCATGGTGTGTCTGGGAGGTGCTAGCGGAATCGCCTGGGTGAGTGACTGCGGTAGTCCACACTGTGCAATGGTGCAGGAGGGATTCAGGGTATTTGATGGGGTGCCAATTAAGTGGGCGACTTTGTCCTGGGGCGTGTCGAGCTGTTGGTGTTGCAGGGAAGTGGAGAGCCTTCCATCACAGTCCTGACTTGTGCCTTGAGTGTCCCTTTGCCTGACTTTCTCAAGACCTGGAGTGGGAGCGGCTGTGCAGGAGGCCAGCAGTGTTGTACTGAGGGAGTGCAGCAGTCAAAGGAAATGTTAGTCTCGCTCCCTGACCTCTCTGTCTATTGAGCTCCCTTGGCAGAGCTTGCAGACCCCGGCCAGCATTCTAGTCTGAACCCTCAGCGTAAAGTGAAGTACATTGAGGGATTTGGTGGGGTTACCCTGTGGAGCAAACATATCCACTACCCCAGTATTCACGTCTTCCACCACCAGCTCACTGTGGCTGTAGTGTGTTCCAAATACAAACGTTACTTGCCCAGGCTATGCCTCTCAAAGTCATAAACTCTGCTTCTAAGTAGAATGAGGGTTTCAGGTACAGGGGGAGATGCACCTTTGGGTTTCAGGTATGGGGGGAGATGCACCTGTGGGTTTCAGGTACAGGGAAAGACACCACCTGTGGGTTTCAGGTGTGTGGGGAGACACCACCTGTGGGTTTCAGGTATTGGGGGAGACACTACCTGTGGGTTTCAGGTGTGGGGGGAGACACCACCTGTGGGTTTCAGGTATGGGGGGAGATGCACCCGTGAGTTTCTTTCCTCATTGTCCACCCTCCTGACCTGGAAATAGATTAGTATTCCTTTGTTATCTCATGATCTAAATCCTGGGATTCACTATCCAACAACACTGTGGGAGTATCTTCACCAGAAGGACTATAGTGGTTGAAGAAGGCTGCTCATCCACACCTCTACCAGAGCACATATTTCCCTCCCCTCTCCTTTCAGCATTTTGAAGCAATCGCAACTTTGTCACTCCCCGGACCACCCTTTTGTCCCCACCCACCTCCTCCCATCCAATAGCACTTCCCTTGCTAGCACAGGTGATGCAAACCTGTCCTTTCACCTCTTCCCTCCCACCATCCAGGGACCCAAACAGTCCCCGCTGGTGAAGCAGCGATTCACTTCCGCTTCTTCCAACCTGGTGTTCACAATGTGGCCTCTTCGACACCGGAGAAACCAAACATAGATTGGGCGATCTCGTTGTGGAGCAAGGAGCTTCTTGTTGCCTGTCACTTTAATTCACCGTCCCACCCTGACCTCTGTGGCCTCCTGCACTGTTACAACAAGGCCCAACGTAAGCCTGAGGAACAAGGCCTCATCTTCTGTCTGGGCACGTTGCAGCCTGCAGGACTCACTCACTTCAGATCACCGGTTCGCTCTTTCTCTTTGTATCAGGACTTTCCTTTTCTTTCATCTGTACATTCTGACCTGCTGGATGTGTCCCTGTAGGCCAGAGCTTTCCCCAGACTTTACAACACTAGCAACATGTTACACAAACAAAGGAGCTCAACTGCCCCCCTCTCGCCACATTAATTCATCCTATCGGGGATATTCCTTTTGTTCCACCCATTGTGCTCTCCTGCCTCCTCTGCTACCTAGACCAGCTTGTATTCTCAGCTCTGATGAAGGGTCCCAGCCCCGATACGTTAACCTGTTTCACTTTCCACAGATGCCACCTGAACTGGTGAGATTTTCCAGCATTTTCTGTTTTGTATCTCCACCAAGGCAGTCACGGATGGGCAATAAACACCGGGTTTGCCAGTGGGTACCCACATCCCAAGTAATGAATCGGAAGCATTGACATGTTGAGGACACAGTGGTGCAGCGGGTAGTGCTGCTGCCTGGCAGCTCCTACAGGTTCAACGTCCCGTACTGTCTGTGTGGAGTTTGCACGTTCTTCCTGTGACAGGGTGGGTGTCCCCCGGGTGCTCTGGTTTCCTCCCACGTCCCAAAGATGTGCAGGGTCGGTGGGTTAAGTGGCCATTGTAAACAGCCCCCGGTGTGTAGGTGAGTGGTACAATCTTGGGGGGGGGGGGTTGATGGGAATGTGGGGAGAATAAACCTTGGAATGAAGGTAGGATTAATGTAAATAGGTGGTTCATGGTCGGCACAGACTCAGTTGGCCGAAGGGCCTGTTTCTGTGCTGTATCTCTCTATGACTCTGTAATCCTTTATTAAAATGTTTTGAGATGTGCCAGTGTCCTGTTGAGGATACAGAATTGTTCTGTGGAATGTGTGTGTGTGTGTGTGGGGGGGGGGGGGGGGGGGGTGGGGTAAGTCAGCACATAACCATGGTAAGAGCAGGGTGAAGCACAAATGCCCAGTGTAGCAGGGACTTGCCATCCTCTAATGTGATCGACCTGGGCAGATGTAATGATGGACCCCACAATATCTGTATCTGATTCAGAATCCTGTCAGGGTTTGCAACTCCGAGGGTGTGTTCTCAGCAGGCAGCTCGCAATAGGAGCTGAGTCAGTGCTTGGTTACCCTGAAAAACACGGAAAAAGAAACAACTAGACTGGGATCCCGAGGGATGCCTCCTTTCCTTGCAAATCAAGTGACTAAACATCCTTTTCCCGTAAGAAGTGTTTCTGGATTCCAGGAGAGTAGGGGGTGGAGGTTGTTGGGAGTGGACTCCTCCCTCTCTTCCTCCTCCCAGAATTTCACTGATCCTGGAACTGGCTGGGACCTTCTCCGAGTCGCCACTGAGCTGCCACCTCTGCTGCGTGTGAGGGAGCGACTTGGGAGAGAGGAGAAGGTGAGAGGGGTTTCACTGCCCCAAGCAGTGTTCAGTTGTAGCACTCCAGGGCTGGTGAGAGGGGGCAATGGGGGGGGGGGGGGGAAGAAAAGGCAGCAGCGGTGTTGCTTGGAGCAGCTGGGGAACTTTAAACATTTGGCTGATGAGCCTGTGGCTGAGGAAAGCAGCCGCTCTCCTCCCAGACTTCGCTGCTTTTACTGAAAACAATCGCTTGCACAGATCTGAAAGTAATTTCCTCAGGAAGTTAAAATCGGGGCCTGTTTCTTTGAAGGCATTGGCTAGGGTCTTGCATCAGGAGTTCTCACGTGAACACTTTTACCATGCAGTCCGGGGGTGGTCACGACCTGTTCTGCTGACTTCTGCCACTCTCAAACGCACTACTGACGTTTCACAGTGACATGAGTTAGTCCAGTGCTCACATACGCCTGGCCATAGCTGGAGCAGTCGTCAAGTACAGTACCCCTTCAAGAGAGCTTTCATTGAATAGGGTGATAGAAAATTTCTGACATTGGAAGAGGACATTTGGCCCATTGTGCTGCGAGGAAAAATAGTTCCCCAACACTCTCTAGTATTGTGTCAGTACAGTGGCACAGTTAATAGAGCTACTGTCTCACAGCTCCAGTGACCTTGGTTCGATCCTGACCTCAGGTGCTGTCTGTGTGGAGTTTGCGTGCTCTCCCTGTGACCAGTAGCTTTCCCCCGGGTGCTCCAGTTTCCTCCCACATTCCAAAGACGAGCAGGTTGATAGGTTAATTGGGCACTGTAAATTACCCCCTGTGCGTCAGTGCGTGGTAGCATCTGTGAGAATAGGTTGCAGAGAAAGGAATGTGGAATGGGGTTGCTGTGTGAACCAGCATTGACTTGATGGGCCAAAATAACCTCATTCCATGTCATTTGGAAACATCAGTTCTGTACTGCTCTTAAAATGGGTTTACCTCACATGCATAATGTGATTGAACTTCAAATGCGACAGTAAGACAATGTGATTGAATTTGAAATACGATAACGATATAATGCAATTGAATTTCCACACATCCCACTAAACTATCATGTGCGATTATATTCAGTCTTTCAATTCAAAAAATTGTTTGCGATATTGACTGAAAATGAAGGCCCAGTACGTTAAGGGTGGGTTGGGTCGATGCGTTTTGATTGGTGCTTGATCTGAATGCAGTCTTACTTTGAGGAACCTTCTTGATTGTGGAGAGTCTATATTTGGAAGGCAACGTTGAAGAGCTTTGTTAGACGACTATTATCTGGCCTGATGTGGTTTTATTGTTTCGGGGTGGTGCCCATCCACTAATCCGAAAGGTATGAGATGTATTTGAGGAGAAGTCAGACAGGTTTCAGAGAGAAGGGGTTGGAGGATGATGGAAGGAAGGAGGCTCGAGTGAATCGTATGGACTGGATGGCCAAACTGAGCTCTCTCTCCAAGGTATGTACAACTATTACTACCTGTGGCGGTTTTCCATGAGCATACACTGCTGAGGTTGTGTGGACTTTGTGCAGAGAGGATTCCCTCAGCGAAGGGCTTAGCTCTCCTGCAGAGCTGTTGGTGTGGAGGCTGACTGACAGCTGAACCCAGCCAGTGGCCATGTGCAGGAATCGGGGTTGGGGGCAGGAGGGGATGGCGTCAAGTGCTCTCCTGTCCTCCCCACCACTGAGGGGCACATACTGGAGACTGTGATCTTAAGGGGCCCAACCTGCCCAGGTACAGTCACCTTTTACCTGCATCGGGAGGGGCTGCAGAGGTCATGTGCCAAGTAAGGTTCAGCCGCTCACTGTTCAGATTGAATCAGAGCTTCAGCTGGTGAGACAACCTGTTCGTTTCACTCTATGGACAAGAAACAGAGAGCAGGCATAAACGGAACCTTTATCTGGTTGCCAAGATGTAACGAGTGATGTACCACAGGGTTCGCAAGAAAATAGGAGCAGGAGAAGGCCACTCGGTCCCTCAAGCCTGCCCCACCATTCAATACGATCATGGCTGATACACAATGGCCTCAACTCTTCTTAAGATTAAGATAAGATATCTTTGTTAGTCACAAGTACATCGAAACATGCAGTGAAATGCATCTTTTGCGTAGTGTTCTGAGGGCAGCCCACAAGTGTCGCCACGCTTCCAGTGCCAACATAGCACGCCCACAACTTCCTAATGCCTTTGGAATGTGGAGGAATCCGGAGCACCCGGAGGAAACCCATGCAGACACGGGGAGAACGTACAAACTCCTTACAGGCAGCGGCCGGAATTGAACCCGGGTCGCTGGCGCTGTAATAGCATTACGCTAACCGCTACACTACCGTGCCTGCCCACACTATGCCTGCCTGCCTTCTATGCCAGTTCCCCATTACCCTCAATTCCCCAATCCCATAGCCACCTCCATCTTGAATAGTCCTGATGATCTAGCCTCTCCCACTGTCTGGGGTAGGGGATTACGGAGATTCACTGCCACTGGTCCCGACGTCTCACTCCTTTACAATTACATTAACGACATAACATGCCTCATGTATGGCTGCTAAAGTTCTTAACGAGAAAAAAGAAAAATAGGAAAATCTGATGTGAAGAGGAGAGAGGAGGTGTGGGGGATCTGGGTGTCCGAGTGCAGGATTCACTAGTATGCAGGTCCAGCAGGTGCTCAGGAAAGACAACAGAACGTTGTTCTTTATTGTGAGGTGAATTGAATTTAAAAGTAGGGAGGTTTTGCTTCATTTATATAGTGCATTGGTGAGACCACACCTGTTGTACTGTGTATATTGGTCTCCTTATTTAAGGAAGGATGTTAATGCTTTGGGAGCAGTTCAGAAAAGGTTTACTCTTCTGGTACACTAACACCCTGATAATTCACTACCTGACTACTTGATGGCACGGCACCTGGCTCACCGGGTGCTGATTGCCGTCATCTCTGTCACACACCGGGGCCCAGGTTCCCACAGTCCCTTAAATCTCACCTGGTGCCGTTTCCCATACACTCTTGAAACTTCCCATGCTTCCTTTAAATTTACCGGGTACACTGGAAAATCATTCTACTGTGTAAGATCTAAAATAAAATGAACTGGAGAATTAATGCAATGGTCTGGAAGGTCTGCTGGGCTGGCACCACTGAGGTTCTCAACATGCCAGATTAATGGAGTCTTACTGGACCTGGTTGGCTTGCATGGAGAGGTTGGACAAACGAGGTTTGGATCCATTGGAGTTTAGACAAGTGAGCATGTTGTAATTGAGGAAGCAGGTTCAGGGGTCTCAAACGCAAGGACTCTGAACACAGTCTGGCAGTAAATGATTTATTTACAAAAGACAAGTGTGGAAAAATCACAGCAGGGAAAAGACACACACACACACACACACACACGCACACGCACACGCACACACACACACACACACTGAACTAGGCACACACAATCAAGGAAAAAGAACACGATACCCGCCACCCCTTGACTCAGTGCAGGAATGGGTCTGTGCTACTAGGGACACTAACTACAACGCTCCCACCTTAAACACTGTACACCCCACCAATGATTTCTGCAACGCCGTTCCACAGTACTCGGCCTGGAATGAAGCAGGGTGATCCCTCGAAGGTGGCAAAGAGAAAGAGCTGAGCACATGTGGCGCCCTTTATAGTGCTGGAGGGCTGGGGTGTCCAGCCCAGGTGATTTACAAAGGCCAATGGTCAGGTGTGGACTGATGGGTGGGGCGGGGCCAAACCTTGATCAGCACTGGTGTGTCTTCCGACCAGGTAGTGGGCAGTGCTGTCACGTGACAGCCACGACCCTCCACAATTCGGGGGGGGGGGGGTGGGGGGGTGGTTTGGGTAAAACATATCCTGAGGGATGTATACAGGGTGGATGTGGAGAGGCCATTTCCTCTTGTGGGACAATGGGGAATTAGGGATCATTGGTTAAAAAATAAAATGTTACCATTTCATATAAAGATGGGGCACTTTTTTTCTCTCAAAGGGTTGTGGGTGTTTGGAATTCTTCCCCAAAGGAAGGTGGTGATTGGTAATCGATTTATTACTGTCACATGTACAGAGATACAGTGAAAAGCTTTTGTCTGCATGCCATCCAGACAGATCATTCCATACGTAACTACGTTGAGGTAGTACAAAAGGAAAAGCAATAACAGAATGCAGAATACTGTGAAATATGAATATGAATATCATGAAGATGGTAGAAAGAGAGTTTTTGAATATTTTTAAGGCAGAGGGAGGTATTTGATAAGCAAGGGAGTTTTTAAAATTAAAATTGCCTTCACAGGTTGAGACAGCATTTAATTGCCCATCCCTAGTTGCCCTTGACAGGGTGGTGGTGAGCTGCTGTCTTGAACCACTGCAGTCCCTGAGGTGTGGGTGTACCCACAGTGCTGTTAGGGAGGGAGTTCCAGGATTTTGACCCAGTGATGGTGAAGGAACGGCGATATATTTCCATCAGGGTGGTGTGTGGCTTGGAGGGCAACTTCCAGGGGGTGGTTTTCCCCGTGCTTTTGCTGCCATTGTCCTAGCTGGTAGAGGTGGTGGGTTTGGAAGGTGCTGTCTGAGGAGTCTTGGTGAGTTGCTGCAGTGCGTCCTGTAGATGGTACAAACTGCTGCTACTGTGTGTCGGTGGTGGAGTGAGTGAATGGTGGTGGTTGGGATGCCTACCAAGTGGGTTGTTGTGTCTTGTATCCTGAGGGATTTGGACGCAACAGGCCGCTTAATAGGTTTGGTGTCGAGCTTCTTGAGTGTCTTTGAAGCTGCACTCATCCAGCCAAATGGAGAGTGTGTTCCATCACACTCCTGACTTGAGTCTTGTAGACGGTGAACAGGCTTTGGGGAGTTAGGAGGTGAGTTACTCACCACAGGATTCCTAGTCTCTGACCTGTTCTTGTGGTCAAAATTTGTATATGGCTACTCCAATCCAGTGGTCAATGGTAATCCCCAGGATATTGATAGTAGGGGATTCAGCGATGGTAATGCCATTGAATGTCAGGGGGTGATAGTTGGATTTTCTTTTGGTATTGGTATTGGTTTATTATTGTCACTTGTACCGAGGTACAGTGAAAAACTTGTCTTGCATACGGTTTGTACAGATCAATTCATTACACAGTGCATTGAGCTAGTACAGGGTAAAAATAATAACAGAATACAGAGTAAAGTGGCACAGCTACAGGGAAGTGCATTGCAGGCAGACAATAAGGTGCAAGGTCACAACAAGGTAGATTGTGAGGTCAAGAGTCCATCTCATCGTATAAGGGAACTGTTCAATAGTCTTATCACAGTGGGATAGAAGCTGTCCTTGATCCTAGTGGTTTGTGCCCTCAGGCTCCTGTATCTTCTCTTCTTTTGTTGGATATAATCATTTCCCAGCGCTTGTGTGGCATGAATGTTACTTGCCACCTATCAGCCCAGGCCTGAATATTGTCCAGGTCTTGCTGCAGTTGGCTGTGGACTGCTTCATTATCCGAGGAGTCGTGAATGGTGCTGAACATTGTGCAGTCCTCAGCGAACATCCCTACTTCTCACTTCTGACTGAAGGAAAGTCATTGATGAAGCAGCTAAAGATGGTTGGGCCTAGGACACTACCCTGACGAACTTCTGCAGAGATGTCCTATGGCTGAGACGTTTGACCTCCAACCACCAGAACCATCTTTCTTTGTGCTGGGTATGATTCCAAGCAGCGGAGGGCTTTCCCCCGATTCCCACTGACTCAGTTTAGCCAGGACTCCTTGATGCCATTACCAATCGTATGCTGCCTTGTTACTCTCACCATCTCTGGTCCAAGGCTGTAATGAGGTCAGGAGCTGAATAACGTTGGCGGGACCCAGACTGAGTTTCTGTGAGATTATCGTGAGTATACTGGAATGTGGAATTGAGGTTATAATCGGGTCATTCACAATCTTGTTATGCATTAACCCCAAATCCCTTGATTCCCTTAATATCTGAAAATCTATTGACTACTGTCTATTGTGGAGGTCATTGAGCATGATGAACACAGTATGTGGAGCATAGGTGCCGGCATTAACAGACTGGGCTGAATGGCCAGTGTCTACGGTGTTGAGTTGGAATGACTCTTGATGCATGCTGCTTTTCCAAAGCAACTGAAGAACACCTTTGGCTTCTCTCTTCAGTCCTGATCCAAATACACAGCACACTCGGAGGCTGAATCTAAGTGAGGCAGTTGGCTTTAACACTGGAGTCTTCGTCGAAAGCACACAGATCTTTCAGCTGCTGAGATAATGAAGTGTTTTAGTGAGCACGCAAAGGATCAGCTCAGAGAGGTCTCTCAACCTATTCACTACAGTGATTAATTGCCCTAATAGAGGGCAATTGAACGATCCAACGTTGTTCAGTGGTGTCAACGTGGGTGGGTCAGTGCTCTAACAAGGGTCTGGTACTGATCTGGTCAATGTCACGATGATGAAGAAAGAAATGGGGTGTGATCCATTTACCATTAGTCATTGGCTTATTATTGTCATGTGTACTGAGATACAGTGAAAAACTTTGTTTTGTATGCCACCCAGACAGATCGTTCTAAACATAAGTATATCGAGCTAATGCAAAAGGAAAATCAATACCAGAATGCAGAATATAGTGTTACAGTTACAGAGAAAGTGCAGTGCAGGCAGACAATAAGTTGCAAGGACCACGATGAGGTAGATTGATGGATCATCTTTATTGTACAAGAGTCTTATAACCAGTAACGATGGTCTTTCCACATTTCCCAAGCAATTTTTAATGGCTTCTAACAGGAAAGGTACCACAAAGCATTGGAAATGATGCCTTACTGGTAATAAAATAACTCTGCTGCCCATGTCCTCTGTTCCATTTACCTACTGCCCACATGCTTTGACCACACTGGCTCCTGGCTAGAGCCATACATCCATTTTACAATTCTCAAATCCCTCCCAGGACCCACCCCTTCCTTATCTCTGTAGTTTACTCCAGGATAGGGCCTGTCCTCCAATTCTGGCTTCAAAGGCAGACCACATTATTTAGTGAGGAAGGAATTATCCTACTGTGATGCTGTTCAAAGTGGACACATTTTCCTATCGGGATCTAGAGTGCTTTCCATTAAAGCAGAGGGAATCTGACATCAAATGCTGGAACTGCACCACTGAAGCTACCATAGAAAGCATCCTATCTGGATGTCTCACAGCCTTAGCAGCTGCTCTGCCAAGACCGCAACAAATTGAAGCAAGTTGCAAACACAGCCCAGTCCATCACAAAAGCCAGCCTCCCCTCCATTGACTCTGTCTACATTTCCTGCTGCCTCAGGAAAGCAGCCAACATAATCAAAGACCCCTCCCATCCCGTGCATTCTCTCTTCTCCCCCCTTCCATTGGACAGAAGATACAAAAGCTTGAGAATGCATGCCACCAGGCTCAAGGACAGCTTCTATCCCACTTGAATGGACCTCTTGTGCGATAAAGAACTCCTGATATCTCAGTCGACCTTGTCGCAGCCCTTGCACCTTATTGTCTACCTGCACTGCACTTTCCCTGTAACTTTAACACTATATTCTGCATTCCGTTATTGTTTTTCCTTTTTACTACCTCGGTGTACTTATGTATGGAATGACCTGTCTGAATGGCACGCAAACAAAAGCTTTTCACTGTATCTCGGTACATGTGACAATAGTAAACCAATTACCAATCACCGGAAAGGTGAGAAGTTGTTGACAGAGATACTCGTCTCCACCGCAGGGTGAGTCGTTTCTGTCTCCAACATGCGAGGTACCTAACTTAATGGAACACCATGAACTTGGGTGCTTGTTTGTCTGTACAGCACTGAGGAAAGCCCAAACTAGGTTGGTATGTTCAGCAGTAAGTGAGCCTCAACAGGAATGATAATTGGTAATTAATATCACATAATCTCTCTAACCATGAAAAGTTAATTTTAGAAGTGTGGAGTCTCATTTCCTCAGAAGATAATTTTTTATATTTTCTCTCATCTTAGCTATCTTCATTTTTTTTTCCTATTTGTTTTCTGTACATAATTTAAATCTAGTTTACATTTCAAGCTTTATGCTACTTGGTTAATCCTCATGTCCCAGTGAGAGTTTTTCCAACTTGCTTGGTTGTAGAGCTTCACCGTACCTTGACCTGCTCACAGATGTCACAGGTACACTGGTGCAGACACCCAAATAGAGGTCTATAAGAGATCCCTGTGGGCAGGTGTGAGTGAGGTGAATGGCGATGGGCACATTTTCCCACCGACTGCAAAAATCTGGGTTAACATTTCTCTAATTACACATCTTGTTTTGAACTACCATTTAATGTTATTAACGTGCAATTCTTTTTAACGCTTAGTCATAGTACATTGGTCCATTCAAGGTAACTTTTATACACAATTTTGGACTTTAGGGACTTTAATTTGGGATCTTTTAAGCAGGAGTTCATCAAAAAGGGACATTTAATTAGAGCTGTCTATAATAATTCAGAGGTATATAGAACATAGAACACTACAGCACAGTATAGGCCCTTCGGCCCACAATGTTGTGCCGACATTTTATCCTGCTCTAAGATCTATCTAACCCTTCCCTCCCACATAGCCCCCTATTTTTCTATCATTCATGTGTGTTGTGTAAAAAGGTTCTTTTGGAATCTTAAAGATGGAGGGTTCTGGACACAGGCTTTGGATTTTAAGAGTGGTTTAATCACAAAGGCAAACGTGGGGACAGAATGAATGGGAACAGATGCACATTGACACACACACACACGCAGGAGACCACGAACGTGAGGGGGAATCACAACGAGGATGAGATACACACACACACACACACACACACACACACACACACACACACACACACAAACACACACAAAATAAACAAGGTACAGCTTATCGAGGGATAAATACTTCAATGCCTGAACTCCTTGACCTAGACAAGCATCAGCTCTAACACTCCCTGGAATCTGACTAAGACGCTCCCAAACCACATGGTGGTGCACACTCTTACCAGTGGTCTCTGCAGTGTCGTCTCACTACTCCTGGGGCAGTTGAAAGAGGGAGGGCCAGGAGAGTGCAACACTCTTTTACGGTGCTGTGTGGAGCCTGGCCAGGTGATTTAGACAGGCCAATTGTCAGGCAGGTTCAGGAACAAAGGTGTTCTCCAGGGCCAATCCCTATGCCCACACCTGATGGATGGGGTGGAGCCACACCTTGATTGACAGTAGTGTCACTTCCGCTCCCAGGGACAATGCTGTCCTCCGACCAGAGGGGTCGGTGTTGTTACTGTCACATGACAGCCATGTGCTCTCCTACTACATTCCGCCCCTCGGAAGTTAGATCACTCGCCAATCAAGGGGAGAGCTACAACTAAGGAAAGAAATGTGCGTCAAAATGTGGTACTAATAACTTTCAAGGGTAGCAAAAAACTATAACAACTAAAATGAGGGCAGTGGCCAGTGGGTGACAGTTGCCAACATCCCCCAGTGACCCAAATGGCCACCTGTTTCCCCATAAGGTGTCGTGCTGGAGGAGCTGATCCCTTGGTTCTGAACTTTGGCCACCAAGTCCCTAAAGTGAGCAGTCGGGTTGGAGGGGTTGCTGGATTTATCAGAGATAAGAGTGCAGTACTCCTTAGTAATCACCGCACACGTACCACGATCCGCAGCGAGTGGATCATCCAGGGCCATCTGATTCTACTGGGCCACCAGCCTCATTGTTTCTCATGGGACAGTCTGGCTGTGCAATACGGGGGGGGTAGGCTATCATCTAGAACCTCTCTGCCTCTGCGATGGCCCTGCTGTCCCTGTACCCGCGTTATGCCGGGTGCTCCCCCGTTCATCAAGCGTGGGTTCGGGGCACCACAAACACTGGAAAACAGCAACTGTACCACCCCGTGGGGAGCCACGGGTAGGTACTGTAGCCGCAAATCCAGTGGGTCCCGTTCAGAGTTCAGGGAGCCCCAGTTTAGCAGCACCATCGGCAGTGGTCATGGAGGTACCTGGATACCAGTCTCGCTCACACTCACGATGGCCAACTGAAAAGGTGGAACTGTGCTCATTCTGGAGTCTACACCAGCATTCCCTTGGCGTACTCAGCGGCTGTGGGATGCTCTGATGGTCGGGACTTACGTGGAGGTCAAATTGTATGAAGCGAAATACCAGCTCCTGAAACACCCACCCCATTCGGAAACTTCAGAAGGTATGTGCTGCAGTGGTGGGGGAAGTGGTGGGGAACTGCCATTCGGCCCCTCCAAAAGCCGATATACTGAACCCATGCAACAGAGGGAAAAAAAGGAGTCCATGTAAACAGTTCATTTCGACAAGGTATCCAAGGGAATCATCATCAGTGGCAGAGCTTCAGCCACGTGTGCTGGGGTTCGGAGGTAGATCCAACCGTTCGATATATTAGAAATGCTGGCGAATTCGTAGGCGATTTCGAGGGAGGTCTGAGCAGACGTCTCGCCAATCATCGCAGTCAGCAGGAGGAGGGGGAGGGGGAGGAGCAGTGCCATCATCCTGTAGTGGGGGGAGGTGGGGGAGACAAACTCATTCCCGATGGGTCAGGTATTGGGTATGGAGACAGAACAGGTTAGTTCGACCCGGAATCGCGACCCAACGAGTATCCCCGGGACTGCGCGCAATGGCTTCTCCCTTCTGAGGGGGTCCAATGTATGGGTGGCTGCCACCCCTAGGGGGAGCTGAAGCAAGGTAGGGGCAGCCTTGTTCAAGTGTCTGTAGTCCACCGTCATGCGCCACATCCCATTCTTTTTGCGGACGGGCCAGACGGGGCTATTAAGAGGGGAGGCTGCAGGCCTAATGACTCCCTTCCGCAGCACAGCTTGAACGGCCTCTGTAATATCTTGATGTCCCCCGGACACCCTATACTGCCAACTGCAGACGACCTTGGAGGCAGGGGGGACAACAACCTGTTCCCATTTGGCCGCCCCGACCACAACCGTAGCAAGGGCGACTCCAAAAGTGAACTTGCCTCGGTTGGTGTGTAGCGACTGTCCCTTTAAGACATTCATCCCCAGTATGCATTCAGGCAAATCTGCAATTAAGACAGCTACAGTTCGAGGAGGTTGGTTTCCGAGGGCCATGCGGACCTTGACTTCCCTCGCGGGCAAAATGGAACCCCCCCAACCCCTCTATCTGCATCTGTGGCCCCTTCCACACAGCGGGGTTACCCGGGATGATGGTGTGTTGGGCACCCACGTCAATGAGTGCCATCCACCTCTGTACGTTCCGTTCTCCCCAGTGTATTGCTGCAGGTATATGTGGCCTCAGGTCTCCCAGGCAGGAGAGGGCAGTGGAATAAATGCGCTGGGACCCCCTGGCCTTCATCATGTGGGGGGGGGGGTGGGGGGGTGGTGGTGGGGGTCAGCCACCCCATGGGTGAAGGTTCCTGCTGGCAAAGATGGGCTATTTCTTGTCTCAGCAGGTCCCGGAGCGGAGCCATGAGCGCAGGGGGGACTGTTTCAGGTGGGGGAGGGGCGGAGGCAATATCAGTATCTGCAGGGGCAGCCCACATGGTCCGGCGGTTGGAGGCGCCCCTGTGTCTGGCTTGGACCTGGGGTGGCTGCGGATCTTCCTGTGGCCGGGCTTCCCCCAACAGAGCTTTTTCCACTGCACGTGGAGGGCGGAGGTCAGGACCCCGTCTATGCTGGCGCAGTCCACCCCTGCACTCAACAGGTCTAGGTATAGCTGCTTGCATGTGGGATTGGGGGGGTCGTGTCCCCAGCCCTCGTCTCCGCTCCGCAGACCTGGGTGGGCTTCCCCCACTGCAAGAACTCCAGCCCTTCTAGGAGGGTGATGGCATCCCGCATGGTCTTCCCATTAGCCGGTCCTATGAGGGGCGGGACCACTGGCCTCAAGTCGGGGCGTGTGGTGGTGACCAGGTATCCTGTTAGCACTCTGGTCACCCTGGTGTTTTCTAACAACCCGCGATCGCCGGACCTCTCATAGATGCCAGTCACCAGCGCCCATTCCCTGATGACCCCGGTGCCCTCACTGACCGTGCTCCACTGCAGTCGCCCATATAAGTCCCATCCAAGGAGGGTAAGGTACCGGACCCTCACTGCAGTCACTACCCGATTCCACAGGGTAGTGTCGTTCCCAGTCCCTCCATGTGGTGCCCGCAGGGCATTGTTAATGCTCTGTTGGTCAGACAAGCTCCCTAGGGTGCTTGCTTCCTGGTGAGAGAGGCTCACGTTGGGGGCCCCCTCATCCCAATAGTCAGAGCAGCCATGTAGCCAGGTGCTCGCCTGGCCGCTGGCGGTACCGGTCTGCCAGCTGGGTCAGCTCCTTGACGGAGAAATCCCGGGTCTCCGTAGTCTCGGAGGGACCATGGGCACTTCCCCCTGCAGGGACCTCATCCTGACTCCCCTCCCCTCTGTGGTGGACCTTGGACCGCATGGTGATGGGTCGATCATGCAGGGGTTCGGGTGGGTGGGGGGGGGAGGGCGGGCACGAGGGAGCTCCTGATCGTCAGGCGCCCCCTCATCGTCCGTATCCATCCCCCAGCCATGCGTCCAGCCTGTCGCCGCGCCGGACCAGGGCTCGGAGTTTAAATGGATCTGGCTGCCAGCAAGCCCTGCGGGCAGCTTGTGCCTGTTGTGCCTGAACCAGCCGGCAGGCGACCTCGGTACCCCTGACCTCAAGGTCATTGGCCCGGGTCTGAGCCATTTGAACTGCCTCTTGCAGCGTGCAGCATCGTTGCCAGAGGGTCTCTATCTCTCCTTCTCTCTGCAGGCAGGTATCCTGCAACTGGCCAGTAATCTCGAACTGGTGCCTCAGGAGGGATGCCAGGAGCCAGAGGGCACCCCTTCGGCTTTCCTTGGCACTGGGGAACCCTGACTGCTGGAGGAGGGCCACCACATGGTGTCCCAGTTACTCACCACGTGGATCTAACTGCTCAGCCCAGTCCACTGGCTTACCATGGTTTGCCAGCATACTAGCCAAGTTCCCAAATCCCTCTCTCTCATCTGTCCACCCAGGGATTCTCTCCTCTGTATCTGTGCTAGCCCTATACCCCTGGTTCCAAAACATTCTCCCCGCGTCTGTGTCCAACCAAGATCTTCAAGACCCTGCTCACTTCCGATCCCAGGAGCAATGCTGTCCTCCGACCAGAGGGGTCAGTGTTGTTACTGTCACGTTGAGCCTTGTGCTCTCCTACTACAATGTGTCTATCTAAGAGTGTCTTAAATGTCCCTAATGTATCTGACTCCACACCTCTGCCGGCAGTGCGTTCCATGCACCCACCACTCTCTGTTTAAAAGAACTTAACCCTGACATCCCCCTTATACCTTCCTCCAATCACCTTAAAATTATGTCCCCTTCTGTTAGCCATTGTCACCCTGGGAAAAAGTCTCTGAATGTCCACTCAATCTATGCCTCTTATCATCTTGTACACCTCTATCTAGTCCCCTCTCAATCTCCTTCTCTCCAAAGAGAAAAGCCCTAGCTCGCTCAACCTATCCTCATAAGATATGCTCTCCAATCCAGGAAACATCCTGGTAAATCTCCTCTGCACCCTCTCTAAAGCTTTCACATCCTTCCTATCATGAGGCGACCAGAACTGAATACAATACTCCAAGTGTTGTCCGACTGGACATTACAGGGAGAAGCTGCATATACGTATTACTTAAGGTAGATTGGAGCTATATGCATTGCAGTACAAGTTGGAATTGTATGGACTGAATCTAATAGTAGACAAAGGTTCACTAAAACGGGGACTTGGGTTGTGAATTAGAACAACGAAGCTGCATGACTCTGCACTCGGCATTCACAATAAAAAGTTGCATGGATCAAAAGGCAAAGTACGTGCTGGAACACCACAGACTGGAGAGGGCACATGGGATCTAGATGGGGCCCGTACAAGCTAAACACTGGATGCAAGTTATCTCGATAGACCAAATAATGTGTGAGACTACAGATTAGTGAATGCACAGTGGATTCCAGATAACTATCTTATAACTATCTGCAAAGTAAAGATCCTCCAAAGTACAGTATCTCCAAAGATGTACTTCACTGTGTTTTGATGTACATGTGATTAATAAAGACATCTTAAGATAGTTATCTAGAATCCACTGTCTGACAGCAGAGGATTATTTCCTCGAATCCCAATGGAACATAAACAATAACTGGGGTTTGGCGGTTTCGAAAAGAATGACTTGCATTTCTTTACTATCTTTGGGACATCCCAAAGCAATTTACAGCCACTGAAGTTCATCTGAAGAGTGGTCCAAGCTGTAATATCCAAAATGCAGAAGCCAGTCTGCACACAGCAAACTCCCACAAACTGACCAAATAATCTCTTTTAGAAATGTTGGTTGAGGGAGAAATATTGGTCAGGATGACCCTACCCCATTCCAGACTAGTGCCATGGGATCTTGGGAGAACAGTTGTGGTCTCAGTTTACAACCTCACTCCATCAGGTCTGCAGGGAAATATTAGCTGAGGTTTTAGTGCTCATCTCTGAAGTGGGATTTGACATAACTCAAAGCTCAAGGATTATCCATCTAAAACATAAAGTTTGCATCTCTCTCCATGGAGGCTGCCTGACCTGCTGAGTGTTCCCCAGTTTTTCTGTTTTGATTCCAGATTTCTGGCATCTTGCAATTTTGCTTCTTTAAAAATGTTTGGGAATTGTCTGGTTTAGGATTTGCTGCCTCTGCCTTGACTGAACTACTTCATGGCAAAGTCATTTCATTCTAGATTGTGGACAATACAAATATTTAATTCCCACTGCTAGCCATAGACATAGAGAGAACCAGCACAGAAACAGGCCCTTCAGCCCATTGAGTGTGTGCTGACCATCAAACATCCATGTATGCCAATCCTACATTATTCTCCCCACATTCTCATCAACTCCCCCCAGATTCTACCATTCACCTACACACTAGGAGCAACTAACAGCAGCTAATTAACCTACCAACCTACATTTCTTTGGGATGTGGGAGGAAACCAGAGCACCCAGAGGAAACCCACATGGTCACAGGGAGAACATGCAAACTCCACACAGACAACACCCGAGGTAAGGATTGAACCCGGGTCGCTGGAGCTGTGAAGCAGAAGCTCTCCCAGCTGCACCACTGTGACAAGAACAAATTGTTGTCGGGCTGGAAGAGGTCACGAAGGCAGGAAGGCACTGAAACATGCACACAATTCCTTCTTATAATAACCTGTCAAACCATTACAAGAGGCTGGTAACTAAGGCACATGTTTGCAGATGCTCAACATTGCCGTGACAACATTCCGTTATGGGGATATGCCCACCGGAAGCAATGTGCCTTTTTATGAATGAACCATGAATGGACCACTTGGAGTGACGGTGGATTCTGTTGGGCTCCTTCATTCCTGATTGATGACATCACATCTGCATAAACACAGACCTTCTGCTCAATTTCCTGCACGTTTACTTCACAAACTGCACCACAATTTATGATGCTCTGTAATGATCATGTCACATGGTCAGCCTTCAGTGCCAATACTGAAGGAAAGGGCCTCTATGAGATTGTCTAAACAATATGTCACACAGCTGAGGTCCTACAATGAGCTTTTCATTGCTCCCAAGAACTCATTCAAGACAGTCCTGCAGCCACAGAGTTCGAGAGCTGTTGCAATGGAACAATCCGCTCATTGCTAAAGGATTTCTCAAGTGCCCTCGGAATTAAAGAAGGAACATTCACATCTGGCACATGGGCTCAAACAGGGTGAAGGTGCCCAGCTATGACAAGCATTGAGTTAGTTTCAACTCCTTGGATGAGAATGGGCCCCAACAGATCTTGACCCAAATTGTTGAAAGCATCCCAGACATTCTCTCTTCTCCCCTCTCCCATTGGACAGAAGATACAAAAGCCCAAAAAGTAAGTACCACCAGGCTCAAGGACAGCTTCTACCCTGCTGTTATAAGACTATTGAACAATCCCCTAGTATGATAAGACGGACTCTTGACCTCACAATCTACCTCATTATGACCTTGCACCTTATTGTCTACCTGCACTGTAGCTGCTATACATTATTCTGCATTCTGTATTGTTTTACCTTGTACTACCTCAACGCACTGTGTAATGAATTAATCTGTCTGATAAGATATCTTTATTAGTCACATGTACATCCAAACACACAGTGAAATGCATCTTTTGCATAGCATGTTCTGGGGGCAGCCCACAAGAACAGTATACAAGACAAGTTTTTCATTGTACCTCGGTACATGTGACAATAATAAACCAATTCCAATTTCAATTCCTTGCCGAGACATGACCTGGGATGCTCAATGCGCCATCCAATGGCATCAGTGCCATGTTCCTTGCCTCTGAAATTCAGTTTATTGGTTTTACAGAGTGCTCTCAGCACTACTGACCAGGCTGAGTTACTGGGTGAGAAGACCTTTAACCAGGTTCAAGGACAGCTTCTATCCCACTCCTGACAGACTCTCGAATGGACCTGTCCTGTGCTAAAAGATGGACTCTTGAACTCTTCATCTTCCAATCTACCTCGTCGTGGCCCTTGCACCTTATTTGTCTACCTGCACTGCACTTTCTCTGTAACACTATATTCTGTACTCTGTTTCTGTCTAGATGGCACACGATTCAGAAGTTTTTTTTACTGTATCTCGCTACATGTGACAACAATTTGCCACATGCCCTCAGCTGAGGCAAACAATTTTGAAAAAGACACCTCACTGAAGGGTTTGATTGATGAGGACTGCCAGAATGGAAGGTTTGTTCAGTAGCAGAAGTTTTGGAAGTGGGAGAGGAGACCAGATCAACGGGGACAGGGGATTGGAGTTTGGGAGAGGAGAAGGGATCAGAGTGAAGCTTTCATTGTCTCACCAGCATATGTTATGTACGCCAGTTCTGGTTATGTACGCTGGTCGCTTTACTTGCCCTGGATGTTGTGATCAACACCTAGTGCAGTGGAGAACATCTGCTGACAATTTTTATGGAGTCATGAAGCCATACAGCACAGAAACAGGCCCTTCGGCCCACCACGTCAATAGCAACCATCAAGTACCTACCTACTCCAGCACTGGGTAGCCTTCTCTGCCTTGGCGATTCAAGTGCTCCTGTAGATACCTCTTTAATGTGAGGATCAATCCCTCCACCACGCCCTCAGGCAGTGCGTTCCAGATTCCAACCACCCTCTGGGTGGCAAAATTCTTCATCAGACCACCTCTTACCCCTCTCCCGAAACCTCTGCCCTCTAGTTTTAGACACTTCAGCCATGTTTCCTACAATCTACGCCCTTCATAATGTTGTACACCCATGTCAGCTCCCCCCTCTGCTCTAGGGAAAACAAACCCAGCCTCTCCTCATGAGTGAAACATTCCATCCTGGTGAACCTCCTCTGCACCCTCTCCAGTGCAGTAGTTCCTGACAACAATGCCACAGTTAATTCATCAGACCTGTCCCTTGGCAGGACAGCAGCCTTCGACGTGCAGCGACAGGCGAGGACGGCGCAGTGCTGTCACCTGAGACACAGGGAAGAGACAGTTATCATTCCACGCAGTCAAAGGCACCCGGTGACCCGATTCACCCCGTCATCAGCTGGGATGCGGCTCGCTTCTCTCTGGGAGAGCCAGGAGGCGGAGCCGCGGAAGAAATCACATCATTTTCAAAGTGGACATCCTCCCGGGGAGGGGGAATCGGGGACCCCGGGATGTGCTGCAGAATCCTGTGGGGGACAAGTGCCCGTTTTGCCATCACCCGGACTCCCTGCTGCTCCCTACCAAGTGATTTCTAAGCCCCTGTGCGCTTGCCTGCCCAGCTGTGTGCGGCGTTGACTTGGAGGGGTGTGTGATTGGACAGGGATCTGGCAGGGCTTCAGCAGCCGGGATCCCGAGCAATCAATGCGGGAGGCTGCAGTCAGACTGCAGCGGTGCACGGAACTGCCTCAATGTCACAGACAGCGCAGCGGCCGCTGAGAAAAGTTTCAGAATGGGAGGGTCGCACTCTCAGAATCAGCAGAAGGGAGGAGCGAGACCCTTAAAGCAGAAGGCGAGCATGTAAGTCGTCCAAACACCTTTGGACTAGAGTCACTGGTTATAGTTTTATTTCACTCAGAGGGCCACTCTGTTTTATTGTCGTTTGCTAGGTTGAGCGGGGCATAGAATTGCTGCAATTGTGCGTGACTGTTGTACAGTGGCATTTATTTTTGAGAAAGTTATGTGCGCTTGGTTAATGTTAAGAGGGAGAGCTGGGAGTCACTGATCAATATACGCTGGGCACTGCGGTTGATCAGTGCCATCAACTTTCTGTCTCCGTCTTGTTTCAAACATTGCAAAGCTCGGCCCCCGCTTCGCCTTCTCCCCCCTTGATGCTGCTGCTTGCTGTTGACCCAAGACCAGTCCCACTTGAGTCTACAGCTGTGTATTCAGAAACTGGGCCTGCTCATGAATGATGTGAATTGGGTTTCAGGCCTAGAGAGTTGGGCTGATGCACTTTCTGGCACTCAGCTTGGTCCCTGCTGTGTGGACTTGGGCAATGAGTTGGCAGGAGTTTCTTCATGGTGACAGCAGTTTTTTCATTCCATGGATGTGGTCTTCGCAGGCTGAGTCAGCATTTAATTGCCCATCCCTAGTTGCCCTTGAGAAGGTGGTGGTGAGCTGCCTTCTTGAACCTCTGCAGCTTTCCAGGTGTGGGTACACCCACAGCGCTGTTAGGGAGGGTGTTCCTGGATTTTGACCCAGCGACGGTGAAAGAACGGCGATATATTTCCAAGTCAGGATGATGTGTGGCTTGGAGGGCAACTTCCCGGTGGTGGTGCCCTTTCTCAGATGTGTCCCATTGACTAATGGGAATATATCGGTATTAACAACAAAGTGAACTTCAGCCCAATTATAGTGGAAAGCTGGTACTTGCTCTTGTAATGTATTTTCATTGAGTCTTCATTAACCCTTCCTCTTGGATGGAATGGTTCTAGCTCCCACTCCCCGTGACAGGGACCTGCTTGTGCCGTGTAGCTCGGCAGTGGTGATCGTGTGAGAATGGCCAATCGTTTTCAGCCCGATTCACTTTATTGGATGAGTCCGTCTGGGAAATTCCAGGGCTGTTCAGCAACACTGCATTTGGCAGGAGGGAGAGTCACCTCCTGGCCATTGGAGTCCCCTCCCCCCCCCCCCCCCCCCCCCCCCCACACACGTAGATTTAGCTATCAGGAGAGGCTGGACAAACTTGGGCTCTTTCCTCTGGAGCGGCAGAGGCTGAGGGGTGATCTGTTGGAAGTGTATAAAATTATGAGGGGCATAGATCGGGTGGACAAGCAATATCTTTTTCCCGTTATTGAGCGATTCAATACCAGAGGGCATGCATTTAAGGTGAGAGGGGGTGGGTTCAGAAGAGATGTGAGGGGTAAGTGTTTTACTGAGAGAGTGTTGGATGTCTGGAATGCGTTGCCTGATAGGGTGGTGGAGGCAAATTCCTTGGACACTTTTAAGAGCTTGGATGGGCACATGAATGAGAGGAAAATGGAGGGATATGGACATTCTGTAGGTAGGAGGGATTAGCTATGTCGGCACAACATTGTGGGCTAAAGGGCCTGTTCTGTGCTGTACTGTTCTACGTTTCTAAGGAAAGTAAAAGTGAATGGTTTTTATGGAGGTCGGAATGTCCCAACATCCATGGCAGTGATGGAAGCTATGTAATAACTGTATGGGCCTAATATTTCCCAGGGGTTGAGACATTGCCTCAGGCTACTTTGCCATTACCCTCTTTACGTGCACAGCCCACTTTGAGAATCTAATTATCCCCTGTATTATTTGACGAGAAAATGGTGTGTTGTGTTGTGAGGGCTACTGCAAATGCGCTGCGCATAGACTTGCTTTGACTAAGCCGGGTGATCAATAGGAACCCCTGCCACTGGTGATAGTTGCAACAGCATGAGGCATAGGCAGAACAGAGCTTTGCAGCAAAATGCAGTGGGCAGACCCAAGTACAAAAATACTTCATTTCACAACAAATATTTGGATGAAAAAATTTCTGCAGACACAGTTTGTGCAAACACAGGCCATTTGTACATTTACTCATGGGTAACAATTTGTCAGTGCAGAATTCCCAGTGCCTGAGGTCAGAGTTTGGACCCAGTCTGGCTCAGTCACCTGCATACCGGGGTCTGTTTAGATTACTGATAAGGTTTATCTATTTTGTAAGGTAATCCTGCTGAGTGACAAGTGCCAAGCCTGTGGTATCTGTATGGTGACATTGGCCTCTCATTGACTTGGCACTGGGTTTGAGGAGGGATGAAGGTTATTGTTGTTCAGTGCCATGACGGCAGATGTGGTTAACCCTTTCCAACTGTGAGCCGAGGATATTCAGACCCTATCAACTACACTTTGAACAGGCCATTGAATTATCAAGGAATTTGGGGAAAAATGGAGTAAAGATTTTAAAACACCACTTTCGGAGCTGGGAGTCTCCAGGCACCAGGAAAGCCTCGCTTCAGGGGGACTGGGGTAACTGAAGGTGAACGTTGACTCCCTGCCAGCTCCGTCATCCAGGTCAAGTGGTCGAAGAGCATGGCCCAATGCAACAGCAGAAGAAACTCTTTGTTCTTGAAAGACATGCTGGTAGGTTAATTGGCCACTTGAATTACCCCTAGTTAATGGCACATGGAAATAAGTAAAATGGAAGGTTATGGGCTGTGTAGGAGGGAAGAGTTAGATTGATCAGGGAATAGGTGTTTATATAGGTCGGTACAACATTGTGGGCCGAAGGACCCGCACTGTGCAGTACTGTTCTATGTTCTAATGTAAGTGCGTGACAAAAGAACCAAGGGGGGAATGGATGGGGATGTGGGAGAGGAGGGCTACAGGGGAAAAAGGGATTGGGACTGATGGGATTGTCGCCTGGGAGTTAGCATGGTTCCCATGGGCTGAATGTGCTAACGAAGAGCTAAAATAGATGCAAAACTCTTAGTGACATTCAAGGTGAAAAAGAACTGGCAGTAATGTGATCCTAAGTGTGGAGTGCCTTCGCCAAGCCACGATCACAAGTTAAACCCTTGGGCTTTCACAACAACTTGAAAGGACAAACAGACTCTTTCTTAGTGTTCTTGAATCTGTCTAATGATCAGGCGTTTGTGAAAGCTTTCTCTCGGCAACCTTTTTTTTAAAAATGTCTTCTTGCAACAAGAACTTATATTTTCAGCCTGTGAACATCGTCTGTTTGGTCTGGCCAATTTGTTGTCCTGGGTCACATTTGTGCCATTTTATTAGAGTGCGAAAGGAAGAGCAATAATTGAGGAGGACAGTGGGTGGGGATGGGTCTGGTATTTGAATAAAGCAACGCTGAGGAAGAACATAACAGCAGCAGACCACTCGGCCCCTCAAACCTGTCCTGTCATTCAATACAATTATGGCTGATCTGTGCCAGGCCTCTTCTCTGCCAACACTTTTGATTCCCTGGTCTTACAAAAATTTATCTACCTCCTCTTTAAATACCCTCACTCAATGTAACTGCACTGCGTAATGAATTGACCTGTACGGTCGGTATGCAAGACAAGTTTTTCACTGTACCTCGGTACAAGTGACAATAATAAACCAACACTAATACCAGTAATCCAACCTCACAACCCTCTGGGGTAGACAGTTCCAGAGATTCAACACGCACTGCGAGAAGTTGTTCCTACCCGCCTCAGTTTTAAGTGACTGCCCCCTAATCTTGTATCTCTGTCCCCATTTCAACATCTACAGAGTCATACCCCTTAAGGATCTGATATGTTTTAATAAGATCAGTCTTCATTCTTCTGAACTCCAGGGAATGTTGATCTAAATTTTTTACGTCGTCATGACTGGGCAACCCTCTCTTCCCAGGAAGTAGCCAAGTGAACCTCTTTTGGACTGCCTTCAATGCCAGAATATCATTTATTAAGTAAGGAGACCAGAACTACGCACAGTACTCCAGGTGTGACCTCACCAACGTGACGTACAATTGTAACAATACTTTCCTATTTCTAAACTCCGCCCTGCCTCCTTATCTGGTTCCACTTTACACTTTCCTTATCAGATTCCAGCAACTGCAGGCTCGTGTCTCCGCTTATCACCTCCTGCCTCAAGCCTCCGCCTCTGACTCCACCTGGTTCCATCCACCTGCCCCCATTTTATTTCTCTCCTAACCCGTCTCTACCCATCGCCCACCAGCCGCTGTCTCCCAACCCCACTTTCCCTCTACTTGGCTCCACCTGCCCATCATCTCCCTTCTCACCTTGTTCTACCTATCACTTGCCAGCCCCCCCCCCCCCCCCCCCGCCCGCCTCACCTTCCATGAAAGGGTGGCCTTTGAAAGGGCCATGAGAGGGATAATAGTGCTGATGGAGTGGGCAGTGTGTCAAGCTCGAGAGAGGGGCTGTGGTTACTGCCAGGAGGACTGAGAGTACATTTTGGTTCTTCTTCTGTTACCCCACTTGCTAGAACATAGAACACTACAGCACAATGCAGTCCCTTCGGCCCACAATGTTGTGCCGACATTTTACCCTGCTCTAAGATCTATCTAACCCTTCCCTCCCACATAGCCCCCTATTTTTCTATCATTCATGTTCTATCTTGCTGAAGCTATAATGAATTTTTTTTTGATGCTCCCTCTAATCATTTCTGCCCATTACTTTACAGATTAGAGGAGGGAAATGTTTTCACCCAGGAGGGTGCTCGGTTTTGGAACCCACAGTCTGAAAGGATAGTGGAGGCAGGAACCCTTATCACAATTAACAGCACTTAGATGAGGATTATGTATGTTTGGCCTCAGTCGCTCTTTGTAGGCTGACATGGATGTGATGGGCCAAATGGTCTTCCTGCATTGCCTTGAATTCCATAGATTGTGCTGTTTCTCTTTTCCCGAGGATCAGCTCTGGAGCAGGGGTGTGTAGGAGCATGGCACAGAACCTCCACGTTCTCTCTTTCCCCCCATTCAACACTGATTAACGATTTAATGACTCTCGGTTATCCTGCACTGGGAATGGATTAGGGTGATGAATCTGTGGAATTATCAATCTCCTTCCTCAGAGGAAGGAAGGGGGTTTGAGGGATGGGGGGATTTATGGGGGAGATGGTGCCGTGACTGTTTATCCACAGAGTAACTGAGGGCAGGTGGTCTTTTTGACCACCCACGGAAAAAGAGGTTAATGATTTCCCTTCACCCCGCCGGAGACTGTGACCTTCAGTCAGTGTAAGCGGCAAAGTGATGGCCTAATCTCATTGGGCAGGAGTGGAAAAAGGTCCCTCGGGTCACATTCCCAGCAGAGAGAACTCTCTGTGACGGCATTGCGATAAACATTCCTAACAAGTGGGTTTATGTGAGAGGTCAGAGGTTCATGAATGAAGCAGTGCATCAGCGGATGCCAGGAATTATTCAGCTCCTTTCGCAGGGAGGACAGGACTAGCAGGGAAATGGAGTACTCTTCACGTTCCTTTTTGTGCCTGGTGAAGAGGCTTTGGAACATAAGCATATTTGAGAGACTCTTAGATAGACACATGAATGATAAAGAAATGGAGGGCTACGTGAGGGGGAAGGGTCAGATAGTTATTGCAGGAGCTCTGCCCTGGCTGGGAAATGTATATGGCAGCATATTATATACAGGCACCTCTAACAACAACCTTTGAGAGACCAGTTCCACTCTGACGTCTCAAGTAGACCAGCAAAGACTAAATGGGAGAACAAGATCACAGCTGATCAACCGCAGCACCATTTTGCTGCACTATTGCCCTTTCACTTCATTCCTTTATAACTCAGAAAGCCATCAGTTTCTCTTCTGAATGAACTCGATGACTGAGGCTCTACAACCCTCTGAGGTAGAAACTTCCAAAGATTCACTCTGTGAAAAAAAACTTGTGCTTATCTCAGTTCTTACAGACGTTAATGGTGCAGCTCGTTCTTGGAAGGAGATTATGGAATGTTCCCAGCATGAGCACTGTGGGCAGAATGGCCTCCTTGTGTGCCGAAAGTTGTTCTAAACTTCACGGTTGGATGGAAAGCCAGGGTTTATGTTTTATCTGATCTTGCCCCAGTGACTAACCTTGGGATGTTTTCTGATGTTAAAGGCGCCCTATCGACGCAAGTTGTTTGCTTATTCAGCGATAAGAGTACAGGATGGAATTGTGGGGTAATAAATGAACTAATTGTTAGAAGATTTGTCCAATAGTGAATTCAAATTTTCTTTGAGAGAAGATTGTGGGGCATTCTAACACGAGTGTTTGAGGCAAGTTGCTTAGATGCTTTGAAGATGAAAGTAGATGAGTCTATGAGAGAAAAGGGGGTAAAGAGACAGAGAGGAGGGAGATGCAACTGGAGGAGAGTTGAGGAAGCATAAGCTCTGGCATGGAAAGCACATGGCGGCATCTGTGGAGAGAGAAACAGAGTTATGCTTCAGGTCTGAGACCTTCTGTCAGAACTGGGCATGTGAGAAAACAAGTTAGTTTTAAGATGCACAGGGGGCGAGGGAGAAATGGATAGGACAAAGGGAATATCTCCAGCAAGGTGATTCTGTAGTTTTCTGTTTTTATTGCACAGTTGGTAAAGCCGCCGCCTTACAGCGCCAGAGACCCGGGTTCAATCCCGACCTCGGGTGCTGTCTGTGTGGAGTTTGCAGGTTCTCCCTGTGACCGGGCGGGTGTCCCCCGGGTGCTCTGGTTTCCTCCCACGTCTCAAACATGTGCGGGTTGGTAGGTTAAGAGGCCACTGTAAATTGCCCCTACTTTACACGTGAGTGGTAGAATTTGGGGGGGGGGGGTTGGTGGTTTTGGGGTGGGGAGTAGCAGTTAGAGTAACGCTTTACAGCACCGGCGATCCAGGTTCAATTCCGACCGCTGTCTGTAAGGAGTTTGTACGTTCTCCCCGTGTCTGCGTGGGTTTCCTCCGGGTGCTCCGGTTTCCTCCCACATTCCAAAGACGTACGGGTTAGGAAGTTGTGGGCGTGCTGTGTTGGCGCCGGAAGCGTGGCGACACTTGTGGGCTGCCCCAGTACACTGTACGCAAAAGATGCATTTCACTGTGTGTTTCGATCTACATGTGACTAATAAAGATCTTATGTGGGGAAAATGAAAGTGGGATGAGTGTGTAAATAGGTGGTTGATGGTTGGTGCAGACTCAATGGGCAGAAGGGCCTGTTTCTCTCCATGACTCTATCTCCACCATCTGCAGTACATTGTGTTTTTTTTCTGTCTGTAATCTGCTTTAGACCTTGCACGGTTGCCCTTTTGACTGTTCTGTATAACTGGATGAAGTACTAACTGTGGTCAGGTAATCCCTTCTGCCATTTGGTGGGTGGTAGTAGAATGAAGACCATGGACTCTCACAGCCCTGTGAGTGGTGATTTCAGTCCACTGAGCCAGCCCAGAGGGGTTCAGCCAGGATGTCCCGGGCATGGTGTAGGAGCGAATGAGAAAGGCAACACGGAGTTGGTGTACAAACAACGGGCGGTTTATTGAAATTGCTGTGCACCAGGAGACCAGACAAAGGTGATCTACCCAAACACAATTTTGGGACAGGCTTGTACACTTCTCCGCATACGTGATTACACAGAGAACTTAATTAACTAAGTTTTGATTGTTACATTTCTCTGATTATGCCATTACACAGAAGACTAGGTTTTGGTTACAGAATAAATCCATAAGTCAAACTTAGTTAACAGCAAATCTAAGTTACGGCCACAACAATAGTGGCATGCCATACCGTAATCATAAAGCCTCTGTACCTTGGTGCAGTTACAGCTGCATCTCATCTCTCTATTGTTGAGCCTTATCAGTGGTTCCCTGTTACCACATCGGCACAAGCTGCATCCTATTTTACTAGTTATTAACCCTCTCCATTCCTACCCCTACAACACATGGGTAGAAGTTGGGGGAGTCCTAGTTTTGATAAGAAAAGGCATTCAATATCTTCTAACTTTGGAAGGGACGGTGTTGGCAAGATGCTTTACGTTCTGGGTAGTGCTCTGTCCCACTGCCTCTCCACTCTCAATGAGAGTTGCTCTTTCATTGTTAACTATTATCTGCTCCTCTGAATAAAAATAGGAAATCCTGGAGACACTTGATGTCTGTGAAGAGGGAAATAGGGTTCATGGTTCAGGTCAATGACCTTCCGTTAGAATGGGGAGAAGTTTGAGAATTAACAAGTTGTAATCAAATGCGGAGCTTCAGCTGGTTCAGGAGATCGATCATTGACCTGAAGTTTTGGCTCAGATTCTCTACAATTGTTTCCCAATGGAAACAAATCAAACTCTTGGAGAACAGAAGTTATGATGCATCTCTATAGAACTCTGGTTAGGCAGCATTTAGAGTATTGCATGCAGTTCTGGTCACCTCACTATAGGAAGGATGTTGAGGCTTTAGAGAGGATCCAGAGGAGGTTTACTAGGATGTTGCCTGGATTAGAGGGCATGTGCTATCAGGAAAGGCTGGACAAACTTGGGCTCTTTTCTCTGGAGCGGCAGAGGCTGAGGGGTGATCTGTTGGAAGTGTATAAAATTATGAGGAGTATAGATAGATATGGCGGACAAGTAATATCTTTTTCCCATTATTGAGCGATACAATACCAGAGGGTATGCATTTAAGGTGAGAGGGGGTAGGTTCAGAAGAGACATGAGGGGTAAGTTTTTTACTGAGAGAGTGGTGGATGCCTGGAATGCGTTGCCTGATAGGGTGGTGGAGGCAAATTCATTGGGGGCTTTTCAGAGGGGCTTGGATGGGCACATGAATGAGAGGAAAATGGAGGGAGATGGGCATTCTGTAGGTAGGAGGGATTAGGTATGTCGGCACAACATTGTGGACCGAAGGTCCTGTTCTGTGCTGTACTGTTCTATGTTCTAATTTGTCAGGGCTGATGCAGTTACCCCTAAACCTTGAAGGTATATTGAGGTATCTAGCACTGTAATGAAGGGATGTGGTGTGATTGTTTGGGATTCTCTTCCCCAGAGAGCTTGGGTGTTCAAATACTGAGTGTATCCAGAGCTGTGATCAGTAGATGGTTGGTTTCTGTAGAAAGGGGCAGGGAAGTGGCCTTGAGATTGGAGGATCAGCCGTGATCACAGTGAGAGGCAGAATGGGCTCCAGACACTGAGTGACCACCTCCTTGTCTGGGATACAGTGCCCAGCTTGGGTCCCCTTATTTAAAAACGGACAGAGTACCATTGGAGACAGTCCAAGGGGGATTCACCAGGATAATTCCTGGAATGAGGGGGTTGTCCCATCAAGAGAGGCTGGACAGTTTGGGTCTGTATTCCTAGAAGAATGAAGAGTGACCTGATTCAAATATTTAAGATCCTAAGGGGGCTTAATCGGGTAAAAGTTGTCCATTTCCACTGTTGGGAGAGTCACGAGCGAGGGGATGTAGCTACAAGAAAAGTGGCTGGTCATTTAAATTTGAGGTGTGTAGAAATTCCTTTGAGGGAATCTCTGGAATTCTCTGCCCCTGAGGGTGGGGGAGGCCGGATCATTGGATATATTTAAGGTGGGAGGTAAATAAATATTTGAAAGATCGAGGAATTGAGAGTGATGGGGAACTGGCACAGAAGAGGAGTTAAGGCCAGCGTAGATCAGCCATGATCGTATTGAATGACAGGGTAGGACTGAGGGGCCGAGTGGCCTACTCCTGCTCCGATTTTCTTGTGTTCTTGTGTTATCTGCTGAGCATTTTGAACACTCCTGTTCCCTGGATCCTGCAGTACTGTGCCTTTGTTAACAGTCTCTGCCAACCATTTGTTAGGAGAGGGTGTGACAGGTTTTTGCAACTATATTACAGGCTCTTTGTGGTTCCAAGTATAACCATGGCACACAGATCGTCTTGGCTCAACGTCCTGCAGAACACTGCGTTACTTCAGACTTTGCTTTTGGTGAGAGGGGAAGAGTCATTATCCATTAACCTTTGAGGTGCCCCCATCTTGTTTCAACCAGCAGAGAGGGGAAGTGGCCACAGACACAGTGGGCCGAAGGGCCTGTTACTATCTCTCAGACTTTCCGAGTTTCTGTTTCTCTGGCACAGCGCTCTGCCTGGGTGTGTCACCAGGGCTGACCCGAGTCACCTGGCCCTGCTGAGACTTCTCCTCTCTCGTTGCAGGGACAGGACGGGTCTCCCAGGACAGGGCGCCAGCGATCAGCGAGCTGCCTCTCTCAGAGTCTGCAGGGGAAGAAAGAACCTGCATCCTTCCCTGTTCGGCCGCACCACCTTGGAGCGCCACTGCGCCGTCTCATCCTGCTGCTCGGTCGCTGCCGAGAGTTCCTCCCTCAGGTACCAGCTGTGCGTTCATACAGTGGCCCTCGTCGTCCCAGTGGTGTTCGCAGAGTGCCTCGCAGTCAATTCAGCGCATTGTATATGGTTGCATGATGACCACTATTGATTGTGCAGACTTGTACTGAACCTGCAGACCCTGCCACACATGGGGCAGGAGGGTGGACAGTTTGTGAGGTGCCATGCACCTTCTGTCATCTACACAAGACCGCTGTGTGTCCCCAAATGTTCATTCTCCACAAGAGCCCAAGGAAACAGGAGCAGTAGGCCACAGCCCCTCAAATCTGCCCCGCCATTCAAAATGGTTGATCTACCTCCTCGTCTCCTCTTCTGTGCCAATTCCCCATCGCTCTCTCAGTTCCCTGATCTTTCAAAAAGGCAACCACCTCCACTTTGATACTTCCAATGACCTCTGAGTGGCCATGGGCCAGAGATTCCCTGGAGTCAGTGGGGATGTTGCCTTTCTTTAAGGAGGCTTTGAGGATATCCTTGAACCTTTTCCTCTGTCCGCCAGGTAGTCGGGCATGATGTGCTCTGCCCGATGGAGGTGATGAGTGTTTTCAGAGCCTTGATGCTGGGACACTGGCCTTTGAGTGGACACAGATGTTGCTTTGCTTGGAACATGTTGTGACAGCATTGGTGGTACCTCTCCAGTGGTGCCTGCTGTAAGTAGTCCCAGAAGCATACAGGAGGGCAGGGACCACTGCTCCTCAATGGACCATGAGTTTTGTACTGGGTTTGATCTAGAAAATCTTTCTTCTGTAGAGGGCCAAAGGCACTGAAGGCAATGCTGAATCTCATCATTAACATATGCCTTCCCTACAAAGGTGGTCTATATATGTGCCTGATTCTGAGGGAATGTCGTGCGGGAGATGAATCTCCTCCACTTCTGTAATCCTCTTAGATTTTTGTGCTTCAATTCTCGCCGCTTGTTCATCCCAGATTCCCATCTCTCCACTCCGACACCCATCTAGAGTCATGGAGTTACACAACACAGAAGCAGGCCCTTCGGCCCAACTCGTCCATGCCAACCAACTTGTCTGCTTGGGCGAGTCCCATTTGCCTGCATTTGGCCCATATCCCTCTAAACCTTTCCTATCCATGTACCTGTCTAAATGTCTTTTAAATGTTGTTATTGTACCTGCCTCGACCACTTCCTCTGGCAGCTCGTTTCATATCCCCACCACCCTGTGTGGAAAAAAAAGTGCCCCTCAGGTCCCCTTTAAATCTTTCCCCTCTCACCTTAAATATATATCTTCAAGTTTTAGACTCCCCTACCCTGGGAAAAAGAGTGTGATCATCTACCTTATCGATGCCCCTCATGATTTTATGAACCCCTATAAGGTCACCCCTCAGCCTCCTTCGCTCCAGGGAAAGAAGTCCTAGCCTATCCAGTGTCTCCTTATAACTCAAGTCCTCCAGTCCCGGTAACATCCTTGTGAATCTTTTCTTGCACCCTTTCCAGCTTAATCACATCCTTCCTACAGCTAACATGAGTTCCCAACTCTTGTACTCGATACCCTGACTGATGAAGGCAAGCGTGCCAAATGGCTTCCCTGTCTAGCTGTGTTGCCACTTCAACTGCTTGGGTCCCAGCCTCTGGAATTAACCCCCACCCCCAACACTCTGCCTCTTCTTTTCTTTGAGATGCTGCTTAAAATCCACCCCTTTGACCAAGCTACCCTGATAACCTCCATACTGAAGAGTGTTGGGGTAATTAGAATGTTAAAGGTGCTATAGAAATACAAGTTGCCGTCGCATTGGGTCATTTTTACCCATTCGTGGGTTGTGATGTCACTGGCAATGCCAGCATTTATTGCCCATCCCTAATCAAGCGACCACATGGCTGGGTCTGGGGAAGGTTGGCAGAGTTCCTTCTCTGAAGGATATCAGTGAACCAGATAGGTTTTACAACAGTTTGTGGTCACTGTTACTGAGACTAAGGCTTCTTGAAAATTCCAGAATAGCAGGTTCAATCCCACGTCTCTGGATCCATGGTCTAGTTTGCAGACTGATGATCCATTGATGCTGTTTCTTCCTTCTGCTCCTGTTGTGTCCTCACCTTCCTCCTCTCCCCACTCACTGCTTCCACTGCCATAATTATGGAGGTAGTTGGCTTCTGATAGTTTTCCACAGAGCGCTTGTACTCTCCTGGAGGTCTGGTACAGTAAAGGCAGCATTTTCAATGGGAATGGGTGTAAATGTTTAGCTACTGAAGGCATCACAGTCCAAATCTTATCTTGGTCCTTGCACACCTCACCAGCATGGTGCAGTGGAGATGTAGTCAAGAGGCTATGATCTTGTACCTTCTGAGACAACTGGTGCTGAGGCTAATTTGATGAGCTTGCGTTATCTTGTCTTCCAAATGACTGGAATCTTGGGATCTTCCTCAGAGTCATAGAGTCATATGGCATAGAAAAAAAGGCCCTTCAGCCCACCTTGTCTCTGCTGACCATCAAGTACCTATAATACTAATCTCATTGCCCAGCACTTGGTTCATATCCTTCTGTGCCTTGGCAATTCAAGTACTTGTCTCACACTTCTTAAATGTTGTGAGAGTCTCTGCCTTCACCTCCTCCTCTGGGTTTAAAAAGTTCTTTCTCAGATCCTCCCCAAATCTCTTATTCCTCAACTTAAATGTCTGCCCTCTGATCATGGACACCTCTGTCCTCTGGAAAAGTTTCCTACTATCTATCCTATCTATGCCCCTCGTAATTTTGTACACCCCTGTCAGGTCCTCCCTCAACCTCTGATCCAGGGAAAACAAGCCCAGTCTGTGCAGTCTTTCCTCATAACTGAAATGTTCCATTTCAGGCAACTTCCTGGGGAATCCCCTCTGCATCTGCCCCTGTGTGGTGACCAGAACTGTACACAATATTCCAGCCATGGCCTAAATAAAGCTTTATAAAGCTGTACCAATGCCTCCCGGCACTTAGTATTTTCTTTGCCCTAGCTAATGAAGGCGAGCATGCCTTCCTCAACTTTCTCAGGGAACCTTGGACGTACAGCAAGGTCCCTTTGTTCCTTCCTGTATACTCCCTAGGGTCCGACCGTTTATGGTATGTATCCTCCCGTTATTAGACCCCCACCTCCACAATGTCACGTCACACTTATCAGGATTAGATCCTATCTGCCATCTGCAGCTTAAGACCATCTTCCTTGCCATCAACAACTCCCCTGACTTTCATGTCATCTGCAAGCTTACTAATCATACCCCCTACATCGAAGTCGTCAGTGTATGTAACAAGCACCAGGAGTCCCAGCATGATCCCTGTGGTACACCACAGGTCACCGGCTTCCAATAACAAAAGCAATCTCCCACCAAACCCTCTGTCTCCTATTACCAAGCCAATTTTGGATCCAATATGTGAACATGCCTTGGATCCCATGGTCCCTCCTATTTTTGACCAGCCTTCCATGTGGGACCTTGTCATGTAGACTACATCAACCACACTGCCTTCATCAATTTATTTACTTACTGCTTCAGAAACTCAATTAAATTAGATGAGATCTCCCACTAACAAATCCATGCTGACTATCCCTGATCAATCCCAGCCTTTCCAAGTGTAGATTAATCTTGTCCCTCAGAATGTTTTCCAATAATTTCCCCACCACTGAGGTTGGACTGGTCTATAATTTATCCCTGCTGCCCTTGAATGAAGAAACCACATCGTCTGCCAAGGTGGTCTGGCTTACAGCAAAAACTCTGATTCTGCTGTTGCTCACAGTGGGGTAGAAGCTGTCCTTGAGCCTGGTGATACATGCTCTCAGGCTCCTATGTCTTCTACCTGATGGAAGAGGAGAGAAGAGAGAATGACCCGGGTGGGTGGGGTCTTTAATTATGTTGTCTGCTTCGCCAAGGCAGCGAGAGGTAAAGACAGAATCCAAGGAGGGGAGGCTGGTTTCCGTGAAGCGCTGGGCTGTGTCCACAACTCTCTGCAGTTTCTTGCGGTCCTGGGCAGAGCAGTTGCCGTAACCAAGCCGTGATGCATCCAGATGCAGTAGTTAGCCTCACTCCTGACCTCCTCATGCATAACTTTGAGAGACCTGCAGAGGGGGAGCACTGCCTTACACATTCCACCCAACTTCTCTTCTCTCCAGAGCTGAGGTCTGATCACAGAAAGATACCAGACAAACGAATGGGTATAAAGGCTGACGTGTCCTCATCCAGATGGCCTGTATACTGGGGTTTTAAGGAAGTGGCTGCGGAGAGTGGATGCATCAGTTGTGGTCATCCAACATTCCTGGTCTTCTGCAAAGGGCTCCGTGTTCTGGCGAGACAGAAAAGCAGGAAATTGTAGGTAATTCAGCCTAATGTCTGTCATTGGAACTTGATGGAATGCATCACTAAGGAAGTAATAGCAGGAAGTTTAAAATGCACAAGGCAATCAAACAGTCAGCATGGTTTTCTGAAAGATAGTGAGTGATCTTTGAGGATGTAACTTTGGCTGGATAAAGGGGAACCTATAGCTGCAGTGTGTGTTTGGACTTCCAGAATGGATAGAAAAGTTTTTTGAGGGCCAAATGGGACAGGCTCAGATAGACATCTTGGTCGGCATGGGTGAGTTGGGCCGAAGGGCCTGCTTCCCTGCTGTATTAGTCTCCGACTCTAATATCCCTGCAAAGGGGACACACAAAGGTTTTATTGCACATGATCAGAGCTTATGGCATTGAGACACAGGGTTGTACAGTACAGAAGCAGGCCCTTCTGCCCACCACATCCATGCTGACCACTTTGCCCATGGTACTAATCCCATTTGCTTGCATTAATGCCATATCCTATGCCTTGGCAATCTACATGATTGTCTTAAGTGCCTCTTAAATGTAATCTATCTGATCTGGCAACATGTATCAACCACTCTCTGTGTTTTAAAAAAAAACTTGCCCCTCAGATCCCCTTTAAAACTCCTCTCTCTCACTTTAAACCTGTTCCCTGTTTCTGACAGGCCCATCATAGGGAAAAGGGTTCTGACTATTTACGCTCTTCGTAAACTTACCTACTTCTATCAAGAGTGTGAGATTTTAGTAGGACAGAAGATTGGCAAAATTATAGAAAACTGAGAGTTGGGAGAAATGTGTCACCTCAAGGTTGCCAAGCTGTTACAGGGATATGTGCTCAACTATTCACCATCAATAACAATGATTTAGATGAAGGGACGCACTTTATCACAGCCAAATCTGCTGACAATACAAAGATAGGTGGGAAAGCAGGCTGTGAGGAGAGCACAGCAAATTTGTAGAGGGATATCGGTAGGTTAATTGTAGCGTCACAGAGTGGAACTGTCATACAGCGCAGAGACAGGGCCTTCAGCCCAACCTGTCCATGCCGACCAAGGTGCCTGCTTGAACTAGTCTACCTTGTTATGACCTTGCATCTTATTGTCTACCTGCAATGCACTTCCCTGTAGCTGTGACACTTTACTCTGTATTCTGTTATTGTTTTACCCTGTACTAGCTCAATGTACTGTGTAATGAATTGATCTGTACGATCGGTATGCAAGACAAGTTTTTCACTGTACCTCGGTACAAGTGACAGTAATAAACCAACACCAATACCAATACTATTTGGCCCATATCCCTCTAAACCTTTCCCATCCATGTACCTGTCCAAATGTCTTGTAACTGTAGTTACTGCACCCACCTCTACCACTTGCTCTGGCAGCTCGTTCCACGTACCCACCACCCTCTGTGTGTGGAAAAACTTGCCCCTTAGGTCCCCTTTAAACCTTTCCCATCTCACCGTAAACCTAGTTTTAGACCCCTCTACTCTGGGGGAAATAAGACTGTGGCCACCTCTACGAGGTCACCTCTCAGCCTCCTTCACTCCAGGGAAAACAGTCCCAGCCTATCCAGTCCCTCCTTATAACTCAAGCCGTCCAGTCCTGGTAACATCCTTGTAAATATTTTCTGCACCCTTTGCAGCTTAATCACACCCTCCTTATGTGTGGTGGCCAGAATTGCACACAATACTGTGGTCTCACCAACGTCTTGTACTGTTGTGCCCCGACCGATCAAGGCAAGCATGCCATATGCCTTCTTCACCACTCCGTCTAACTGTGTCGCCACTTTCAGGGAACTATGTACTTGTAACCCTTGGTCTCTGATCTACAACACTCGTCAGAGCCTTGCCATTCACCGTGTGAGTCCCGCCCTGCTTTAACTTCCCAAAATGCATCACTTCATACTTGTCTGAGTTAAACTCCATCTGCCGTTCCTTGGCCCACTTTCCCAGTTGATCTACATCCTGTTGTAACCTTAGATGACCTTCTGCACTGTCCACCACACCAACAATATTGGTGTCATCTGCAACCTAGCCATGCCTACGCTTTCTTCCATATCATTAATATTTATGACAAACAATAGGAAATGTTTGGAAGATAAAGGATGATATGAGAAAATGGGGTTTTCTGCTTTTGTATGAAGAATAGGAAAGCAGAATATTGTTTAAGTGGAGAGAGATGAGAAAAATCCGCTGTGCAGAGGGATCTCTGTGTCCTGGTACCCAAAGCACATGACATAATCAGGAAGACACATGAAATATTGGCCATGACTGCAAAGGGTGAAAGTGGGGAAGTCCTTCCTCCTGTATAGGGAATTGCAAGAACCACTCCTGGAGTACTGCCTACAGTTTTTGTCTCCTGATTTGAGGAAGGATACATTGTGTTGGAAGTAGTTTAGAGAAAGGTTAATTACGTTGATTCCTAGGACGAAAAACATGATGATGCTGGAGGAACTCAGCAGGCCAGGCAGCATCCGTGGAGAAAAGCAGGCGGTCAACGTCAGGACACTTCTTCAGCACTGGACTGATTCCTAGGATGCGGCATGATAGTGTAGCGGTTAGCGTAACGCTATTACAGTGCCAGCAACCCGGGTTCAATTCCCGCCATTGTCTGTAAGGAGTTTGTACGTTCTCCCCGTGTCTGCGTGGGTTTCCTCTGGGTGCTCTGGTTTCCTCCCATATTCCAAAGACGTACGGGTTAGGAGCTGTGGGCATGCTATGTTGGTGCTGGAAGAATGCCGACACTTGCGGGCTGCCCCCAGAACATTCTCAGTAATGCAAAAAGATGCATTTCACTATGTGTTTTGATGTACATGTGACTAATAAATCTCTTATCTATCTTAACTTATGAGGAATGATTGCACTGGTTGGGTCTTTACCTGTTTGGCATTTTGGAGATTGAGAGGTGACTTCAGTGAAACCTAAAGATTCTGAGGGGTGGCTGATGAGAAAATGTCTCTTTCATAGGGGATCTCGAACTGGGGGTTTCGGAATAAGGGAACCCCTATTTCAGCTGGGGCTGTGAAGGAATTTCTCTCAGAGGGCCATGGATCTTTCACAGCTCTCAAGGCTTGTGAATGCCAATGCTGAATCATTGCAAAAATTCAATGAAGGGAACTTTTTACTATAAGGAAGCCTAGGGTTATGGGAGACAGGGAGGAAAGTGGAGCTGATCAAACAGACAGGCTTGGGCTGATACTATGTGATCTTATAATTCGATCCAGAACTGATGTTCAGTTCTGTTGACCTCAGTGCCACAATTGAGGCGTTTGGCACGCCGGCCTTCATCAGTCAGGGCACTGAGTATACGAGTTGGGAAGTTGTGTTGCAGTTATGTAAGACATCAGTGAGGCCGCACTTGGAATATTGTGTACGGTTTTGGTCACCCTGTTACAGGAAAGAAGTTATTAAATTAGAATGAGTGCAGGAAAGATTTACCAGGACGTTGCCTGGACTTGAGAGCCTGAGTTACAGGGAGAGGTTGTGTAGACTAGGACTTTATTCCCTGGAACGTAGGAGATTGAGGGGTGACCTGATAGAGGTGTATAAGATCATGAGGGCATAGACGGGGTGAAAGCACATGGTCTTCTTCCCAGGGAGGGGGTGCTAAAAACAAGAGGGCATAGGTTTAAGATCAGAGGTGAGAGATTTAAGAGGGACATTGGGACAGCTTCTTCACGTAGTGGGTGGTGTGTAGTTGGAATGAGCTGCCAGAAATAGTGGTTGAGGTGGGCACGTTAAGAACATTTAAAAGCCATCGAGATAAGTTCATGGATAGGAGAGGTTTAGAGGGCTATGGGCCAAACGTGGGCAGATGGGACGAGCTCGCTGGGCGACACATTCGGCATGGACGAGTTGGGCCAAAGGGCCTGTTTCCATGGCTCTCTGACTCTATCACTGGATATTGTAATTGATCACGGGGCCACCAGAGGGAGCTCCTGACCTGCTTCTGACATTTTCACCCTCCAGAAGCGCCTGAAAACCAGATGAGTTTGTCCCAAGCCATCAACACTGGCGGGGGCTAATCCAGGTAAGACAAACAATGACTCTCCCCACCTCTCCAAAGCTAGACAAAGCCCACAGCAGTAAAACAACCAACCTTGAGGCAACTGCAATTGACTAAGAGGGGGCAGCTCAGTGGGCAGATCTCCAGCCTCCAGTCAGAGGGTTGTGGGTTTGAGCCCTACTGTAGTGGCAAGTGGTGAGGGCCCAGGGGAATGTTGTAGAGGGAGTGCTCCGCTTCCAGATGAGACGGTAAACCCACCCGGGTGGATGTAAAAGGTCCCACTGCACGACTTTATGGACAGAGTTACTCCCTGGGAAATCACTACCCTTCCACCAGCATCAGTAATCGCGAGTGATCTGGTCGCGTTTGCCTGCTGTTTGTGGGATCTTGATGTGCGCAGTCTGGCTGCCACATTTACCTCTTCACACCAGTGCCTGCGCTTCAGAGGTAGCCCCCTTGGCTTTTGAGTGGAGCCCAGGAGGTGCCTGACACTCCGCTTCCTCCCTCGTGAGTGGACCTGGTGACGCCCGCACCTTCACGGGCTTCAAGGAGAGCTGCCCTCCCCAACCCCAACACCAGGAGCGCACCTAGGGTCCCCCCTGAACACGGGTAACCTGGAAGTCAGGGCAGAGTCGTTGGAACCCCTGGCGAGATCCTGAGGGAGGATGTGGGGAGTGTGTAAGTGGGTCAGAGGGCAGAGGGGTTAGAAGACGCCCAGGAAGGGCTAGAGAGTTGGAGTCTGATGGAGGCGGGGTGGATCTGGTGATTGTATCACTGTGCTACTGAATGAGGGAGATGTTCAAATCCCACCCATGGCAACTGGGGATTTAAAACAAATCTGGAATCAAAGCTGGGGTCAGGAGCGATAACAGTGAGACAACGGGGTCACCATTAAAACCCATCTGGTTCAGTAATGTCCTTCTGGGGAGGGAATCAGCCATCCTTACCAGACTGGCTATGGGTGACACCACACCCACAGCAACCTCGGGACTTTTAACTGAATTGGCCCAGTTAGCTGCTGAGTTCAGGGGCGAGTAGGGATGGCTAATAATCGCTGGCCTTCCAGGATTGTCCACGTCCAGGAGAACCTTGGAGTTATACCCCACAGCAACAGTTCCTTTGGCCCATCATCACCATTCTCACCATGGGCCTGTTTCAGATTACAGGAGCAGCCTTTATAGTGAAGGTCAGACATGCACGATTCACAGAGTCGCACAGCACAGAGACAGGCCCTTTGGCCCAACTTATCCATGCTGACCAAGGTGCCTTCCTGAGCTGGTCTCACTTGCCTGCATTTGGCCCGTATCCCTCCAAACCTTTCCTATCCATGAACTCGCGACCTTCCAATCTACCTCGTTGTGGCCCTTGCACCTTATTGTCTACCTGCACTGCACTTTCTCTGTAACTGTAACACTTTAATCTCCATTCTGTTTTGCTTTTTACTACCTCAATGTACTTGTGTACAGAATAATCTGTCTGGATGGCACGCAAACAAAAGCTTTTCACTGTATCTCGGTATGTGTGACAATAATATACCAATACCAACCTGTCCCAACGTGTAGGTACAGCATGAGAGATCTCTAGAGAGCTCTTGTTACCCTGGGAGAGAGATTCAGAAAGAATAATGGGCCGTTATTCCTCTGTATGTTATTTGAGGAAATGTTTGCATCGATATGGTCTTATCAGTCTTGGGCAACCTTCCTCGGCATTGGCTGCGCACTCCACCGGTTCATTGGATGTCACAGACCAACCCCCTTTATCTTGCTCACCAATTGCAGGGGCGAAGCAGCCTGTGCTGGGTCGTCCCGGCCGGCTGTGATTGGCTGAAGAACTTCCCGGCATCCCGCCACAGGGCCACCCCTCTGTTCCCACTGTGCGGAGCTGTCGGTGGCCGGGACCTCGCCGAGGCTGATGGGCCCAGAGAAACAAAGGGCTGCAGATGCCGGAATCTAGACAAAAAGAAAAACGAGAAGATGCTGGAGGAACTCAGCAGGTCAGGCAGCATCCGTGGAGAAAAGCAGGCGGTCAACGTTTCGGGTCAGGACCCTTCTTCAGGACAAGATAGGAAAAGGTGAAGCCCAATATATAGGAGGGGAAAGCAGAGCAGTGATAGGTGGACAAAAGAGGGGAGGTGGGGTGGGCACAGGGTGGTGATAGGTAGATGCAGGTAAGTGGTGGTGATGGGCAGGTGCGGGGAGGAGGGGAGAGCAGATCCACCGGGGGCCCAGTTTGCTCTCCTGCTGATGTGCATGCACCCAGTACCAGCTTTGATCAAACCTTCCTCACTGTGTGACGAGAAGCTGCAGAGTGAGTCTGGCTCTTCCCAGCAATGAGTAGGGATCGTGCTCCCTGCCCTTGTGTTTAAACCCTGTAATTCGTTTACAGGCTGTGAGGGCCAGCATTTATTACCCTTCCCTCGCCACCCTGGTGAAGGTGCTCCCTCACTGCTGTTGGGAGGGTGATCCAGGATTTAGACCCAGTGATGGCGAAGGACCGGTGATGTATTTCCCAGTCAGGCTGCCGTGCGACTTGGAGGGGAACCTGCTGGTGGTGGTGTGCCCTTGCACCAGCTGCTCTTGCCCTTATTAGCGGTAGAGGTGGTGGGTTTGGGAGGTGCTGTTGGAGTGCTCTGGGCAAGTTACTGGTGCATTTTGTAGATGTGTTACAACTGCGTGCCGCAGAGAGCGAATGCTGAGGATGGTGGCTAATTCACCAGGCTGCTGTGTCCTGGATTTTTGGGTGTTGGGAAGCTGTACCTACCCAGGAGGGTGTTCGTTCACACTTGCCCTGTCACGGTATTGATGTGTGAAGTAGTGAACTGAACTTGGTTTTTGAAACAAATGCGAGCCTTCTGCTGTAGAATCGGGGTATTGATTCCCGCCGCTTTCTGCAAGGAGTCTGTACGTCCTCCCTGTGTCCGTGTGGGTTTCCTCCGGGTGCTCCGGTTTCCTCCCACATTCCAAAGACATATGGGTTAGGAAGTTGTGGGCATGCTACGTTGGCGCCGGAAGCGTGGTGACACTTGCGGGCTGCCCCCAGAACACTACGCAAAAGATGCATTTCACTGTGTGTTTCAATGTACATGTGTCTAATAAAGAAATCTTATCTTATAATCATCACAGGTACCGAGATACAGTGAAACGCTTTTGTTCTGTGTGCCATCCAGACAGATCATGCCATACATAAGTACATTGAGGTAGTAAAAAGAAAACAGAATGCAGAATATAGGGTTGCAGTTATTGGTATTGGTTTATTATTGTCACTTGTACCGAGGTGCAGTGGAAAAACTTGTCTTGCAAACCGATCCATTGAGTCCATTGAGGTAGTACAGGTAAAACAATAACAGTACAGAGTAAAGTGTCACAGCTACAGAGAAAGTGCAGTGCAATAAGGTGCAAGGTCACAAGGTAGATTGTGAGGTCAAGAGTCCATCTCATCGCACAAGGGAACCGTTCAATAGTCTTATCACAGTGAGATAGAAGCTGTCAAGTCTGGTGGTACGTGCCCTCAGGCTCCTGTATCTTCTACCTGGTGGAAGAGGAGAGAAGAGAGAATGACCGGGTGGGTGGGGTCTTTGACTATGCTGGCTGCTACACCAAGGCAGCGAGAGGTAAAGACAGAGTCCATGGAGGGGACGCTGGTTTCCGTGATGTGCTGGGTTGTGTCCACATCTCTCTGAAGGTGCAGTGCAGGTAGACAGATAAAGTGTAAGGGTCACGATGAGATAGATTGGGAGATCAAGAGTTCATCATTTAGCGTGTGAGATGTCCATTCAAGACTCTGATAACAGCGGGCTAGAAGCTGTCCTTGAGCCTGGTGGTACGCACTCTCAGGCTTTTGTATCCCCTGCCCGACAGGGGAGAAGAGACGATGTCTGGGGTGGGAGGGGCCCTTGATTACGTTGGCTGCTTTCCCGAGACAACTGGGAGTGTAGATGACATCATTACTTGAGCGTCAGTGCGGAGCAGTGAGCTTGGGATCTAAGAGTGGACAACTAACATTAGGACTCTGGGGGGGTCCAGCCAATGAGCAGCGACCATTTAAAATAAAAACACAGGGTGTGTTTGATAAAATACATTGCTGTGGGCCGTGAACTGTTCCCTGTAATCGTGACTCTGTTGGGTCTTTGTAAGGCCAAAGTCAAAACCCTGGGTGATGTGTGCAAGAAGTAGACTGAAGTTTAGAAAAGGAAGTTTGTATTTTTCTCAGCTTGAGACTATTATTTTCTTGGATGCAAGAGTTGTGCGTTTTGGGACGAGTCTTCTGCCGTACTACCTGCGACATGAGTGGTACTAATCCATTGGGGTATCAATTCCGGCCACTGTCTGTAAGGGGTTTGTATGTTCTCCCCGTGACTGCGTGGGTTTCCTCCGGGTGCTCCGGTTTCCTCCCACATTCCAAAGACATACAGGTTAGGAAGTTGTGGGCGTGCTGTGTTGGCGCTGGAAGCATGGCGACATTTGTGGGCTGCCCCCAGAACATTCTACACAAAAGATGCATTTTGGAAGGCACCAAAGCCTTCCATATTTCCTTATGACAGAGAAGGAGGCCATTCAGCCCATCGAGTCTATGCTGGCTTGCATGGCAATCCCATTCCAAGCTAATTTTCCCTAAAAACTACTCTCCCTGTGTTGGTAGTTGGTTAACTACTGTCACATGTACCGAGGTACAGTGAAAAACTTTGTTCTGCATACCATCCATACAGATCATTTCATCGCGTCAGTGCGTTGAGGTAGTACAAGGGAAAAACAATGTTGCTATCACTTTTACTGCTCACCTACACATTGGGGGCAATTCGCAGTGGCCAATTAACCTCCCAACTCCCACGGCTTTGGGGATGTGAGAGGAAACCAGAGCATCCGGAAGAAATCCATACAGACACAAGGAGAACGTGCAAACTCCACATAAGCAGCACCAGAGGTCAGGATCGAAGCTGGGTTCCTGGAGTTGTGAGGGGGGTGGCTCTATTGGCTGCACCACTGTGTCCTACCCCATTCTCATCTTCTCTAATCCCCAAGGACCGCACCCCCGGCTTCTGTCTAACCTGTAGGTGGAATCCCTTATCCCTGGGGAAACCCTTGATCATGGAGCATGGAGACGTGAGGTGGGATACCGGAACCATTAGGACGAGTTCCTGCAGGAATTTTCCAGCTCCATACAGCACTGTCCTTCTAGGTTAGTAACGTGATTTGGGAATAGTCTTTGCTTTGTTTGAAACATTTGCATGGTATGCAAAGTCTACCCATCCCTGTTCTCGCTGCAACAGAGATGTCTGGACATTGATGTAGGCTTCTGTTCTCCTCCTCGCTCATTCATACCGGAGACCGGGAGCAGCAAATCGTTCCGCGCCGGGAGAGGTGGACCAACATGGCGAGGTAGGGTGGGTGGGATAGCACATGTTTTGTACCTGGCTGCCAACTCCAAAAAAACTCTGCAGCACAGGAGGCTCAGGGTGTTGTGTACAGAGGAACGGACCAGGCGCATGGCGCACACAGTGGCCGCTTGGGGAGGGCGTGTGGGGGCTGTAGGTGGTTGGATCCCACTGGTGGGGAGGTAGGTGTTGGGTGGGTGATGAGGCTGGAGGGAGACCCCTAGGCCGGGGGAAGGGGAGAGATTAAAGGGGATTTACCTGTGGGAAGTTCTCAGTGCCAGACCCCACCACCACGCGTGGATCCCCTTTAAGATGCACTGAAGCAGGATTCGACTCGACTGTGTTGTAAAGGCTGAATGAGTGGCTGCAGCAACTTGTGGCCACAGTTGTCCGGAGGTGTTTGTTCATTCATAAGCTGAGGCAACTCCTCTGGGTACTGAGGCCTTCGTTGTCCGTGCTTGGTTGCCCCGAGCTGTGGAGTTGGCCAGAACTGCAGGGAGAATAAATTGGGATTGGTGTAAATGGGTGCTTGATGGTCAGTATAGACTCAGTGGGCTGAATGGCCTGTTTCAGCAACTTGTTGGTGGGTCTGGAGTTATAGACGGGCCACAGTGGCCAAGGGCAGCAGCTTTCCTCCCCTGTGGGCTGTCCGTCAACCAGGCAGGGTTTTACCACAATCCTGGACTTTCATTTTTATTTAATTCCTTGTTTAAAAATCCCTGGATGCCTGGGATTTGAACTTGTGCCTCTGCACCAGTGGTCTTGGGCTCGGCTTACTAGTCCAGTAACTGAGGCAGAACACTCCCATATCCACAGCAGTGTAATGAGTGGGTCTACAGCTGGTCAGCACCCCAACACCATCTGCTGTCCGCCATCGGACAACCCTACATGTCCGGGCTGTGCAGATGTACACGCTCCATTACTGGTGAGTGATCGGGTTTCCGTGTCACACCCAACTGTACCCGACGTACCTGGGCCCTGCTCTCCCCACCAGCCCACACTGCCCTCCGGTGGTCACCAGCTGCGAGGAGGAAAGCAGCTTGGGGTCAGGGCTCTTCAGCCTTTCGCTTTCCTTCTGCTTCACTGTTAAAAAACGATTTTATTGTTGCAGTAAAATAAAAATATTAACTTTCCATTTCTGTCCAATTCCTCCCCACCCTCTCTCTCTCACTCTCTCTCTCTGCATCTCTCTCTCCCTCTCTGCATCTCGCTCTCTCTGTACCTCTCCCTCTCTCTGTACCTCTCTCTCCCTGTACCCCTCTCTCTCTCTCCCTGTACCCTCTCTCTCTCTCTCCCTGTACCCTCTCTCTCTCTCTCTCTCTCCCTGTACCTCTCTCTCTCTCCCTGTACCTCTCTCTCTCTCCCTGTACCTCTCTCTCTCTCCCTGTACCTCTCTCTCTCTCCCTGTACCTCTCTCTCTCTCTCTGTATCCTCTCTCTCTCTCTCTGTATCTCTCTCTGTATCTCTCTCTCTCTGTATCTTCTCTCTCTCTCTCTGTATCTCTCTGTATCTCTCTCTCTCCCTCTTCCTGCACCTCCTCCTTTCCCCGCCCTACACCCTGGTGATGTACATGCAGCACCCTTTGATTGCCCCTGGACTGCCCTTCCCTGGCTCTGGTTTGGGTCCCTGTCTCTGGTCTGAGCCCAGAGCAGCACTGAGCCGTCCTGCACAGGCCTTGTGTGGGCCCTGTGGGTCTGCCGTTGCCTGGGCTATGAAGCTGCCTGAGTGTCCTTCCTGCTTTGTTGACTTCCTTGTACGTGGGGTGTGGGTTCAATCAGAAACAATGCACGAACTGAAAGGAAAAGTCATGTGATTCTGTCAGGCTTTTCACAACCTCTCGATGTCACCAAGTGCTTTATGGCCAAGGAATGACTCTGTTGGAGTGTAATTGGTCTGTAATGTGGGAGCACGGGTTTGTAATGTGTACGGTTTAGTCTGGACCAGGGCACCGGGGGAGAGGTCCCCTGCTCCTCCCCACAGTCGTATAATGGGGTTTGGGTTTAACATCTCCCTGAAGAGTGCTGCACTGCCTCACCACTACACCCACCTTGATCTCCCTGTGTGGGATTTGAACCCACAACCTGCACACTCCTGACTGACTCATCAGCCTGAGAACTGATGTAAGTTGTCTTCCATAGAGACGGGGGCCGTGGCTGAGGAACGGTTTCCGGCACTGCCACAATAGGCTGCAGGGCCTGTTCCTGTGGTGATTTGCCCAGCTGTGTGACTGTGAAGCTGACGGTTCACACCCAGAGCTCAGTGTCACAGATGAAAGCAATCAGGCGGTGATCTGTGGATAACCCACTGAGAGCAGAACCTGCTCCTTCACTCTGTACTAACTCAATGTAACTGCATTGTGTAATGAATTGACCTGTACGATCGGTTTGCAAGACAAGTTTTTCACTGTACCTTGGTACAAGTGACAATAATAAACCAATACCAATGCAGAACATGGCAGGGCAAGATCATCTTCGCTGACCTTCAGTAGCTCATGTGCTGAGATCCAGATTCCCTCTGTTCCGTTACTGACATCCCCTAACTCAGAACAAACTGCAGAAAGTAAATGTCGGCATGCTGACAGGTGCCAGTGGCCAGGGTTCGACCCTGACCTCGGGAGCTGTCTGTGTGGAATTTGCATGTTCTCCCTGTGACCGTGTGGGTTTCCCCCGGGTGCTCCGGTTTCCCCTCCCACATCCCAAGGATGTGTGGGTTGGTGGGTGAATTAGCCGCTGTAAATTGTCCCTGGTGTGGGTTAATTGCAAAAGGATCAAGGGGAGTTAATGGACGTGTGAGTGAGAATGAGTAGCCACTGTACAGTGGAATGACGAGAGGGGGTTTGTTGAGTGGCCTACTAATGAGGTAAGAAACCCCAGGTGATGACAGTGAAAATAAAAGTCCAAAGACCATGAGAGGGTAACATTTATCAGAGATTTCGAATTTCCAACAAAGTTCGGGCTGTATGCTTGGTTACTTAACGTCGTTCAACCTCCTGAGCCCTCGTCTGTGACCCCATGCCTTGCGGCAGCTGATCTACAACATGTTAGACCGTAAGAAATGGGGACAGGAGGAGGCATTTGGCCCCTTGTGGCTGCTCTGTCATTCAATATCATGACTGATCTTTTGCTTCAGTGCCACTTTCCTGACTAACCGCAAATCCCTAGATTCCTTTTGTATCCAAAAATCTATTGAAGTGTGTCTTGAATACACTTGGCGACTGAGAATTCCAAAGACTCCCCAGCCTCTGGGTGAAGAAGTGTCTTCTCATCTCTGTCCTGGATGGCCGACCCCTTATTTTGAGGTTGCGAACTCTGGCTGTAGACACCCCACCAGGAGAAACTTCATCCCTGCATCTACCCTGTGAAGCACCTAACAACACAGAGCATGGTCCCTTTAATCTGGGGAGGTTCCAATCGATTCATTGTAAGGCCTTCATCCTTTGCTTTTGGAAAGCTTTTAATGGCATTCCCAGAACGTCAGCGCTCCTGCGAAAGTATGTCTGAAGCCTGCAGTTCTTTTTATGACTTGTTTTGGCACTGACTTTGAAGCGATTGTGAAACTTCGGAGGTCCCAGCTCAGTATTTGAAGGGGAGCAACTTTCTGCTGCAGAACGACACTTGGTTAGTGGAATGTAGACTCTCCTGTTGATTGGGAGAGAGTTTGTTCTGAGAAGGAGGTGTGTGCTCTTGCCGTGGCTTCCCACTTGAGACGGCCAAGCTGTGGAGATCAGCAGGAGCCCGAGGGAGATGTTTACAAAGCTGTCATGCTCCCTTCCTTCCTCTCAGCTGAGTGGCTCCAGCTCCATATTAGGGCAGTGGTTCATCGTTGAGTGGGCTCCTGGAGCCTGGTGCACAGCCTACCTCTCCAGCTGAGTGTCAGAGGCGAAATGCTTCAGAATGGAGGGAAGTCCATATATCCGTGGGGTGCCAAGTGCCTCTGGAGAGGAGGTGGGGCTTTAACAGTAGAGACGCAGTTGACTTATGGACCCCCACACTTAAGGAGCATAACACATTGACCCCCGGGCTGAGGCGGCAGGGTTGGAGATCCACTGACCCCTACAAGTCAGGTTTCAGGGAGCATGACACGCTGACCCACTGATCCGAGCCGAGGGTTACAGGGCTTACACTAAAGGTCCACATTGGGACTCTTGGCTCTCTGTAACGCCTCGATTTTTGGATGGCTTTTATTATCAATTATCAACACAATCTGCTCTGTTTATCAGAATATGCAACATGGGATTATAATGCAAGATAACAAACTGTCTGCTGGAGGAAGTTGGCAGGTCAGCAGCATCTGTGGGAGGAAAGGGATTGTTGATGTTTCAGGTCGAAACCCTGCATCAGTCCTGAAACGTCGACAATTGCTTTCCCTTCACAGATGCTGCTCGACCTGCTGAGTTCCTCCAGCAGATTGTGTCTTGCTCCAGATTCCAACGTCTGCAGTCGTTTGTGTGTTCATAATGCAAGATAAACTGTGTTGTCTGGGTTCCTGGCCCATCCAATGCCCAAAGCTTTGTCACGGGTTATTGGATCATGTTTTCCTAGTTCTGGGGGGGGGGACGGTGGGCTCTGGAGCTAATCACTGCTTGGAATGGTGATGTTGGTCTGGGAGGAGCCTGACTGATCAGTGTAGCCGTGGTTCAGTGGGTCACACAGCGGTGGGTTCAGGAGCTGGTGAAGTCCCCTGGTACTCAGCTGTGGGAGGGGCAGAGGTATAGCGTCGTACATCACAGAAACAGGCCCTTTGGCGCATCTTTTCCCTGTCGACCTTTTTGCCAATCTACACTGTCTCATATGCCTGCATTAGGACTGTCTCCTTCTATACCTCACCTATTTAAGTGCCTTTCTAAATGTCTCCTAAATGGAGAGATTGTATCTGACTCCACCACCTCCTCTGGCAGCACGTTCCAGATATCACCCACTCTCTACGTTTTTAAAAAAAAGAAACACTTACCCCTGAGATCCCCTTTAAAACTACTTCCTCTTGCTTTGAAACTCTACCCTCTTGTTTTTGATACCCCTACGATGGGAAAAAGATTTTGACCATCTCCCCTTGTCTGTGTTACTCATAATGTTATAAACCTCTATCAGGTCACCCCTCAGCCTCCTTCACTGTGGGGAAAACAGTCCCAGCCCGTCCAGTCACTTCCCACAAAGTTCTCCCATCCGGGCGACATCCTGGGTAAAGTTTTGTTACCAGAATTACGTAGGGCTTGGCGAGACCACACTTGGAGTATTGTGCACAAGTTTAGTTACCTAACTGAAAAGAAAAGATACACTTGCTTTAGGAGTGTGCTGAGGAATAGTGCGGGAAAGAGGGAATGAGGTTGGAGATCAGCCATGGTGATGTTGAAAGCTGGAGCAGGCATGATGGGCAGAATGGCCTCGGCTCCCATTTCTTACGTTACAAGATCAGCACGCGTTGGCTGCTGCATTTCCAACAGCGACTACACTTGAAAAGTGCTCTGGGGGCTGCAGGTGGCTGTGGGACGTCCTGGATGGGATGAATGGGCCGTGGAAATGCAGGCTAAACTTTTCCCATTTGGGAAGCACTTTTCCAAGAAGGGAGCAGGGAGCTGAGGTCTGGAGGGATTACACAGGATGCACAGCATGCGTACACACGCACAGGACAACACACACGGGCCATTCAGCCTGTTCTGACAAGGATCTCCCAGGTGAAATGTTGACCCCGTTTCCCTTCCCACAGGTGCGGCCTGACCTGCTGAGTGTTTCGGCATTTCCTGTTCTTGTCGTGGCCATTCAGCCCAGCCTATCCCCATCAGCACTGATATCCCGCTTGGGTGTCTATCCTTATCCATCTGTGTGACCCTCCAATCCCTTCTTCCTGGAGCTTTTCCAGTTTCGCCTTAAGTGCATCGACACCATTTCCCTCTCCCGCTCCTTGTGAGAGCGAGGTCCACGTTCCCATTGCGCTTTCGAGGAGACCGTTCCTTCTAATCTCCTGCCTGGATTTCTGGCTGACTGTTTTATTAGCTGTTTGGGTGTTTTATTGCCTGGAAAAATGACATCAGAATGAGAGTGGATGATACACAGGAGTGGACTGAATAAATGTGCACACATCTGATCGACGGGCACCGACGGGATAGGTACATGGAGCTGAGAAAAATAGAGGGCTAAGGGTCTCTAAGGTAGGGACATGTTCGGCACAGCTTTGTGGGCCGAAGGGCCTGAATTGTGCTGTAGGTTTTCTATGTTTTTTCTACGTAAACAACTCCATCTGACACAACAATTTAGCTTTAAAGGTGAGATTTCATAGGGTTGCTGCAAAGACTGTTTCTTTGTTTTAGAGGCCAAAGTTATGAAAACACGTGTTGGTTAATAATCTTTGGCAGACTGGTGCAGCAGGCGGAGCTGCTGCCTCACAACACCGGAGACCTGGGTTCAATCCCGACCTCGGGTGCTGTCTGTGTGGGGTTTGCACGTTCTTCTTGTGAGCGCGTGGATTTCCTCTGGGTGTTCCAGCTTCCTCCCACATCCCAAGGAGCTGTGAGTTGGGAGGTTAGTTGGCCACTGTAAATTGCCACTAACGTGTAGGTGAGTGGTAGAATCTGGGGGAAGTTGATGAGGATCTGGGGAGAATAGATAATGGAATTAATGTAGGATTGGTGTAAATGGGCGGTTGATGATCAGGCCGGACTTGATGGGCTGAAAGGCCTGTTTCCCTGTTGATTCACTCGTGACTCAATGCCTCTTTTAAAGGGGCAGTGGGTGAGTATTGCTCGGGAACTGTTCCAGTATGTCAGAGGTTTGAGGCAGACCACACAGCGAGGTGCGATTGTGACCTTCTGGAGCAGGAGCAGTCTCCTGATCCGGAACTAAGAGTGTGAGGAGTTGGAGGCTGCTCTCTGTGGAGAGGGGCTTGTGGGGCCATCATTTATGTTAAATTTATGTCTTTCTTGTGAATGCTTATCTGATGCTATGTGCCTGTGATGCTGCTGCAAGTAAGTTTTCCATTGCACCTGTACACACCTGTACTTGTGCACATGACAATACACTTGACTTCGACTTTGACTTTGACTTGTGAACTCATTGGGCTGAATGGCCTGCTTCTTTGTGATGAATTCCTCGGTGTTAGAATTCATTCTTGGCCATTTGTGTTAAATGTGCATCGTGTTCATGTCCGACTGTTATATTCCACATTGGAAACGCTGGAAGTAGATTTTAGAACATAGAACATAGAACACTACAGCACAGTACAGGCCCTTCGGCCCACAATATTGCGCTGACATTTTATCCTGCTCTGAGATCTATCTAACCCTTCCCTCCTACATAGCCCCTTTTTGGAAGCAAAGTTCATCCCACAGCTTCTACTAAACTGCATGTTCAGCACAAGTCTGGGGACCATTCTCTACCCTGTGTTCTGTGTATAACAGAGGAGGGTTTACTGTCACAGTTTAGAGTCAGAACTTGACTTGCTAAAATTGTGACAAGGATTAACGAAAAGCTTGGTGATGTCTGTCCTCTGTCACCTGCACCGCATCACAGAACCTGCAGTGGTCCCAGAGCTCGAGGAGAGCAGGATCTTGGCTACCACCTGCCCTGTGCCCTCAGTATGATGGCAAGGCTCACTGCCAATCACAGGCTGGGAGTTTTAGCTTCTCAGAAGGTTCCAGGCAACACATCCGGGCAAACTGAACGTACACGGAGACCAGGGGTGAAATCCTGGAAGCTCATCCAATCCGAGGAACCCTCAGCGTGTAAAACTCCCTCAACTGAGGAGTCTACAACCAGCGGTCACAGAGCAAGGGGGAGGCCATTTAGATATGAGGGGAAATTTCTTCTCTCAGAATGGCTGCATCTTTGGAACTCTCTATCCCAGGGCCGAGGAGGCTCAGTCATTGAGTTCATTCAGAACAGAGATCGATAGATCGATTTTGGGACATTAAAAGAATCAAGTAGTATTGAAGTAGAAGATCAGCCATGATCTTGAATGGTGGAGGCAGATAGACTGACCACATGGTCTACCATCGTATAAATAAAGGATGTACAATCCCGAGGGCTCTTGACAATGTGGATGTGGAGAAAATCTAGAGCAAGGGATCACCATTTGAAAATACAGGCTTGGCCATTTAAACTGGAGATGTTTGTTGATGGGGGGAGGTGGAAAAGATTGCAGTCAAAGTACTAATGGATGGAAAGGTAGCAGAGCAGAAGGAGGCTACAAGGATTGGTTGGGACAGTGCCATGGATGAGCTCAATCTGAGACCATGGTGTGGGCTAGGAGCCAGTCCCAGCCAGTGAGGAGGAAGCACAGATGGAGTTTGAAGACACAGAGACGATACAGATGGAGTCTGTCTGGAACGGTTCACTTTCCACCTGCCCAAGGTATTGTTCTTTGGACCTCCCGTTCTACAAATCCACCAATCATTAAACAAGAGGAAAGTTCCTGGTGATTCAAGTCTCCAGATAATGCAATGTTCTCACTTAAAGCCAGACTGCAACGCTAGGATGAAAATAAAACATTGGTATTGTTGCAAAGATCCGACTACTAAATGAGTTGGGTGATCTCTGTCCTTTTCCGGGCTACAGAAGGACGCAATGTCAAAGTGACATTAAGTTGCTCATTTGAGATGACAGGATTCTGAGTGTGGGAAAGGTAGTTCCCAACCTCCCAGAGGGAGTTGTGGCGGTTCTTGGAATGGATGAGGACGGATCTCTGTTGAACCCCTACTGATCTTTGAGTGCATCCTCCACATTTGTGCCCTTGTGTCAAGCTAACAAAATTGCTCTCCCGAGAACATCACACAAAGCTGCCTACGTGGGCATCCATTGATGACCATCATTTGAAGGGGCTGTCCTTCAACTCTCCTGGGTCCACCAGCCCCTTGGTCATCTGGTGTGGATGAGAGACAGATCGCTCTGAGTAGGTGGGTTTAACCAAGATGGCCATCCACAGGCCTGGGTCAGGCCCAGGCTCTGGGTTGGCCTGTCTTCTCCATGCCTTGAAGAAGATTTAGAGGGATATGGGCCAAACACAGGCTAATGGGACTACCCTAGCTTAGCATGGACGAGTTGGAGCGAATGGCCTGTTTCCGTGCTGTATAACTCGATGAATGACTTTCTGACTCTCAGGTGCTTACCATGGCTGGTGTCAGGCTTAAGACTTTCCATGAGTTTTGGAGGGGAGGTGACAAGTTTACTGTCTAAATTATTAATGTTTTTCCTGGCTGAGAAACCTTTTTAGCTCAGCATGTGAGTATTTTACATGTGCCATAGTCCTTAATGTTCAGATTCTGGAGGGTGGCTTATACAGTGTATATTGCAGTCATAAATGAGTCCAATAATAGTGGTGAAGAGCAAGAAGTGTTATAAATTTAGCACTGAAAAATAAGAGCGATACCAGCTGTCAACACCTGTTAGGTATAGAGTTGATAGATCTTGTGTGTTACCTTAAGGCTACTCGAGTCCTGTCAGGATCTGCAAAAGTTCCAGTTTTATTTCCATCTGCACTAGATTAAATTGCTCGTAAATATATCGGATACCCAGAATGCATGCTCCCAAGCCAAATGGCCTCTTGAGAAATTCCTGTGCTCCTAGTTTGTTTGCTGGATGAAAGCTGGTGTACACGTTCAAGGCCACCACTCGAGCTCCCATAGCAGTGACCTGGGGTTGGCGTGACGGACCATCAACAGCCACATGCATGTGATGGTCTCAATGGGCAAGCTCTACCAGTTGTGGGTGTGCAGGGAGAGTTGCACAACTCTGGGATATTGCAACAATTGGTCGCATTGATGGTTACTTTAAGACTTTGCCACTTGAGAGCCCGTAAATAGATCAATGGAATGAAGACCATCATCCTCGACCTCGAGGGATAACCACGATGACAACTCTAAGACTGTCATCCCAGTAAGGATTGTGCCAGGTGACTCATCACCCTCTGGGTTGCAACAATCTTCACAGAAAGTTCCAGAGAGACAGTAAAGAGACCTCGAATAAATTACAAGCAGTTTGTTTCATGTGTACAATCCTGTGCACTTCCCCAATGGACTTTGGTGGAGATTAAGACCCACCGAACCCAGGCCACCTCCCTCTGTACCAAGTTAGACGCCAGCCGCTGGAGGAACTCAGCGGGTCAGGCAGCATCTATGGAGGGAAATGGACAGTCGACGTTTCGGGTTGAGAGCCTTCATCTAGACACAGACTGTCAGATGCCAGCCAGAGACCAGAACAGCAGGAGCAGGAGTAGGCCATTGGGCTGCTTGTGTCTGCTCCACCAATCAATAAGATCTTTTGCCTCAGCCCCACTTCCCATATCCCTCGATTCTTTTGATATCCAAAGCTTTATTGGTCTGTCTTGAATATAGTAACTGAGCTTCCAAAGCCCTGCTGGGCAGAGAGTTGCCATAACCATGTGATGGTCTCAAGATGTGGGTAGATGAGGCAGTTATGCAAACTGCTGGCAATGAATTTAAAAGGCCATGTCAATTGGATTGTGGAAAGAAGGTGGGGTGGGGGAGTGGGGAGGGGAGTGAGAGAACCTGGGTGGATCATGAGAGAGAAAGGGACACGGGGTAAGTGTTACCTGAGATTGGAAAATTCAACGTCCATACCATGGGGTTGTAGATTACTCAGGTGGAATCTGAAGTGCTGTTCCTCTGGTTTGCACTTGGCCTCACCCTGGCAGTGGAGAAGGCCGAGGGCAGACAGGTTAGTGTGGGAATGGGAAGGGGAGTTGTCATTGGTGACGAACCGGGAGCTCGAGATGGCCGTCGTGGACAACGCGCAGGTGCTCAACAAAGTGGTTGCCTAATTAGTTTGCCTGATACTGATTCTCTGGGGGTGGTTGTGGTATTTACTTGCTGACCTGCATTTTTTTTAGTATTTTTGTAATGTTCAGAGCATCTTCTATTGTAAAGTCTGCTGCAAAATATCTATTAATTCCTCTACCATTTCGTCATTCTCTATAAGTATTTCCCCAGCCTCATTCCCCAAGGACTGATGTTCACTTTGAACTCCCACTTTCTTTTTATGTATGCAACGAGGTTCTTGTTGTCAGTTTTTGTACTTAACCTCATAGTTCATTTTCTTTCTCAATTATTCCCCCCTCACCCGGATCCACCTGTCACCTGCCAGCTCTTGCTCCACCCCTTCCCCCCCTCCTTTTTATACTGGCTCTCTCTCCTCCTCCTTTCCAATCCTCATGAAGGGTCTCGACCCGAAACGTCGACTGTCCATTTTCTTCCACAGATGCTGCCTGACCCGCTGAGTTCCTCCATTGCCTTTTGTGTGTTGCTCCAGATTCCCAGCATCTGCAGTCTCTCGTGTCTCGATTATATTTTTAGCCGTCCTTTGTTGGATTTTAAACTTCCACCAATCTTTGGGCCGACACTTACTTTCGACACCTTTTTATGTGTTCTCTTTCAAGTTAATACCTTCCTCAACTTCCTTGGTTAGCCATGGTTGGTTCTTACTCCTTTAAGAATATTTCCTCCTCATTCAGTTATATTTTTATTCAAAGTCATTGAATTGTCTATTTTCTCAAGTTAATCCTTTTGCCCAACACACAAGATGCTGGAGGAACCCAGTGAGTCAGGCAGCGTCTGTGGAGAGAAATGGACAGTTGCTGTTTCAGGTTGTGACCCTTCAGCTGGACTGAAAGCCTGGATACTAATCCAGATGAAGGGTCTTGACCCGAAACATTGACTGTCCATTTCCCTCCAGAGACACTGCCTGACCTGCTGAGTTCCTCCAGCAGTTTGTTTTTTGGCTTTAGATTCCAGCATCTGCAGTCTTTTGTGTTCCAATCTGTTTGCCCAGTTCATTTTGACCAATTCTCTTTCATTCATTTGTAATTCTCCTTAAATTTAGCACAGTTGTTTCATACCAGAGTTTTTGACTCTTAAGCTGAATTTAATCCGAGATCATTTATTAAACCTATTTTGTTACACATTACTGTCGTCCAGAAATCAATTTCCCTTCCCGTCTGCTGTAAATAACACAGTGCCACGAGGTCGATTCGAACAAATACCTTTATTAGCAGTGCACCACTAGGAGAATTCTCTTCAGCACTCACTAAGAGTCGCTTCCCGAGTTCTCCCCGCACAAAGGGCAGACAGACATTTATACAGGAATTGTCACGCACATCCCATGCAAACGGCGCCGTGAGTTTCGGTCAAGCTATAGAGATCCTGAGACAGCTATCACACCTTTTGTCTTAGTATAATTGAGTTATAATCAAGGCTTTCAAAGGCAGGTATCACCCTTCATTGTTCAGACCAAGTCTTCACCTCGATGTTAATTACACTCAGTATCGCCACCGTCTGACATATCGGAATGGTACGTTACCCGAAACAAAGGCAGTTAACATACTTAACATTCCAACCTAACTAGTGGGTCAGCAGCTTGCTAGTCCTTGCTAAAGAAATATAAATGCATATATATATATTTTGTTTGCCAGTTATAGGTATGGTTGCAATTCTTAACCCTTCACTTCCTCATTACAAGCTCCAAAATAGCATGTTCCCTAGGTGGTTCCATAATGTATTGCTACAGGAAACTATCCCGATACACTCTGTAAATTCATTCTCATGGCTACCATCTGCTCCCTTAATGAGGATTAAAGTCACCCATGATTAATGCAGTAAAACAATCTGCTGGAAGAACTCAGCCGGTCAAGCAGCATCTGTGGGAGGAAAGGAACTGTCGACGATTTGGGTCAGAACCTGCATCAGGGTTTCGACCTGAGACGTCGACAGTTCCTTTCCTCCCACAGATGCTGCTTGACTGGCTGAGTTCTTCCAGCAGATTGTTTCTTGCTCCAGATTCTAGCATCTGCCTTCTCTTGTGTCTCCATGATTAATGCAATGCTCTTTTTACACCACCACCCCCATTTTTTCTTGATATGCCTTTATTTTAATACTACGTGACTCCATCTTGGTTGCCTACACACTGTCTTTTATCCCTTGCTTTATTTTTCTACACCAAAGTAAACTCAACATCTTCTGAGCTTAGACTGCTTCACACAATTGTAGTCATTTCATCTCCTATTATCATTATCCTACCTAAAAGTCAAATGCGCCTAAATACCGAGTTACCAGCTTTGATTGTTTTACCAGGCCTCTGTAACTGCTAACTCATCATTCTCGTTCACGCAGTTGTTAAGTCAATAATCTTGTTTCAGGCACCATGAACATTTAGATACAGAGTTCCTAATTTTGTCCCTTTACTACCTTTCTTCATGTTAACCCTATCTGCTGGCTCTATTCACACAAAATGCTGGAGGAACTCAGCAGGTCAGGCAGCATCTATGGAGGGAAATAAAGAGTCGACGTTTTGGGTCTGCAGAATCTCTTGTGTTTCTGCTGGCTCCATTTTCTTCTTGCTCTGCCTTCCCCTTTGCCTTTCAGTTCTATCCTTGTATCCTTCCTTCCAGGGATTCCTTGGAGTCAGTGGGATGTTGCAAGGAGACTTTGAGCACAGTCCTTTCCTCTGTCTCCCTGGTGATCTCATCCTGCGTTATAGTAAGGATGATGACTATATCAGTGTAGACACAGTCCAAGCTTCATGCACTGTACTTTCTCTGTAACTGTAACATAATATTCTGCATGTTATTTTACTTTTGTACCACCTCAATTTACTTATGTATGGGATGATCTGTTTGGATGGCTTGCAAACAGAAGTTTTTCACTGTATCTTAGTACATGTGACAATAATAAACCAATTCCAATCATTGGCCCTTTGGCTAAAGTGTATATGATGGTGGGCCTTACTCTAAACAACCAAAGACAAAGGTGTCTCACCAATCTGCCCCTGACAGACAAGCTCCATAATGAGACCAATAAAGGATCAGACAGGAGGTTGGTAAATTATACTACAGACCAGCCAGTAGAATAGCAGAAAGACTCGGGCTGAATGGTCTCCACCTGATCCTGTGCTCCAAGAGTATTATTTTCTTTCATAACTAAAAGCTCTGCTCAGTAAAGTGACCTTCTGAAAAATTACTTTCTAACTATTTCTCCTTAGAGACTCTCCTCCATTAATCGAGGGATGTATTTTGAAGACCATAGAACCATAGAACCATACAGCACAAAACAGGCCCTTCGGCCCACCGTGTCGTGCCGTCCATCAGACCACCCTCACACTACCTAACCCCTTCCTCCCGCATATCCCTCTATCTCACGTTCCTCCATATGCCTATCCAACAAGCTCTTGAACCTGTTCAATGTATCTGCCTCCACCACCACCCCAGGCAGTGCATTCCATGCACCAACCACTCTTTGGGTGAAAAACCTCCCTCTGACATCTCCCCTGAACCTCCCACCCATAACCTTAAAGCCATGACCTCTCGTCTTGAGCATTGGTGCCCTGGGAAGGAGGTGCTGACTGTCTACTCTATCTATTCCTCTCAATATTTTATATACCTCTATCATGTCTCCTCTCATCCTCCTCCTTTCCAGTGAATAAAGCCCTAGCACCTTAAGCCTCTCCTCATATTCAATACTCTCCAATCCAGGCAGCATCCTGGTAAATCTCCTCTGCACCCTCTCCAACGCCTCCACATCCTTCCTATAATGAGGCGACCAGAACTGAACACACTACTCTAAGTGTGGCCTAACTAGAGTTTTGTAAAGCTGCATCATAACCTCGTGGCTCTTAAACTCAATCCCGCGACTTATGGAAGCCAACATCCCATTGGCCTTCTTACCTGCTCTTTCCACCTGTGAGGCAACTTTCAATGAACTGTGAATATGAACCCCCAGATCCCTCTGCTCCTCCACACTGCCAAGTACCTTGCCGTTTACCCTGTACTCTGCCTGGAGTTTGTCCTTCCAAAGTGTACCACCTCACACTTCTCCAGATTGAACTCCATCTGCCACTTGTCAGCCCAGCTCTGCATCCTATCAATATCCCTCTGTAAGCTCCGACAGCCCTCCACACTATCCACAACACCGCCTATCTTAGTGTCGTCTGCAAACTTACTAACCCAGCCCTCCACCCCCTCATCTAAGTCATCTATACATATCACAAAAAGTAGAGGTCCCAGAACCGATCCCTGCGGGACACCACTAGTCACTGCCTTCCAATCCGAGGGCACTCCCTCCACCACAACCCTCTGCTTTCTACATGCAAGCCAATTCCTAATCCACACAGCCAAGCTTCCTTGGATCCCTTGGCCTCTGACCTTCTGAAGAAGCCTACCATGAGGAACCTTATCAAACGCCTTACTAAAATCCATGTAAACCACATCCACCACACTGCCCTCATCAATCTTCCTGGTCACCTCCTCAAAGAACCCTATCAGGCTTGTGAGGCAAGATCTTCCCTTCACAAAGCCATGCTGGCTGTCCCTAATCAGTCCATGATTCTCAAGGTGTTCATAAATCCTATCCCTTAGAATCCTTTCTAACAGCTTACCCACCACAGACGTGAGACTCACTGGTCTATAATTCCCTGGCCTATCCCTATTACCTTTTTTGAACAAGGGGACCACATTTGCCACCCTCCAATCCTCCGGCACCACCCCCGTAGACAACGAGGACTCAAAGATCCTTACCAGCGGTTCAGCAATCTCCTCCCTAGCCTCTCGAAGCAGCCTGGGGAAAATCCCGTCAGGCCCCGGAGATTTATCTGTCTTAATATTATTTAACAACTTCAACACATCCTCTCTCTTGATATCAACAACCTCGAGAACATTACCCCTACCAGCACTCCCTTCCGCATCATCAAGACCCCTCTCCCTGGTGAATACCGAAGAGAAGTACTCATTGAGAACTTCTCCCACTTCCGCTGCCTCCAGGCAAATTCTCCCACCTTTGTCCTTAATCGGACCTACCTTCACCCTAGCCATCCTCCTACCCTTCACGTACTTGAAAAAGGCCTTGGAATTTTCCTTAACCCTACTAGCCAAAGCCTTTTCATGCCTCCTTCTAGCTCTCCTCAGCCCTTTCTTAAGTTCCTTCCTCGCTACCCTATATTCCTCATGGGCCCTGTCTGAACCTTGCTGCTTATACTTCACGTATGCTACCTTCTTCTCCCTAACAAGTCGTTCCACCTCTCTCATCACCCACGGTTCCTTCACCCTGCCATTCCTTCTCTGCCTCACCGGGACATATTTATCCCTAACATCCTGCATAAGATCCCTGAATATCGATCACATCCCCATGGTACATTTTCCTTCAAAAAGGACATCCCAATTTACACTTCCAAGTTCTCTCCTTATAGCCTCGTAGTTGAAATTGAAAAACCTCTTGTCCTCTCTGCACCTGTCCCTGTCCATGACAATTTTAAAGGTTATGGAGCAATGGTCACTGTCCCCCAAATGCTCACCCACCGATAGATCCTTCACCTGTCCCGGTTCATTTCCTAAAACTAGATCTAACATGGCATTCCCTCTAGTCGGCCTGTCGACATACTGCGTCAGGAATCCCTCCTGGACACACTTAACAAATTCCGTCCCATCTAAACCTTTGGCACTAAGCAGGTTCCAGTCTATATTTGGGAAGTTGAAGTCTCCCATTATAATAACCCTGTTATTTTTGCTTCTCTCCAAACACTGCCTGCCAATCTGCTCCTCTATATCTCTACTGCTACCGGGGGGCCTATAGAATACTCCTAGTAGAGTAACTGCTCCTTTCTTGTTCCTTAACTCCACCCATACGGACTCTAGAGATGATCCTTCTACAACATCCATCTTTTCCACAGCCGTAGCAGTGTCCCTGACCAGTATCGCCACCCCTCCCCCTCCTCTCCCCCCTTCCCTATCCCTCTTAAAACACCGAAAACCAGGAATATTCAATATCCGCTCCTCTCCTGACGTCAGCCACGTCTCAGTAATAGCCACGATATCATAGTCCCCCATACTTATCCAAGCCCTCAGTTCATCCCCCTTATTCCTGACACTTCTTGCATTTAAGTAAACACATTTCAGTCCATCTACCTTACTACTTTTACAGCCTGTATTCTGCTTCTCCTTCCCCAAAGCCTTTCTACCTGTTTGATCTAACTTTTCCCCATTCCCTTCTTCCTCTGACCTACTCCTCCGGTTCCCTTCCCCCTCACAAACTAGTTTAAACCCTCCTGTACCACTCTAGCAAATCTCGCCGCAAGGATATTGGCCCCCTTCTGGTTCGGGTGTAACCCGACCTCTCTGTACAGGTCCCACCTTCCCGAGAAGAGATCCCAATGATCCAGAAATCTAAAACCCTCCCTCCTGCACCAACTTCTCAGCCACACATTTATCTGCCACCTCCTCCTATTCCTACCTTCACTATCACGTGGCACTGGCAGCAATCCCGAGATTGCTACCCTTGAGGTCCTGTTCCTCAATTTTCTGCCTAGCTCCCTGAACTCACTCTTCAGGACCTCATCCCCCTTCCTACCTATGTCATTGGTGCCAATATGGACCACAACTTCTGGCTGCTCTCCCTCCCACTCAAGAGTTCTGTGGACCCGATCAGTGACATCCCGGACCCTGGCACCTGGGAGGCAACATACCATCTGGGATTCATGCTCACTGCCACAGAACCTCCTGTCTGTTTCCCTGACTATCGAGTCCCCTATCACTACCACATGTCTCTTTCCCACCCTTCCCTTCTGAGCAGCAGTACCAGTCCCAGTGCCAGAGACCTGGTAACTGCAGCTAGGCCCCTGCAGGTCATCCCCCTCAACAGCTTCCAAGGCAGAAAACTTGTTACTGAGGGGAACAGCCTCCGGGGCTCTCTGTCCTGTCTGCCTGCCTGACTTCTTCTTCCTCTTCCCTCCCCTGACCGTCACCATTCTATCTGCCTCCTGAACCTCAGATGTACCTACCCTAAGGGGGGTGACTGTCACCTGATGCACCGTGTCTACAAAACTCTCTCCCTCCCTTATGCTGCACAGTGTTTGTAGCTGCGACTCCAGCTCATCAACTCTGAGCCGAAGTTCGGAGCCGAAGCCGGACTTAAGGAACAAGAAAGGAGCAGTTACTCTACTAGGAGTATTCTATAGGCCCCCCGGTAGCGGTAGAGATATAGAGGAGCAGATTGGCAGGCAGGTTTGGTTTGGTACTTGGTGTTCCTTCTCTGATCTGTATTGCCTGTTGAGTGTTTGCAAGGAGGTCCCTGACACGCACCTTTGAGATACTTCAAGGACTTGCCCTGGCTGTATTTTGCAGTAACAATATGGAAGTACATGCTCAGGGTGGGAGTAACATCAGGACCTGATGTGTATGGGTAAAAGCTCTGCAGCTCAGTTTGTTCTGTATTGTTTGAGTTCCCCAGCTTTTATACCACCTACAATATTAAGTCTGATGATTAGTTCAAGGCAAGGAGAAACGAGCAAGGAATAATTGCCTTGGAGAAGAATTGTTAGGAGACAGGGAAGCTTTTAATAAGAAAAGCAGGGAAAATGGATGAAAAGAAAGATCTTAAAAGAAGGGAGGATGGAGCTTGGCAGGGATTTCTCTCAGATGGCCCTTTGGCAGAGGTGTGTGCAGCTGGCTATGTAGGAACATATAGCAGAAGCCATTCAGCCCCTTGAGTCTGTGGCACAGGTCAACGAGGTCATGGTTGATCTGTAAGCTCACTCAGTACCTCTGCCCCATTTGTCTCAATCCCTTTGTCTAACAAACTGTAAATTTCCAGCACTTCCTGCCTTTATTTCAGTGGACAGGATTTGCTCTGGTATTTTCTCACTTATAATGGGCTGGGTGAGGTTCACAGAACAGAGTCAGATCTATAAACACTTTCTTTAGAAAGTAAAGTAACTTTATTGTGTGACTGCCAATTTCTAAGCACATAGCTTTCATCAGAGCTCCCAGTTAGTTTGCTCTTGAGTTGTTTATCCTTGGCTGGGGCTGCCCTTGTTCATGTGGACTCTCAGAACTTAATAAAATTATCTACTTAGTGACAGCAACAGTGAAACACAAGGCTGAAACACTTGTAACTATGTTGAGCCAGAAGTGTGGCGTGAATGATCCATCTTGGCCAGAGGTCTTTTTAGCTATGTGATAGCAAGAAAGGGTTGGTAGCACTGGACACAGGAAAGGCCTTGGGACCAGCCAACATCCCAGCTGTGGTGCTCCTGAACTAACTGGACTTGCAGCCCAGCTGTTTCAGTACAGTTCTTTAGCAGTCTCTCGGGATCCAGTCCAGTTCTGAGATGGTTGATGAAGCCAATATGGGACCTACAGTCTCTAACACGGCTGGGGTGGGTTGGGACAGTTTAGATTGTTCTGCACTCCTTCCACTGTGAGTGTTAGGCTGCCGTGTGCTCTTTTTGGACAGTTTTAAAGCATTCAGTCCCTTCCTCGACTCTTCCCCGCCAGTTGGAGCAGTCACAGGCAAGGATTCCTGTGAATTTATGAGGTGTTACAATTTCTCAAGGAGGCTTTGAGGTCATTCTTGAAATATTTTCTCTGTCCTCAGCGAATTTTGTTGTTGCAGTGGAAGCCGGAGTAAGTATCCATTTTGGGAGTCAGTTGTAAATTGGTTTATTATTGTCATGTGTACCGAGGTACAATGAAAAGCTTCGTTTTGCATTCCATCCATACAGATCATTTCACCACATCAAGACACTGAGGTCGTACAAGGGAAAACAATGACAGAACGCAGAATGTAGTGTTACAGTAACAGAGAAAGTGCAGTGCAGGCAGACAATAAGGTGCAAGTCCATGACGAGGTAGATTCTGAGGTCAAGAGTCTATCTTGTCATACAAGAGGTCCATTCCGTAGTCTTATAACAGTGGGATAGAGGCGGGATTAAGGCCCGACTAGTCGGGCGTGTGAATGATGTGGTCTGTCCATTGGAGCAGATTGGTTTGATCGGTGAGCTGGGGATGTTGTTCGGGGATAGGATGCTGACATTGTTTCGTAGGAAACCAAGAAAATAGGAGCAAGAGTAGGACACTCGGCCCCTCAAGCCTGCTCTGCCTTTCAGTATGATCACGGCTGATCTATGCCGGCCTCAATTCCTCTTTTGTGCCAGTTCCCCATCACCCTCAATTCCTCGATCTTTCAAATATTTATCTATCTCCCACCTTAAATATATCCAATGATCCAGCCTCCCCCACCCTCGGGCAGAGAATTCCAGAGATTTACCACTCTCTGAGAGGAGAAATTTCTACACTCCTCAGTTTTAAATGACTGGCCCTTATTTTATAGCTACTTTCCTTTGTTCGTGACCCTCCCACTAGTGGAGACATTGCAACATCTACCCTGTTAAACCCCCTTGGGCTATTGTTTGTTTGCATAAGGTCGCTGCTAACTTTTTGTGATTCATGCACTAGAACACTTAGAGCCCTCTGGACTTCACTCATTTGCAGTCTCTCTCCATTTAGATAATAATCAGCCTTTTGAATGGTTCCCTTATATGATGAGATGGACTCTGACCTCACGATCTACCTTGTTGTGACCTCGCACCTTATTGCACTGCACTTTCTCTGTAGCTGTGGCACTTTACTCTGTGCTGTTATTGTTTTTACCTGTACTACCTCAATGCACTCTGTACTAACCCAATGTAACTGCACTGTGTAATGAATTGACCTGTATGATCGGTATGCAAGACAAATTTTTCACCTGTACCTCAGTACAAGTGACAATAATAAACCAATACCAATACCTAAGTGCAAGTGACCTCACCCTTACCCATATTAAACTTTGTTTGCCATGATTTTGCCCACTCACTCAACCTACCTATATCCCATTGCAGAATCACGATATCCTGTTCAGAATATGCCCTTCTACATGTTTTTGTATCATTACAGTTTTGGAAACCTACATTTTGTTCCTCCTCCAGGTCATTAATATAAATAGGGAGCAACTGCAGGCCAAGAACTGATCCTGGTGACACTCCACTGGTTAAATCCCTCCAGCCTGAAAAGGACCCATTTATTTTAATTATGTTTTCTTGCGGCAGCCAGTGTTCCATCCATGCTAATGCACTTCCTCAAATACCCTGGGATTTTAACTTGTGCACCAGCCTCTTATGTGGCACCTTGTCAAATCCAAATATACTACATCTACAGGTTCCCCTCTATCACCTCTCCCTATGACATCTGCAAAGAATTCGAGCAAATTTGTCAAACCTGATTTACCTTCCGTAAATTATGTTGACTAGGTTTGATTATATCCAGATTAAGTTTTTCCTTTTTGATTATTGACTCTAGCATCTTGCCAACAACAGATGTTACACTTCAGTTCCCCACTTTCTATCATCCTCCCTTTTTGAACGAAGGAGTCGCACAGGCTGTTTTCCAATCTTCTGGCACTGTCCCAGAATTTTAGCGCGTTTTGAAAAGTTTCAACCAATGGGTCCACTTTCTCTGCAGTCACTTCCTTTAAGACCCTTGTGTGCAGTCCATGGGTCCAGGTGATATGTCTGCCTTTCGTCCTTGAGTTTCTCTAATATCTTATCCCTTGTAATTGGGATTTTTTTTTACAGATTCCTCCCGTTATTTGAAATTAGCCCTTCTGTTATCTTAAGGATATTTGAAGGGTCACCTTGGTGAAGACTGATGCAAAAAATTGATTTAACATATCTACCATTTCTTTGCTTGTCATTAATTCACCAGCCTCATTCTCTATAGGTCCAACACCTACCATAGCCATCTTCTTCCTATTTATCTATCCATACTGTTACTTACTGTTTGTGTTGATGTTACACACAAGTTTTCTCTCAGAATCAGTTTTTTTTCCCTTCGTGTGAGTTTTTAGATGCTAAAATCTTCCAGTTCTCTGGCCTACCACCAGCCCTTGCCACTTTGTATGCCCTACTTTTCAATGTAATGTTTTACATATTTTTAATACTTCATAATGACAGAGAACGAGGCCATTCAGCCCATCGAATCTATGCCAGCTCACAGAGTGATCCTATTCTTTCCTTTTTTCCTATTCCTATTTTCGATCCTATCCTATTTAATTCTTCCCTGTAACCTATTCTCCCCACAGTCCCACCAGCTCGCTTCAGATTCTGTCACTCACCCACAAACCTGAAGCAATTTACAGCGGCCAATTAACCCACATATCCCAGCGCCCAGGGGAAACCCACATGCTTACAGGGAGAGCGTGCAAACTCCACACAGACAGCACCAGAGGTCAGGATCGAACCTGGGTCCCGGGAGCTGGAGGCAGCAGCTCTACCAGCTGTGTCGTCATGCTGCTTAACCTGCTGATGGGTTTGGAAGATCTTATGGAGGTGTTGTCAGTGATTCCTCCATGGTGCTTTGAGGTGCCTGCTGTAGGTAGTCCATGATTCTGAAGCATATGCAGGGCAGGAATCACTTAGTGTCGGGCTTGGTGTCTTGATCTTCAAACATTCTTTCCTCGAGCAGTGGAAGACCATGCTGGTGTACTAGGGGAAGTGATGAGTTTTGATATCCAGTATCGGCCCTCAATGAAGGCTGGCTCTTGAGATATGAGAAGTGATTCACATTGACCATGAAACTTGATGGTGAGAAGTTGGTGTTGAGCCATGGTAGATCTCTGCTCTGGATGTTTGGTATGACATGAAGGTTTGGAGCTCAGCCTCTGAGTGTGAATGTATGCGAGCATTGTCTGCATACTGAGGTTAATATGAAGATGAGGCAGTGAAGGTCTTGTGGATTTGCTTCACTCCAGTGGTTAGGGCTGAGGTACAATGAAGAAAATTGGAAAGAGGCTCTGTGCACTGACATAGCCTTGCTTGACCCTAGTCCATACTGGGATGTTGATGGACCTGTAGGTGAGGGTTGCAGCTTCCATGTCATTGTGAAACAGAGAATGGGTGACGACTTTGCAGAGAGAGCCAAACCTGAGGATGATCCTTCATAATCCTACCTTCAAGTGGAAGACTACTTTGAGGTCAAAAATGCTTATGTGTAGTAGGTGCTGCTGTACCCTAGATTCTTGCTGGACATCACATGATCTAGATTGTGTCCAATGTGTCCTTGATGGATGGAATCTGGCGCAGAGAAGGTTGAGAGCAACATCCCAGGATGCACTCATCTTGGCCCCAGCCAATTCTCCTGGAACATGAAAGGTGTTTTCCAGAAGCTGATAGGCAATGACTACGGACTCAGCTGCCTTAAGTATTAAAAATGAATGTATACTATTTCAAAAATGTCATCCTGGCAACAACAACTTGCATTGATGTAGCACCCTAAATATTAATTCTTTCCTTTGCTCTTTGAGCCAAGAACTTGGAGACATCTTTGAATTGTTATGAATCAATTGTTATGAAGGTGCAATATTAGGGGCGGATAAGTGTGAAGTGATACAGTTTGGGAGATCGAATTCGAAGGCAGAATACAAGGTTAATGGCAGGACTCTTAGCAGTGTGGAGGAACAGAGGGATCTTGGGGTCCATGTCCATATATCCCTCAAGGTTGCCGCGCAGATCGATTGGGTTGTTAAGAAAGTGTATGGAGTGTTGGCCTTCATTAGTCGGGATATTGAGTTCAAGGGTCGTGAGGTAACGTTGCAGCTCTATAGAACTCTGGTTGGACCACACTTGGAGTATAGTGTTCAGTTCTGGTCGCCTCATTACAGAAAGGATGTGGAAGCTTTAGAGTGGGTGCAGAGGAGATTTACCAGGATGTTTCCTGGATTGGAGGGCATGTCTTATTAGGATAGGTTGAGCGAGCTAGGGCTTTTCTCTTTGGAGAGAAGGAGGATGAGAGGTGACTTGATAGAGGTGTACAAGATGATAAGAGGCATAGATCGAGTGGACAGTCAGAGACTTTTTCCCAGTGTGACAATGGCTAACATGAGGGGACATAATTTTAAGGTGATGGGAGGAAGGTATAAGGGGGATGTCAGAGGTAAGTTTTTTACACAGAGTGGTGGGTACGTGGAACGCACTGCTGGCAGAGGTTGTGCAGTCAGATACATTAGGGTCATTTAAGAAACTCTTAGATAGAAACATGAGTGATAGAAAACTGGGGGGCTATGTGGGAGGGAAGATTTAGATAGATCTTAGAGCAGGATAAAATGTCGGCACAACATTGTGGGCTGAAGGGCCTGTACTGTGCTGCAGTGTTCTATGCCAGGGGAATTGGCTAGGGTTGAGGGTCAGGGCCAAGGTGAGTGCCTCCTGGGACATTGGACCTTGACCAGGAAGACTTTCTGCAGTGTGTGTTTATCAGGGTCATCATTCTTCCAGCACCAGACAGACCTCTCATTGAACTTTTGCAGTGGTGCAGTGAAAAAGTGAAAACCACAGGGAGTTTGGGAATGTCTACTGAGGCCAGGAGTTAAATGTTAAACTGAGCAACAAACGTTGCCTTCAGTAACCCTCAGAGCGGACACGATCTCCAGTCTGATAACGTCCATCTGCCCTTTTGCATGTCCCTGATCTTTAAACTCTCTCTACCACTGGCAATCTTGCCTTTGGACTTATTTCCAACATAGAAGAAGGTTGTTCTGCCCATTAATTCCTTGTTGGCTCCCAGCAGAGCAATCCCATCAGTTGCACTCCACCCGTAACCTATTCTCTCTCACATGCCCAACAACTCCCCTTTAATTCTTCTGCCAGTTACCTACACCAAGAGATACTTTACAGTGGCCAATTAACTTTGGGATGTGGGAGGAAACTGGGGATCCTGGGGGAAACTTGCATGATCACAGGGAGAACGTGCAAACTCCACACAGACAGCACCCAAGATCAGAATCAAACCCGGGTTTCTGGAATTGGGAGGCTGCACCACCACCTGTTGCACCCTTGTGACAGCTTTGAATTCCCTTCCCAATCCTCCAACACTTCCTTCCTCGAAGTTTACCAAATAATCATCCCTGTGGTATTGTTCCCTGCAGTGTTTGACAGGAAGGAATGTAACCCAGCAACAATAATTCCAGATGAAGTTGGGGATGAGTTTACTGCAGTGAGACAGAGCCTGTCCACAAGTATCTGGGCAAATCTGTCAACAGGTAGATTACCTCAAGAAGGAATTTAATGTGATGATGAATCTAATTACACGCTTCAGGGATAAGAGCTCTACTTAGCCACAAAACCCATGGATAATTCAAGAGATACGAGAAAGTAAAAAGCTAAAGTACGAAAAGGCAAAATTGACCAAAGATCCTGGTGACTGCAAGTGATACAGAAAATCGAAGGCAACTGAACAGACATGGGCAGAAAATTGGATTGGATTTGTTTAGGTGCACTAAAATAGTTGTTGCGTGCAACACCGGTACTAGTATGGGTTTACCCAACCCCAATACAATTTGTGATCTGATGTTGTTTTGTTTTGAAAGCGTGTACTAGTATTTCCAGCAGTGTGTCCTGAGCTGTGTGCTTCTTGGTGGAGATTGCAGGAGGAGCTCGTAGTTTCTGCACTGGTCACGGGGAAGGGCATCAGACCTTGGCGAGCTCTCTCTGAGGCAGCCATGTCAGAGGTGCCAAGGTAGCAGGGATGAAAGTGGGCTCCTATGGGTTGGTATGGTATCCCAGTAAGGAAGTGGCTGACACAGTCACAATAAGGAAGTTAAATCAGCAATCTTAGTGATAGGACTGTCCTTGTAGAAGGTTGCTACTTCTACCACTGCCTGGAGACAAGGGGGGAATTGACACAGTGTTCAGTGTGTGTAGGTGTGTGTGTGTGTGTCCACCTCCAGCCCCCCACTCAATGGTCTCTGCAGGTGGAGCCCTGTATCACCAAGAGGTGAGGAATGATCAGTGAGGCAAATTCATTGTGAGAGCTCCAGGGTGCAAGGTATACAAGATTGTTATCATTGATAGACTAAACAATGAAGTTGCACACATCATGAGCTTCACAGTGTGGTGCTGGCAGATGCTGTGTGCAGTACATAGACATCAGAATGGAGACTCTCTCATTCCTGGCTCGCTGGTGATCTTGGGTCAATGTGCTCCTGGTGACTGTCACAACAGTCGTACTCTCCCCATGGGAAGTCCAGATTCCTCGGTAGGTTGGGTGAAAGACCTGCATGTGTGTCTGATGCTAAGCAGAGGTCAGATACCCTGGAGGGAAATGGCGGCCAGAAGTCTAATCTTGCGACGATTCTAATTTCATCTGGAAATAATGACATTGTTTTATACACCTTATAGAGGTGTATGAATTCACAAGAGGCATAGATAGGGTGAATGCATACAGTCTTTTCCCCAGGAAAAGTGACTCAAAAGCTAGAGGGTATAGGTTTAAGGTGAGAGGGGAAAGATTTAAAAGGGATCTGAGGGGCAACTTCTTCACACAGAGGGTGGTGCGTATATGGAACGAGCTGCCAGAGGAAGTGGTTGAGGCAGGTACAATAACAACATTTAAAGGACACTCAGACAGGTACATGGATATGAAAAGTTTAGAGGGATGTGGGCCAAATGGAATAAGCTTAAATGAGCATCTTGGTTGGCATTGATGAGTTGGGCTGAAGGGCCTGTTTCCATGCGGTATTACTCCATGACTATAATGGCTTGTATTATCTACTGAGTGTAAAGCACTTAAAAAGCAGGCACTAATGGATCCAATTTCTAGGCACCTGTAACAGAGAGAAAGTATAAAATCACGCTTGCAAGAGATTGTAAAATCAACATTAAAAAATTAGCTTTAAGTGCAGAAAAGAGAGACTGGTTAAGAGCTTTGTGGTTCCCTGAGAAGAGGACTCTTAAGTGAAGGAGGGCAGGATGTAGGGTATTCAGGGAAGTCGAGTATTGAATCAGGAGCATGATCTCACCCAAAATTAATGTAGGCAGTGTTGCAGGAATGGAGAAAGTGACAGGGAAACGTGGCAAGCCCTGACTGCCCAATGGTTCCAACCCAGGACATTACAGATGCCCTACTGATTTGGGAAACTTTTCACTTAGGCTGAAAAACTGCACAGGAGATCCTGCTATTTAAGGAAGGTGGAAGGGGAAACTTGATGTCTGTTCTTTGGAAATTACATTCTAATTTCTTTTAATCATTCTCAGGTTACTGTGGGTGGGTGGGAATGTGGGGTTGAGGTTACAATTAAATCAGCCACGATCGTGTTGAACACTGAGAAGGGCCACGTACCCAGCCCTGCTCCTCAGGAGGACGTCATTAGTTCCCCTGTAACATCTCTTTCATACATCTCAGTGGGGATGGTTAGTAAGTTTGACTTAAGTTAGTAAGTTAGTAAGTTAAGTTAGTAAGTTGTGTCAGGTGACACAAAAATTGGGGGTTTGATATAGATATAGATATAGATATTTTAGGTATTTATTTATTAGTCACGTACATTGAAACGCACAGTGGAATGCATCTTTTTGCGTTACTGAGAATATGCTGGAGGCAGCCCACAAGTGTCGCCATGCTTCCGGCGCCAACATAGCATGCCCACAGCTCCTGACCTGTACATCTTTGGAATGTGGGAGGAAACCGGAGCACCCGGAGGAAACCCACGCAGACAGACGGGGAGAACATACAAACTCCTTACAGACAGCGGCGGGAATTGAACCCAGGTCTCTGGTGCTGCAACAGCGTTACGCTAACCGCTACACTACTGTGCCGCCCGTTGAGAATGAGAAGGATAGTCTGCAGAAAATAAAAGATGAAAAGGCATAGATCAGATGGGTAAGAAACAATTCCCCACGAAAGAGGTGTCTAAGACCAGAAGACATTGGTTTAAGATGAGGGGTAAATGGTTTAGAGGGGATCTGAGGAAGAATTTTGGAACGCACTGCCTGAGGGGGTGGTGGAGGCTGATACGCCCTCAACATTTGAGAAGCATCTGGATGAGCCAAGGCTTAGAAGATCACAGACAAATGCTGATCAATGGGATTAGTGTATATATAGGTACTTGATGCTCAGCATGGATGTGATGGGCCGAAGGGCCTGTATCAGTGCTATGTGACTCTACGACGTGCCCAGCATTTCCACCTCACCCCCCCCGCCCAATTCCCTGACCACACACTTTATAGCAACTGATTAACCTACCGACCAGGACACCAGAGCACCCGGAGCAAACCCGAGCGGTCACAGTGCAAACTCCAGGCAGGCAGCGCCCCAGGTCAAGATTGAACCAGGATTGCTGGAGCTGTGAGGCAGCAGCACTACTGCTCCTCCTAATCATTGTGTTTGCATGAAGATATCACTGGTTGGCCAGTATTTGCCCCCTGCCCCTGCTTTCCCCCCTCCCTTCCAGTCCTTATTAAAGCAGGGTTGATGGTAACGGTCAAGTGAGGGATATGTCAGGCCAGCTTGCAGTGGGATACAGTGGCGCAAGACTGCTTGGTTCTGAGCTGCCTGATCTGTTCTCAGTGGAAACCTCTGGCACACAATGCAATGAATGCTGCCCTCAGTGTGAAGGCAGGACTTTGAATGCACAGGAACTGTGTGGTGGTCACTCCAACTTCAACTATCTTCTGTGAGCCGTAGGTCGGCGAGGCTGCTGGTTTTTCCCTTGCCAGTTGCTGCAGAGCTGGTCTGATAAAATCACAAGGGGCATAGATAAGGTGGATGGCCACAGTCTTTTTCCCAGCTTGGGGGAGTCTCAAGCTAGAGGGCATGGGTTTAAGATAAGAGAAGATATCCTTATTAGTCACATGTACATCGAAGCACACAGTGAAATGCATCTTTTTGTGTAGAGTGTTCTGGGGGCAGCCTGCAAGTGTCGCCACGCTTCCGGCGCCAACATAGCATGCCCACAACTTCCTAACCCGTATGTCTTTGGAATGTGGGAGGAAACTGGAGCACCCAGAGGAAACACACGCAGACACGGGGAGAACGTACAGACTCCTTATAGATAGCGGCCAGAATTGAACCCAGGTCACTGGCGCTGTAAAGCATTACGCTAACCACTACACTACTGTGAAGTTGAGAGGGGAGAGATTTAAAGGGGACCTGAGGGGCAACTTCTTCACACAGAGGGTGGTGGGTATGTGGAACGAGCTGCGAGAGGAAGTGGTTGAGGTGGGTACAGTAACAACATTTAAAAGACATTTGGACAGATCCATGGATGGGAAAGGTATGGAGGGATGCAGGCAAATGGGACGAGCTCAGGTAGGCAACTTGGTCAGCATGGATGAAGTGGGCCGAAGGGCCTGTTTCTGTGCTGTATGACTCCGGGTACCCATGTCCTGGAGGTCGCAGCCACTCTGTCAGTCGTGGGCGTGGGGGGAGGAGGCACAGAGTGGGTGTGAACCAGGACACAGGAATTGCATGCGACTGCAGAGGAAATAACACAGGGGCTCTGGGTAAAGGGGATGGGATAGGAGTGGGGACAGACTCGATGGGATGAGTGGCCTCCTTCTACACCGTAACATTTCCATGGTGTCGCTGAGCCTCTGGGCCATGGCCACCGAGGCCAATCTCTTGGGAACTGGGGGTCCTGACCTCTGCTACCTGTAGTGTACCAGGCCGCAGTTCAAACGCTGTGGGGATGTCAGTGAGCCGGGCGACGTCGGTCCACTGTTTATTTAATGTTGGAAAAGCACGATTGGGCTTTCTGGAGTATTTTTATATCTTTGGCAGGCAGCCTGTTATCCACAGAGGCAGCAAGACAGTTTGAAGAGGACAGTAATTAGCAAACTAAATATATAGATGACCTCCAGTGACTGATTAAAAAAATACTGCTCGATTTAAACACGCTGTCCCAATGTATGAAATAATTTATACAGAATGTCAATGCCAATGCACAGTGGAATCTGGACAGTGTCTTTGCCGGGTTCTGTTGCAATCTCAGCCCCGGTGTTCAGGACCAGCCATCTTTCTGTGTGGAGGGGTCTCAGTCCCCTGCAGTTTGATTGAGGAGGGAAGTGGGGTGTCTCTGGGGGTCCCGGGGTGGTATTTGGGGAGGGGTGGGTGCAGGAGGAGATGTGTCTTTGGAATGCTCCGGGATCTGCTGGGCACAGGCAGCAGTGGGAGGAGCTGGCGGGTGTCAGCAGCAGCGGCTCACTGGAAGGAAGCGGGCTGCATGTTTCACGTTTAACCACATCCGCGGCTTCAGCAGCAACGCAGATTCACTCGGTCGGGCACCAGCCTTGCTGCTGGAGTTCCCCTCCATTTTGGGAGAAGCAGGCGGGCGGCCGGCTAGCTGCAGGCTGTCACCGATGGCGTTCAGTCCGTGGCAGATCCTGTCTCCCCTCCAGTGGGCGAGGTGGACCTGGACGGCGGTGCGGGGCGGTGCTGGGGATGGGGAGGACCAGGAGCAGGGACCCAGTGAGGGCGGGGAGGCAGAGCCCGCCGTGAGGAGGGTCAGCTTCAGGCAAGTTGCTGCACTGGACATGTCTGTGTGTGTGTGGAGGGGTGTATATATGGTATAGCTGTGGGCGGGGTGTCTATTTGGTGTGTGGGTGTGTATTGTGTGTGTGTATGGGATGTGTATGGTGTGTGTGTATGGGGGTGTGTGCGTGTGTGTGTCTATGGTGTGTATTGTGTGTATGGGGCGTGTGTCTGGTGTGTGTATGAGGGTGTGTATCTATGGTTTGGGTGTGTGTGGGGTGTCTATTTGGTGTGTATGGGGTGTGTATTTGACATGTTTGTGGTTTGTGTGTGTATGGGGGTGTGTATGGTGTGTGGGTGGATGTGTGTGACTGTGTAGTGTGTGTATGGGTGTGGTGTGTAATTGGTGTGTGTGCATATGGTGTGCATGAGTGTGTGTATGGTGAGTGTGTGCATGCATGCATACAGCGTGTGTGTATGTATATATATATATATATATATATATATATATATATATATATAATGGTGAGTGTGCATGTGCATGGTGTGTGTGTGCTGTGTATACAGTCTGGGTAAATGCAGCCGCTGTTTAATCTCGGGGGAATGTGAATGCATGGAGATTCACTTCAGAAAGCACACTTCTTCATTTCTCTCCCTCTTCCCCCAGTTCTGACTCCGACACCAATTTTGAGACACCTGTTGCTGATACACCTGCCCCAGGACCCTTGGGCCTCTCTGAAAGTGAACTGACCCCCAAACAGACTGACACTGGTAAGTCCTTTCCAAACCACGCTGAGTGAATGGGTGGGAACTGCAGAATGTTTGTGATGTGAGTTGTGCCAGGCCGCTGTCTTCCTGTATTTACCTGCCTAAGACACGGGGATGTGAGCACAAGACGTTCAGTGTGAATCTGTGCCCAGTGCGGCCCTCCCCTCGTGTGCAGAGCAGAACCAATTGCTTCTTTAAGTTGCCAGCATTGCTTTAGCAGCAGGATCTCCTGGCTGTAGAACCAATTATTGTACAACAGAGACGCCCTCTATGGCAGGAATCGTTGACCACTCATATTTTGTCGTAACCTACCAGCACATTTTCTGGAGTTCACCAAGGAGTCAATTGTCATCCGAAAACTCAGGATTAGTAAGGGCCAATGCAATGTATAATCATCCACAAAAGGGAGATATCTTCAAACTGATGCTCTACATCTTGATTCCAGAGAGGAGCCATTCATACTCCAGTGTCTTATTCTGAGGCAATTTTTCCTTTCAAGATGCAATGATCAAAAATAATTGTTGCCTTTTGTTTGCTGCAAGTGACTGCTGTTATGAGAACTTATTTTGAATGCTCAGCTCATGTTGAAATATTTTGAAGTGACTAATTTCTTTGTGAGCTCCCACGTGTTTGGAAAGAAACCAACCAGACATCAAGTGGGGAAATGCTGCTTCTGGGATCTGCCAGAGCCTTTGGGTTTGGTGTTATTATTTGAAAGGATGTGATAACTAGACCAAGGCTGGTGACCCTGGCTTGTTATAATGTACACTGCAAGTCTTGCCTGCTGATGTTCCATCCAGTCTTGCATCCAAAGGCTGCTGCGGGCAATGTGTAACCAAAAACCAGGCTTGATCCAGGATTTATGACTTCTTGAACTTGAACTGCTGAGATACCAAGAGAGGGAATCTGCGATAAAGAAATTTGGCATGTCCCCTTTGACACTCATCAATTTTTATTGATGCACCATAGAAAGCATCCTATCTGGATGCATCACGGCTTGGTACGGCAACTGCTCTGCCCGGGACTGCAACAAACTGCAGAGAGTTGTGGACACAGCCCAGCGCATCACTGATACCAGCCTCCCCTCCATGGACTCTTGTCTTTACCTCTCACTGCCTTGGTGAAGCAGCCAGCATAATCAAAGACCCCACCCACCCGGGTCATTCTCTCTCCTCTGCTCTCCCATCAGGCAGAAGATACAGGAGCCTGAGGGCACATACCACCAGGACAGCTTCTATCCCACTGTGATAAGACTATTGAATGGTTCCCTTATATGATGAGATGGACTCTTGACCTCGCAATCTACCTTGTCTGACCTTGCACCTTATTGTCTACCTGCAATGCACTTCCCTGTAGCTGTGACACTTTACCCTGTATTCTGTTATTGTTTTACCCTGTACTACCTCAAGGCACTGTGTAATGAATTGATCTGTACGAACGGTATGCAAGACAAGTTTTTCACTGTACCCTGGTACAAGTGACAATAATAAACCAATACCAATACATGGTGTCCCTCACTGACATCCTGACACCTGGATGTGCAAGGCCACAGGCCCATATTTCATATTTCCTTATGACATAGAAAGAGACTGTTCAGCCCATTGAGTGTCTGCTAGCTCACAGTGCAATCCCATTCCCTGCTAACCTATTCTTCCCACATTCCCATCAACTCCCTCCAGATGCTGCTTCTCAAGGGACAATTCACAGTGGCCAAGGAGAAACCCACAGAGAGAAGGCGTAACCTCCTCATGGACAGCACCGGAGGCCAGGATCGAACCCAGGTTAATGGATCTGTGAGGCAGCACCCCTGCCCGCTGTGCCCCTCAACAACATTTTGACTGCAAAGCACTGTCACCTTCTTTCCCCCCCCCCCCCCCCCCCACCCCCAATCTCAATAGACTAACAGTTTGTAACGCTGGGCACAATGAAGGTTCTTAAAGCAGCGTATGGCTGCACCATTTAGCATAATGAGCCAAATGGCCTCTTCCTTTGCTGTACCCTAGCTTGTGAACGTGGGAAAGGAGGTCAGGTGTGGCCAGGCTTTAGGGAGTGAAGTCCTCGAGAGTTATCCTCACCAGTGCACCGTTGTAAGAGACAAGGCCAGCAGTACCTTGCCTCTCCGAACCTCCTTTTAAAAGCTCCTGAACACCCATCTCTTTGACCAGACTTCTATTGTCTACCTCACTGTCTTGGTGGCAGTTTTGTTTGTTCGTGCTCTGGGAAGTAGCCAGGAAATTTGCGCCGGCAGTTTGACGGCTAGTGATGATAATGGTGACAACTCCACATGCAGCCCATGGCAGCCGAGGCCAGGAACTCGGTAATGTCGGTGAGGGGATGCAGTCTGCAACTGTTCACCCCTGTGGGTTTTGGTAATGGGCCAGGACACGACGAGAGGCAAGCCCCCACACCACCCATCCCCATTAATCAGTGAAAATCTGTGCCACGGAAAGAGGCCATTCAGCCTATTGTCCCTGTGCTAGTCAAGAAAGACCCAGCTAGCCTAATCCCAGCTTCCAGCACTGGGACTATAAACCTTGCACTTCAAGCACAGAATCATGTCCTGTTCAATGTGATGGGGGCTCTTGCCTCTCTCACGCTTTCATGCACTGAGTTCTGGATCTACACTATTCTCTGGGTGAAAACTATTTTCCTCATCTCCCCTGTAATCTTGCAAATGAGTACTTCAATCTCTGCAGCAACAAACAAACTACTGGAGGAGCTCAGTGGGTCAAGCAGCATCTGTAAGGGGAGAGGAATTGCTGATGTTTCAACTTGAGACCCTGCATCAGGACTTAAATCTCTGTCCCTGGTTATTGGTCAGTTGCTGAGAGACATGGCACCTTCCTCTGTCCAGCCTCTTCATACTGTTATACACGTCAATTAAGTCTTCCCTCGACCTCTGTTCCAAAGAAAACAATCCTGGCCTATTCACTCTTTCCTCATTTGTTGACCCTGGTTGTCAAGGCTTTGTACATGGAGTGGTTCTGGTTAACAATGTAATTGGTTTATTATTGTCACATGTACTGAGATACAGTGAAAAACTTTGTTTTGCATGCCATCCATACAGATCATTCCAAAGCATGAATACATCGAGGTAGTACAAAGGGAAAAGCAATGCAGAATATGGTGTTACAGTTACAGAGAAAGTGCAGTGCAAGTAGACAATAAGGTGCTAGTGCCACAACAAGGAAGAGTGTGAGATCAAGAGTTCATTTTACAAGAGTTTCGTTCAAGAGTCTTATAACAGTGGGATAGACGCTGACCTTGAGTCTGGTGGTGCGTGTTTTCGAGCTTTTTTTAAAATCTTCTGCCTGATGGAACGGGGGGGGGGGAGGGGGGGGGAGAAGAGAAGATGACTGGGGTAGGAGGGGTCTTTGACTACGTTGGCTGCTTTCCCACTGCAGTTTCCCCCAGCTCCAGTTGAAGGGGAGAAGGTTGGGGGTGGGGAAGGAGTACTACTCAGTTGTTTGTAACCACAGTAAAACTTCAAATTACGAGACATTCCATGTAGATGAACATCCCCTTCTCCTGAGACATCTGCCTTTGAGCACAGTCATTTCCACAATGTTTTTTTTTCTTCCTGTTTTTATGAACAGGGAGCCAGCTGCTTTTGGTATTTTGCTGCTCCCCACCATCCCAGATTGATCAGTGTAATTAAAAGGGCTGAGCATCCCTTGCAAAAAAATACCCATTAGTAATTCAGAGGAGCAGACAGTGTCCCATTCCACTGTAATTTGTAACATGTTTGGAGACTGGATCTAAAAAACAGACCAAAGCAGTTGTTGCATGAAGTGGGTACAAGGGTGGTGCAGTGAGTTGCTGCCTTGCATCTCCAGAGGTCTGGGTTCGATCCCAACCTTGGGTGCTGTCTGTGTGGAGTTTGCATGTTCTCCCCATGACTGTATATGTTCCCCCCCCCCCCCCACCGCCCCCTGGGTGCTCCGGTTTCTTCCCACATCCCAAAGATGTGCAGGCTGGTTGATGGGTGTCAGGAGAACTGGGGTAGCTGACAGACATATGAGAGAGAGAGAGAGAGTAGGTTACCAGGAAATAGTGGGACGATGGGATTGCTCTGAGAGCTGGCGGAGATGCAATGGGCCAAATGGCCTCCTTTAATATGAAATATAAGAATGTTCTGCATGTGATGCTTCTGGCTGCAGCAGATACACTGACTGCATTTGGACTGGAATATAGAGTGACAGATTGGTACTTGAAGCATTTAATCATTGAAGCAGAAACTTGCATACATATTGGATTAAACCTTTTGGGGCAGATAGTACTCTGTGAGTTCAACCCCCATCATCCTTCCGATGTGCCCCACCCATGCTGGGCAGAGAGAGGGGTGACTGGCCCAGGACAGGACAGGGCAGGCGGAGGTGGATTCTGCCCCTGTACCAGCTGCTGTGAACTGGCTGCCACAGTGGTCCCGACAGCACTGTTGATTGAGAGGCTGTTGTGCATGGAGGTGAAAGAAAGGGGCCAATTTAAATTCAAAACACAACCCACCCAAGTTGCAAATAGAGAGTACAGATTTCAAATTCACATGCTCCGGAGTGGGTTTCCTTAAACCCTTGGTAACAGGCTGCTGAGAGGATCTTTTTGATCTTTGACTGCCCTTTTCTTGATGGGAAATGTCTAATTTAAAATATCCCTGCAGATGGTTTGGCTGCTTGAATAGCCCAAGGGTTGTCATGTGGTGGAGAGTCATTCCATTTGGCCCATCGAGTCTATGGTGGCTCCTGGAGCAATCCCATTCCCCCAGAAACATTGACTGTTCATTTCCCTCTACAGATGCTACCTAACCCGCTGAGTTCCTCCTGTAGTTTGTCTTATGGCTCCAGATTTCAGCATCTGCAGTATCTTGTAGCTCCAAATTCCACCCCTCTGTTTATTTCCCTGTAAGCTATTCTCTCTCACCTCCTCATCAACTCCCCCTCTTCCTATTCTCCTGCCACTCTCCTGCACATTAGGGGCAATTTACAGTGGCCATTTAACCTACCAACCTGCACGTCTTTGGAATGTGGGAGAAAACCAGAGCATCCGGGGGAAACCAACATGGTCACAAGAACATTCAGAAGGATAATTCTCGGAATGAAAGGTTTAACATATGAGGAGCCTTTGATGTCTCTGGCCCTGTACTTGATGGAGTTCAGAAGGATGAGGGGGGATCTCATTGAAACCTACTGGATACTGAGAGGCCTGGATAGAATGGACGTGGAAAGGATGTTTCCATCAGTGGGAGAGCCTAGGATCCAAGGGACTTCCCTTTAGAACTGAGATGAGGAGGAATTTCTTCAGCCAGATGGTGGTGAATCTGTGGAATTCATTGCCACAGAGGGCTGTGGAGGCCAAGTCATTGGGTGTATTAAGGCAGAGATTGATACGTTCTCGATTTTTCAACTTTCATAAAATTCAAGTGCATTTCAAGTGTGAAGTGGTTCATTTTGGTAGGTCAAATATGTTGGCGGAATATAGTATTAATGGTAGGACTCTTGGCAGTGTGGAGGATCAGAGGGATCTTGGGGTCCGAGTCCATAGGACACTCAAAGCGGCTGCGCAGGTTGACTCTGTGGCTAAGAAGGCATATGGTGTATTGTCCTTCATCAATCGGGGAATTGAATTTAGGAGCCGTGAGGTATTGTTGCAGCTATATATGTCCCTGGTCAGACCCCACTTAGAGTACTGTGCTCAGTTCTGGTCGCCTCACTACAGGAAAGATGTGGAAGCCATAGAGAGGGTGCAAAGGAGATTTACAAGGATGCTGCCTGGAATGCGGAGCATGCCTTATGAAATCAGGTTGAGGGAACTCGGCGTTTTCTCCTTGGAGAGACGGAGGATGAGGGGGGACCTGATTGAGGTGTATAAGATGATGAGAGGTATGGATAGGGTAGATAGTCAGAGGCTTTTCCCCAGGGCTGAATTGGTGGCCACAAGAGGACATAGGTTTAAGGTGATGGGGAGTAGATATAGAGGAGATGTCAGGGGTAAGTTTTTTTACTCAGAGGGTGGTGAGTGCATGGAATGGGCTGCCGGAAACGGTGGTGGAGGCTGATACGATAGGGTCTTTCAAGAGACTGTTAGATAGGTACATGGAGCTGAGTAAAATAGAGGGCTATGGGTAAGCCTAGTAATTTCTAGGGTAGGGACACGTTTGGCACAGCTTTGTGGGCTGAAGGGCCTGAATTGTGCTGTAGGTTTTCTATGTTCTATGATTAGTAAGGGAGTTAAGGGTTATGGGGAGAAGGTGGAAGAGTGGGGTTGAAAAAAATTAGCCATGATTGAATGGCAGAGCAGATGGGCTGAATGGCCTAATTCTGTTCCTATATTTTCTGATCTCATGGTCACAGGGAGAATAGACAGCACTGGACGTCAGGATCGAACCTGAGTTGTTGGAGCTGTGAAGCAATGGCTCTACTAGCTGTACAAGGGTGAAGTGGGATTGATGTGGATGGGGAAGGGCCATAAATCACCTGGGCTCACCCTGTTCCATCGGCGTTCTGCATTGGAATGAGGTTTGGCACAGAACCAGGAGTAGGACTCCGATCTCATGGAACCACACTGCAGAGGAAGCCAGCTCTTTGAAGGAACTCCATTTGTTCCCACCTCCCTGCTCGACAGCCGTGGACACTTTTCCAGCACAAAATACTGAACAATGCCTGAGTGCAGTTCTCCGGCAGTGCCACTTGATCAGAGGAGCCGTCTTTTAGGTTAATGTCAAGCCAAGGCCCTGTCTCCTCCGTCAGGTGGGCGCGGAAGATCCCATGGTGGTATTTTCAATGAGATTGGCCTGATCAAGAACTCAGCATGATAATAATCAGTTTCGTAACTGGTTTAGTGTTGTCATGTGTACTGAGATACAGTGGAAAAACTTTGTTTTGCATGCCATTCATACAGATCATTCCAAACGCAAGTACATCAAGGTAGTATAAAAGGAAAACCAATAACAGAATGCAGAATATGGTGTTACAGTTACAGAGGCAGTGCAGATAGGCAGATAAGGTGCAAGGGCCACAACGAGGTAGATTGTAAGATCAAGAGTTCATCTTTATCTTACAAGGGGTCCATTTAAAAGTCTTATAACAGTGGGATAGAAGCTGTCCTTGAGCCTGGTGGTACGAGTTTTCAAGCTTTTCAAGTCCTTCCATCAGGCAGGACTTACAAGGGGGGGGGGGGAAGAAGAGAGAATGACCGGGGTGGGAGGGGTCTTTTATTATATTGGCTGCTTTCCCAAGGCAGCAGGAAGTGTAGACAGAATGAGTGGATGGGAGGCTGGTGTGTGTGATGTGCTGAGCTGTGCCCACAACTCTCTTCAGTTTCTTGTGGTCTTGAGCAGTGCAGTTGTCACACCAAGCTGTGATGCATCTGGCTGGATGCGACTGACACTTTGAGGGAGAATGCCAATATTTCCCTAACTCTGGTCTGTCATGAAGTAGTTAATCAGCTCCATGGTGTAAACAAAGGTATTGTACAGGATGCAGCATTGCACTGGGGCTCTGACACATTTCAGATGGGCAGGAGACCAAGTGCACAATGCAGTGATTCACTTACAACACAACTTGAAAATAGTGGATTTAAAAACAGTTGATGCACAGTGACCCTTGATGAACTGCTGTTCAAACAAAAGGCTTATTATGGTGTCAAATAGACCCCATGAAGGGTCACAATCTTCGTGAAACATCTGATCTGGTAATTGCATCTTTACAGGGGTGGCAGAGATGCCATGCGTCTATTTTTATCTCAGCGTGGGGAGTTCCTGTAAAATGATGCATTCAACACAATTCACATCCTGCTTCAAGTAAACAAATAACAAATGCTTTTTGTTGAAGATGATGCATGTTTTTTTAAAGAGAACGAGGATACATTTGCCTCTCAGTTTAGCTTTAAATTATGATTGCATTATTATTCTTCCATCTTATTAAAATTAGTGCAGAGAGCATTATATCCGTGCTGGGTGAGTGTAAAAACTTTGTCAGAACTTGGAATTCTAGGCTGGCACTCCAGTGCTGAGGGAGTGCTGTCCTGCCAGATGCAGCCCTCTTTCAGATGGGATGTTAGAGTGAGGTCTCAGTAACACTCCCAGCTCAAAGCGAAAATCTTTTGGCCATATTTCCAGGACTAGCAGGGAGAGTTTACCTTTGACACTCGCTCATACTTATTGTCTTATAGTCTGGGGGAAAAAAAAACTACTTGTCTGGTTAGTACGTTGTGGGGGCTTGCTTTGCGCAAAGCAGTTGTTGTATTGCCCAGCTGACCTCATTAAAATTCCTCATGTCGAGTGCTTTAGGATATTCTGAAAGGGATGGGAAAGGCACTATAGAAATGTCAGTCTGCCTTTCCTCCTCTGTGCACATTCCCAAAGAGTTCTCCCGCTGGCTCTCTGGTGAAAACCGTCCCCCTCCCAACAGTTGGGAACTTCTCCTGAAGTTTTGTGGCTACTCCAAGGCTCTGCGGAGTGTTCCGATGCCAGGGAATTTAAGGAAGTCAGCTGACTGTGAATGCTGACCTCTATTGCAGGCTGCAATCTCTCGTCCACTACAGATGCAATTGATGGTGAATTTGTTCTTTAATTTTGGAAGAAAAAATTTCACACTATAACTAGATTTTGACAGAAAATACCTATTGTCACCATTTGATGCCAGTGTGATGTTAAGAATGTCATCTGGCTGTAGGCAATTTACATAGATTGCTTAAAGAGGGCATTGCATTACTGCTCATGACATGTGGGTCATTATTACAGAGGTATCCTCAGAGATGTACGTCACCCACTGCAGGCACTGGGTGGAGAACCAGCAGCCACACCGCACCCTCAAATTTCATGCATGCATAATTATGGGGGGCACACTGACCATTACAATTTGGAGAGAGCTCCTCTCTCATTCACAGATCTCTCGTATCGTAAATATACAGCACAGTGTGTAACAGTTGGTATTTTCAATGGATCTATAATCTTTTTTACAGACAGTGTGTGCAGAGTGAGAATTGTTAAGAATTATAACACAATATCAAACTACGCAGTGACACTCTGCCCTAGTACAGTGTCCCTTGCACAGTGTCACAGTGGACAGTGACATGTTGATCCACTGGAGCGTCACAGCGCAGTGTCACAGTGGACAGTGACACTCTGGCCCAGTGAGGTATCACACTGGACAGTGGCACCCTGCTTTGAGCAGTGCCTTGGACGTCAGATGTTACTTTGCTGTACAATAGTATGGAACTCTGGAATGTGACAAACCACAGATGTGAACGGGGAACAAGCAGGTTAGGGAACCAGAGCATAAACTAATACCAAGAACTAGTGGCAGAGAGGAATAATTATTACTTCCCTGTTGGCGATCATTGATCAACAGAGAATATATTCATGGTTTGCTGCTTCAGTTTCATCTATGTGTTTGCTTGTCGTTTTAATAATCAGAATGCCAGATATACAGTTCCGCCTGTTACCATTTATTGACACATCATTAATATCTCTGCTTATGTAGTTTCCTGGAGATAGGTTGCAAAAATTTAATACATAAACAGTATTATTCCTTGTTGGTTCTTTGTCAGTGGGGAGCACTCTCACCTCTGTGTTGGAAGTTTTGTGGGTTCAAATCCCACCACAGAAACCTAGGCACAAAAATCCGGTATTCATTCCAACACAGCCCTGAAGGAGTGCCACATTATTGGGGAATGATCTTTCAGCCCCACCTTCCCCACCCCCCCCCCCCCCCCCGATGGCCCCTTCAGATGGGGGAACAGTGGAGGGGAGAGTTGGGTATGGGCATGATGAGTGAGAGTGGGTGGAGAACAGTGTTCTTCCCTCTGCTCTGGACCAATATCTCTCCCTGAATCAGGACACCTGATCAATATCGTGTTGCTGTTCATGGGAGCTTGCTATGTGCAAGTTGGCTGCCACATTGGTTTATATTTGTCACACGTACTGAGGTACAGTGAAAAGCTTTGTTTTGCATGCCATCCATACAGATCATTTCATTACAACAGTACATTGAGGTAGTATAAGGGAAATCGATAACAGAATGCACAATAAAGTGTTACATTTACAAAGTGCAGTGTAGGTAGACAATAAGATGCAAGGGCCATAACAAGGTATTGAGGTCAGGAATCCATCTTATCATACTAGGGGACTGTTCAATAGTCTTATAACAACAGAATAGAAGCTGTCCTTAAGCCTGGTGGTACATGCTTTTAGGTTTCTATATCTTCTGCCCGGTGGGAGGGGGAGAAGAGAGAACGTCCGAGGCAGGTGGGGTCTTATTTACTATATAATAGTGACTATACTTAATTATTGTAAAGCCCTTTGGCATGTCTTGCAGATGTGAAAGGTGCTCTGTCAATTAGTAGCTGTGAAGTTCAAAATGATGTTGTGATATCTAAGTACTCCCTTTAAGGTTTGTGAGTGCACCATTTGGTGCCATGTGACAGAATCGGAATCACCAAACATAAATGTGAAGTGCTCACCTGTCACCTCATCAAATCGTGCAGTGCCTCGTCCCTGCCCACCATAATGCCTGTCTATGCTCATCCCATTTGCCCACTTTATGCTCATATCTCTCTGCCTTTTCTATCCAAGCACCTGTCCAAATGCCAAGTGTTGTCTTTGTACCTTCCTCCACCAACTCCTTTGGCAGCTCGTTTCAGATAACCACCGGCCTCTGTGTAAAAAAACTTACCCCTCACATCCCCTTTAAATTTCTCCCCTCTCACCTTAGGCCTGTGCCCTCTAGTTCTAGACTCCCCTGCCCTTGGAAAAAGACTCTTGATATTCTCTATGACCCTAATAATTTTATTAACCTCTATAAAATCACCCCTCAGTCTCCTACATTCCAGTGAGAATAAACCCAGCCTATCCAATCTCTCCTTATAACTTCAGCCCTCCATTCCAGGCAACATCCTGGTGAATCTCTTCTGCACTCTCTCTGTTGCTACCACATGATTGCTGTCACACTGGGCAGTGATACGCTGACCTAGCACAACGTCACACTGAACAGTGATGTGCCGAGCTAGCACATTGTTCTAATCGTTGTTCTCTAACTTGGCCTTCAGAGGATCTGTTTTGAGTTCTGCGGCTTCTTCTGCATTGGGTTGGCAGCAGTGTGAGAGGAGCTTGGCTGTGGTGTGGGAGTTGGGTGGGGAGCAGTGGAGGGTGAGTGTGGGTTGGGGTATGGTGAGTGACAGTGGGTGTGGCTGAGCAAGCCGTGGAACTTCTCCAGCCCAACGACTGAGTGCAGGACACAGTGGGAGGTGGGGAACAGCCAGAGCAACAGACAGAGAGGTCAGACAGCAGGTTCCTTTCTGAGAGGATGTAGTGTCAGGGGATACAGTGGAGGGCGTGCGTGCCCCACAGGGGGACTGGGGCAGGTATTGGTATTGGTTTATTATTGTCACATGTACCGAGGTCTTTCATCCCATTTGTACAGGTCAATTCATTACACAGTGCACTGAGGTAGTACAGGGTGAAAACAATAACAGAACACAGAGTAAAGTGTCACAGCTACAGGGAAGTGCATTGCAGGTAGACAATAAAGTGCAAGGTCATAACAAGGTTGGTTGTGAGGTCAAGAGTCCATCTCATTGCATAAGGGAACCGTTCAATAGTCTTATCACAGTGGGATAGGAGCTGTCCTTGAGCCTGGTGGTATGTGCCCTCCTGTATCTTCTGCCTGATGGGAGAGGGGAGACGAGAGAATGACCTGGGTGGGTGGGGTCTTTGATTGTGCTGGCTGCTTCACTGAGAGGTGGTGGAGTTGGTGATGTGGCATTTGGGTGAGGCAGAGTCCAAGTGAAAGGAAGATAGAGTAAAATGACCATAGAACGCAGAACAGTACAGCTCAGGAACAGGCCCTTCGGCCCACAATGTTGTGCTGAACTAATTAAACTAGTAATTAAATTCCTAACTAAACCAATCCCTTCTGTCTACACAATGTCCACATCCCCCCATTCTCTGCACATCCATGTGCCTGTCTAAGAGCCTCTATTGTACCTGCCTCCACCACCTCCCCTGGCAGCGCATTCCAGGCACCCACCACTCTGTGTAAAGAGAAAAACTTGCCCCACACATTTCCTTTGAACTTACCCCTCTCAACTTAAGTACATGCCCTCTAGTATCAGACATTTCGACCCTGGGAAAAAAGATACTGGCTGTTTATCTATGTCTTGCATAATTTTATAAACCTCTATCAGGTCTCACCTCAGCCTCTGCCGCTCCAGAGAAAATGACCCAAGTTTGTCCAACCTCTTCTTATAGCACGTGCCCTCTAATCCAGGCAACATCCTGGTGAACCACTTCTGCACTCTCTCCAAAGCCTCCACATCCTTCCTGTAATGGGACAACCAGAATTGAATGCAGTACTCCAGATGCGGCCTAACCAGAGTTTTATAAAGCTGCAACATAACTTCCCGACTCTTGAACTCAATCCCTCGACTAATAAAGGCAAGCATGCCGTACGCCTTCTTTACCACCCTATCGACTTGTGCGGCCACTTTCAGGGAGCTGTGGACTTGGATCCCAAGCTTCATCTGTACATCACATTACAAAAGAGCAGTACACTGACAAAAAAAAAGAATTTCAAACAATTTCTGGACGTTGCTGGCTGTATTTCTTCCAGGCAGTCCCTCGAGTTTGAGGATGACCTACTTCCACTCCGTTTGTGTGGGTTCAGAGGTGACTGATGAATCCAGGCTCTTCTGCGGGTGTGGCAGGAGGTGCCTGACGGAGTGGGTAGGCAGTTTGAGCACACGCTGCCCACCGTTTACGGCAGCGCCTCTGTGTGCTCCTAACACGTGAACTTGAGGTTCTCGGACCACCCCAAATGCCCCTCCGCTTTAAGGGGTCAAGGCCAGGGATTACCAGGAGTCAGTGGGGATGTTGCATTTTTTTCTGAGGAGTCTTGAACACGTCCTTGAATCTTTTCCTCTCTCGAATCTGGAAATCTCTTCCCCTTACAGAGTTCAGAGTAGAGTTTCTGGAGCTTTGCTCCATTAGCCATTGATAGGACATCACATCAAAGTGTGGTTCACTCCTCTCTGATCCAGGAGATGCGATCTGAAGGAGTGAATAATTTGAAAAAGAATTCAGACTTCTGTTTTCACCATTCCATCAACCACAGGTGCTCCTCTACAGTTTAATAGCTCTGCAGGAGTAAGGTGTATTGTCAGGGTTATTTATTGAAAATGTTACAGTCAATTACATGACCCTCTGGGTCCATTTGCCTGTAATGAGGAGCACGATGAAGAATTAAATAGCGAGGCTGATTTATGGCTGATACCCAGGGACTCTGAGGTCAGGATGCTGACGTTATCCAGTTGCATCAGCGAGTAATAGAAAATCAAAATGCTGCAAGGTGCTGGAAACCTGAAATAAAAGCAAAATGCTGGAAACACTCAGCAGGTCAGGCAGCCTGCGTGGAAGGGAGACAGAGTTAATGTTTCAGGTCTGAGACCCTTCAACAGAACTGGAAAAGTGAGGAAACAAGTTGTGTTTTTAATTTCTGCAGAAAGTTGGGGAGGGACGGATGGGACAAAGGGAATATCTCTGATAGGGTGAGGCTGGGGTTGCCATGGTGACCTCATAGTTAGTGGATGGGGGAGGAGCCTGTCCTGGAGAGAGTCCCACCACCAATCCTTTCCCGGAATTTAGCTGCTCTCCCCTCTGTGAGAATTTGGTGATGAGAATTAATTACAAGCCCCAAATGTGCGGTTAAACTGAGAGCCTCTGAGGCAGGTTTACCCATTGAAGGGCTGAGTATTGGATCAAAGTGCGGAAGGACAGGACTGCACTGGTAGTGATGAACATTTAATGTACCGCGGTTGGGGAGCAGGAGGATCCCAGCTCGAGCTAATTCTAATCATCATTGTCTTCTGTTAATCCTGTCAGTCATCTCGTTTAATTTGTTATCACCTGCATAATCTGATCTCATGAATTATTCATTTGTACCCCAGCTTTCAACATCAAGGGAAAGGATGTGGATTTCTTGTGGGTTACGTTAGTTCGAGGAGCTTGGCAGAGGCAGTATTTTGTTTAAGCCAATGTTTCTGTGACTGTATTTTGCTGCCTCCCCTCTCCTCACTGCTACAGGCAGGCTAAACCGGGTGCTAAATCAGTGGACCATTCACGGGACAGTTTCCTGTTGACATTTGTTTTGGATATCTAGCCCACTCTCACAGGTATGGGAAATATAGAACTAACATTTACACAGCACCCGTCACTATCAGGATGTCAGTGAAGTGCTCTTGAAATGCAGTCACTGTAGGAAATGTGGTGGCCATTTGTGCACAGCAAGCTCCCACACATGTCAGCAATGAGCGGAGAACCTGTTCTGGTGACGTCAATTGGCAGACGTATCAGATACTGGGGAGAGTTTGCCTTCAGATGAGATTCCGTCCCTTTTCTTCCACCTGAGAGAATGGAATGGGCCTTGGAATGACTTCTCATCTGAGAGACGGCACCTCTCAGTGTTTCCAAGCTCTCCCTGTTCCCCAAGTAGAGGCAGCGAAACCCCCACCTTGGAAAAGAAATGAACAGAGTGCAGCTTTAACAGAGCCTCTCTCTGCAGTGAGCTGGATATCCAGATACTGCAGTCTCTTGGAAGCTTTTAACTGAACCTCCTGTGGTTTCAAACATCACTTTAGCAAGCTGCAAATTATTCATGGATTTCATGCCTGCAGGTAGCTTCCTCCCTGAATTACTGCTCAGTGGTTCTGCCAGTGATGCTGAGTGCTCATGTGCATCTTGTTCAGTCAGGGCAGACTGTGAATGTGAGTTGATGTGACCTATTATTAGTATGGGCCAGCTCCATCAGTCTGTCAGAGGAGGGTTTGCTAAATAAAGCTCCTGTAACACTGCGCCTGTAATATTATGCACAGGGCATAGGTTTAGGGTAAGGGGTGTTGGATTCGACTGTTTTAAGTAGTTTTTTTTTAACATGTATAGTGTTTAATACACCTCAAGTGGCTGCACAAGGAATGGCCGCTTCCTAGCTTATTGGTTCATCCATCAGGTGTTTTCTCATTGGTTGATTTTGCCACAGATATCTAATAGGTTTTCTGATTGGACTATTGTTAGCTAAGGAGTACCTCTGATCTGAGGTGTCGTTTTCTGTTTATCACTCTCTTGCTTATCTTTCTCTCTCTCGCCTATATATCTCTCTCTCTTGCCTCTTTCTCTCTTGCCTCTCTCTTTCTCTCTTGCCTCTCTCTTTCTCTCTTGCCTCTCTTTCTCTCTTGCCTCTCTTTCTCTCTTGCCTCTCTCTTTCTCTCTTGCCTCGATATCTCTCTCTTGCCTGCCTCTCTCTCTCTTGCCTGCCTCTCTCTCTCTTGCCTGCCTCTCTCTCTTGCCTGCCTTTCTCTCTCTTGCCTCTCTCTCTCTCTCTCTCTCTTGCCTCTCTCTCTCTCTCTCTCTCTCTTGCCTCTCTACCCCCCGCCCCCCCCCCCACCACCTGCAAGAGGGCTGTGGAGGGTCAGTTGCTGAGTATATTGAAGGCAAAGATCGATGGTTAGTCTTGCATTGGGGAATATGGGTTAGTGCAGGAAAGTGAGGTTGAAGTTAAAACATCAGCTGTGATCTTGTTGAATGACAGCATGAGCAAGGGGCCAAATGGCCTGTTCCTACTTTTGTTGTCTCATTGTAATGCAGACATTGCTGGCAATGTTGGCATTTACTGTCTAGACCGAAATACCCCTGATCTGAGGAGCAGTCAACCACCTTGGTAGGTCTGGAATCACGTGTAGGCCACACTGGGTAAGGCTGGCACATGCACTTCCCTGAAGAAAATTGTTGAGTTTTAATAACAACCTTATAGCTTCTGAGGTAAAAGTTACTGAGACTGGTCGTCTTTCTTAAAAAAAAAATCCTGACTTTTATTTAATTACTTTAATTTAAATTGCCATGCTGGGATTTGACCTCCTACCCCAGAGTTCTAGACAAGTGGCTCCTATTCTAGTTGCTTAGCCACTGTTGCTGGGCTCCCTGTAAATGGCAGTGAGGAGAGGGTGGTGGTGGGAGGGATCCTTTGACATGTGTTAGACTTCCATATAACCCAAAACGGGTGGGGGATTTCTGGACCCCCCGGGCTAGGTCCCCAGAAACAGTCAGCTCCAGCCTTAACACGGTCTTCAGTGGTGACTTGAAATGATTTGGGAACGCAGAGCGACACAGTCCTTTGTCAAATGGCCGTGGAGGGGTGGTGAATTCTGAGACAACCAATTTGGCGTTGGAGGTGTTACCACACCCCGGGGATTCTGCTCGCTTCAACTTTAAGAGTTGGAAGATGAGCCCGGGGGATTGGATTTGCTGGAACATCTTGCTTTTAGCGGCATCTAGTTGGTTCAGTCAGGTGCTGTGGTCAGGTGATTGTCATAGCAACACTCCCATCGTACTGGGAGGACTGGAGACAATGGCTTGTTGTAAGGATTTAGAATACAGTAGACTCATAGAGTCTACATGGAAACAGGCCTGTGGTGGGTGGGGATCACATCACACACTCAATTAAAGACTTTACACTCTTTATTCTCTCCTTCCAGCAGACTTCAGCAATGAACATCTTTCTGTGATTTTCTGTGTTCATGAGACAATGCTTGTTCGAACTGAATCGCCCCTGCTGCTTACTTTATATCTTCCATGGCAGCAGTGGGGCTGTGTGTGTGCACACAGTGGGGAGAGAGTGTCACAACATGGCAACACGCTTGCCACTGGGCTGACCAGGGAAGCCACGTTTCCCCACAGCTGTTGTTATCTATCAGTCCATGGCTCGATGCTATTCTACTGTCGGTAAGCCCTGGCAGACAGGAAGGTCCCTCAAGGGGCAAGGAGGCCAGGGGTTGTAATACACCAGCAGATGCAAGAGTCAGGAGGTGTCTACTGTTAGAGAGGAAGGTGCTGGGTGTCCATTCCCAGCGGACAGTAGGGGTGGCATGTGAGTTGTCCATCCCCACAGATGGGAGGGACTGTGTGTGGGGTGTTCATCCCCAGTGGATGGGAGGGGTTGTGTGTGGGGTGTCCATTCACCACAGACGGTAGGGGTTGTGTGTGGGGTGTCCATTCACCACAGATGGTAGGGGTTGTGTGTGGGGTGTCCATATCCCACAGACGGTAGGGGTTGTGTGTGGGGTGTCCATATCCCACAGGCGGTAGGGGTTGTGTGTGGGGTGTCCATATCCCACAGGCGGTAGGGGTTGTGTGTGGGGTGTCCCCTCTTTTCTCTTGGAAAGCCATTGATCTGAAATGTTAACTTCGTTTCTCTGCACAGATGCTGCCCAACCTGCAGAGTATTTCTAACACTTCCTGTCTTTATTTTACTCTGTCAGTCTTCTGTGTTTTGTTCCTAGTTGTTTGCCATCTCCCACCCGGAACTGCTGCTGATGTACAACTCTCCATCAATGCAGGAAAGTGGCACTGGGGTAGAAGATTAGTCATGATCTTATTGAAGGGTGGAATGGCCTCCTCTCCCTGGTGTTGCTCCTCTGTTCAAAGTCAAAGCCGAGTTTATTGTGATGTGCGCAAGTACATGTGTGCACAGGTGCAATGAGAAACTTGCTTGCAGCAGCATCACAGGCACACAGCATCAGATAAGTAACGTTCACAAGAAAAACATAAATTAAACATAAATACACAATTTGTACAAGAAAGAACACAAATAGAATGAAAAAAAGTCCATTTTAGTGCAAAGTGATGAAAGTGGTCATAGTGTAGCTATACTGAGGTAGTGATTAGGGTTGTGCCGGTTGGTTCAAGAACCGAATGATTGAAGGGAAGTAGCTGTTCTTGAAGCTGGTGATGTGGGACTTCAGGCTTCTGTACCTCCTGCCCGATGGTAGCTGTGAGAAGGTGGCATGGCCCAGATGGTGGGGATCTTAGACGATAGATGTTGCTGCCTTGATTCAGCGCCTCATGTAGATACTACCAATGGTGGGGAGGGATGTACCCCTGATGTGTTAGGCTGAGTCTACTACGCTCTGCAGCCCCTTATGTATAAAATTGTTCCAACTGTATTGCTGTCCTTCCATTCACCTGTCACATCACAGCCAACGAGGGATCACTCGGGCTGGACTCGTGGTTATTATGTACAAATTCTCATATTCTCTTGTGATATAGGAGGCTGTCTGGCCCATCGAGTCTGTGCAATCCCATCAATCCCATTCCCCCCTTTACTTCCCTGTGATCCATTCTTTCTCACTGGCCCATCAACTCCCCCCCATGATACTCCATCCACCCCCACCAGAGGGGAATTAAACAACCAACCAGCACATCTTTGGGATGTGGGATGAACATACAGACTCTCACAGACAGGACTAGAGGGGAGACTGCAATCTGGGCGGGTGGAACTCTGAGGCAGTGGCACTAACTGCTGCACTACTGTGTGACCAATTTACGCGCAGCAAGCTCCCACAAACGGCAGGTGATCGTGACCGGATCATTTGACTTTAATGGTGATGGTAAATATTGTGGCATCAGATCTTTTGTATCCATAAGCTCTCAGCAGGCCTCATCCATTTCTGACAGTGCAGCATTCCCTCTAGTTCACATTGAGGAGAGAGCCTAGACTTTGTGCTTATACCTGTGACCTTGTGTTTCAGAACAAGGTAGCTGAAGCACTGTGAGGTCAGGATTAAGATCACCCGCTGCTAACAATGGTAAATTGACTGGTGATACTCATTTTTCAGCTCCCACGGAAGGAGCAGCCACTGTCCATGAAACCATCGGGAAAGGAGCCCAGAGGGAAGTAAGTCTCTGCTTAATCCCAGAGAACTCAACCTCTTCCTGACTGACACATGCCAGGCTTCCAACTAAGTTGTTAAGACTAGTGACCATCTCCTCACACTCAAACAGGAGGGACAGCTGCAAGATGCAATGATGAGTAATAATATTTCATAATGTTCAACCCTCAGCATTAGCTGAGCAGCAAACGGTTGGAAATTCTTTGTGTCTGCAGATGCCCTTAGACTGCCGGGAGTGCAGGATCCCTGCAAAACATTCAACTGATTTATTATCTGACTGCGTAAACCTGGATAGTAATGAAAAGACTTTTGCACACCCATGCTATAAAATCTTGTAAAATCTTTGCTTTATCCACATCACAATCCTTCCCTTTATCCATCCCTGAAGTCAAATAGTCCTTTAAGTATCATTTCATTTGAGTGCATCTAATCAACCAGGCTTCTGACGCCTGTAAGAGTCACATGTCCTGGCCAGCTTTACATCCCTCTTCTCTTGGTGATAGTGAAATGATTTTACAAGGAGAGCTGCAAAGTAAAAATCTCTGCTGTTTTGAAGGAAAAACAGCAGCCAATTCTAACACAGCAGGCTCCCTTAAGCAGTGACAAGTTACATGCCCAGATAACCTGCTGTAGTATTGACATGATATAAAAATAGACCAGAACTTCAGAGAGGAATATTGCCAGTGGATCTTTTACAACAAACTGAAGGGATAGATAGATGATGTGTGCACCGTGGATAATGGTGCTGCTTCACAGTTTGAGGCACCCGATTCGATCCTGACCTCTGGTGCTGTCTGAGTGGAGTTTGCACCTTATTCTCCCTGTGATTGTGGAGGTTTCCCCCAGGTGCTCTGGTTTCCTCCCACAGCTCAAGGACATGTTGGTCGGTTGACTTTAAGATTTCAAAGTCTGCCAATGATATGGAAGTAGGTGGAAGGGCAGGTTGTGATGAGGACATTGTGATTCTGCAATGGGATGTAGATAGATTGAGTGGGTGAAAAAGAGGTTTAACGTGGGGAAGTGTGAGGTCATGGACTTTGGTAAGAGGAATGGAAAGGCAGATTATTATCTAAATGGAGAGAGACTGTAAACAAGTGAAGTTCAGAGGGATCTTGGTATTCTAGTGCATGAATCACAAAATATTTGTAGATAGGTCGAACATTAGTTAAGAAGACAAACAGCATGTTATCCTTTATTACAAAGGAGTTGGAGGTTAAAATTAGGGAGGGTTAGTTACAGTTATCCAGGGTGTTGGTGAGGCCACACCTGGAGTACTGGGCACAGTTCTGGTCCCCTGACCTAAAACCAGATACAGTAACATCGGAGGCAGTCCGAAGGAGATTCACCAGGGTAATTCTTGGGATGAGAGGGATGCCCTCTGAAGGAAGGTTGTCAAGGTCTCTATTCCTTAAGTCCAAGGAAGAACAAGGAGTGACCTTATTCAAGCATATAAGATCCTAAGGAAACTTAATAGGGTAGATGTTCTCACTGGTGGGAGAGTCTCATACAAGGAGATGCTACAAAATAAGGGGCTGATTAATTAAAACGTGTAAAAATTGCTTCTCTCAGAGGGGGGTGAATCTCTGGAATTCTCTGCCCCTGAGGGTGGTGGAGGCCGGATCATTGGATATACTTAAGGTGGGAGATAGATAAATATTTGAAAGATCAAGGAATTGAGGGTGATGGGGAACTGGCACAGAAAAGGAGTTGAGGCAGGCATAGATCAGCCATGGTCATCGTGAATGGTGGGGCAGGATTGAGGGGCTGAGTGGCCTACCCCTGCTCCTATTTTCTTGTGCTCTTGTGTGTTCTCGAGATTGGCCACTGAAATTACTCCTCAATATAAGTAAGTGGTAAAAGAATTGATGGGGAATTGATGGGCATGTGTGATAGTCAGTGTGATACAGGGAGATAAGATGAGGGGGAATGGGATTCTTGGGATTGCTCCCCTGGGAACCACATAGATCTGTTGGGCCAAATGGCCTCCTCCTGTATTGTAATTACTGGAAAATATATGTTCAGTAAGTTATAGAGCCAATGTAATGACTCATTTAACAGAATCCGCAGCACTATCCCAATATGTAGAGCCCACAGCCTGGTGATTCAGAGATAAGAGCATGAACTGTTAAACCAAAGTTGATGTTCCTTTAGTAGCCCTCTACTCCTGGTGAGACACACTGAGGTAGGCAGCTCTACACCGACCCCCTCCTCTTGGACATTACCCCCCGTCCCTTCCTCATAGACTGCAGCTTTATGCAGTGTGCAGAGACATGAAATACCTGCTGTGCCTTGAACCCATTTAGAAAACAATCGATTCACAGTGCTGGAATCACAATTCACTGCAAGCATATCGAAATGTTGACCTACACAGTAATGATGGAAAGAGACGTCTTACTGTGTCTCTGCCTGACTGCTGGTGACTGTCCCAGCTGATCTGACAATCCTTTCCCCACTGGTAATTGTTTGTAAATAAACAAAACATTTAAGAAACCAAGGAAGTTGTTGGAAATGATTTTTTAAAAAAGTCCACGGTTTGAGAGCTTAGGTTATTGTTTTTTCCTTCTTTAAAATCTAATAAGAGTGCAGACAACACACACACACGCGCGCACACACACACACACACACACACACACACACACACACACACACACACACACACACACACACACACACACACACACACACACACACACACACACACACACACACACACACACACACACAACCATAATCAGCACTTTTGCTCCTTTGCATTCACCAGCATTGCATGAAGGGGGAGCTGGGCAGGTTGGGAATCTCAAACATGTCAACTGAGGTAATAATCTGCAGCACATCAAATGCCAGTGCTTGGGTTTAGTCTCCCCAGGTGTTAGTGTCTTCAAGGTTAATTCGCATCCAATCGCACACATTGACACATCCATTAGGATGCATACATGATTCGAAATTCAGTCAACACATTAGTTATACCAAATAAACAATTTTTCAATAAGTTTACTTATTGTAAATGCCTGCACACTCAGAGTCACCAAGCAAGTTGACTCACTTACGTCCCACTACAGTTGACATGACAACGATTTGGAAGGACGAATTTTACATTTAGTCTGCTACAGAAGGTGATGGAATTTTTTAGTTCAAGTCTTCCCAGAATTTTAAGACCATTTTAGTGAGTCATTCTCAACATGAATGTTACTAATATGTGTCATACAATGAAGGGATGGGATGAATCGTTGCCAGGAACTGTGGGAAGACAAGAAGGGCCTTGCTGTTATCCAATGAATGGGATTCCTAATGATCATGTGGCTCGTATAGACCAATTAAATCATTGGGACATGATAGCAAAATGGTGAAGTTACTGGACTGGTACCCAGAGACCGGCATGGGCTGGTACCCAGAGACCGGCATGGACTGATCCAAAGAAACAAGTTCAAATTCCACTGTGGCAGATGGGGAATTTAAATTCAAATCTTTAAATGAATCCATAATTTCGTAACAACCTACTAGATTTTCTTAAGATATTTTCAATGGAGGCACAGTGGTGCAGCAGTTAGTGTTGCTGCCTTGCATTTCCAGAGACCTGAGTTTAATCCTGACCTTGGGTGCTGTCTATGTGGAGTTTGCATGTTCTCCCTTTGACGGTGTGGGTTTCCCCCGGGTGCTCCAGTTTCCTCCAACATTCCAAAGATGTGCAGGTTGGTAGATTAATTGGCCGTGGCAAGTTACCCCTGGTGTAGGTGGTGGCAGGAGAATCCGGGGGCAGTTGATGGGTGCACCACAATTACAGAGAAATGTGGGGGGATGGGATTACTCTGAGAACCAGCATGACTTCAGTGTGCTGAATGGCTTTTCACTACATCACAAGAAATATGGGAAGAAAACCTGGGTCTGGCCCACATGTGACCTAATCGTCCCCCATGTGTGGAGAAATGACAGACGGATTTAATCCGAGCAAGTGCGAGGTGATGCACTTTGCGAGGCCAAATGTAAAGGGAAAGTTAATGGCAGGACCCTAAATAACATTGATGTACAGAGGGATCTTGGGATCCAAGTGCATAGCTCCCTGATAGTGGCCATACAAGTTGATAGAGTGGTAAAGAAGGCATATGGCATGCTTGCTTTCATTGGTTGAGGCATTGAGTATAAGAGTCAGGAAGTCATGTGGCAGCTGTATAACACTTTGGTTTAGGCTGCATATGGAGTATTGTGTGCAGTTCTGGTCAGCCCATTACAGGAAGAATGTGGAGGTTTTGGAAAGGGTGCAGAAGAGGTTTACCAGGATGCTGCCTAGACTAGAGGGTTGAGCTTATAAGTAGAGGTTGGAGGCTCAGGGGAGACCTGGTAGAAGTACATAAGACTATGAGAGACATAGATAGGGTAGACAGTAAGAATCATTTTTCCGGGCTAGAAATGTCAAATGCTCGAGGGCATGCATTTAAGGGGAGAGGGGCAAAGTTTAAAGGAGATATGCAGGTCATCTTTTATACCGAGAGTAGTAGGTGCCTGGAACAGGCTGACCAGGGGTAGAAACAGATACGATGGTGGCGTTTAAGAGGCTGTTAGATAGACACATAAATGTGCAGGGAATGGAGGGATATGGATCACGTACAGGCAGAAAAGATTTAGTTTTGATTCAGCATCGTGTTCGGTGCAGACATTGTGGGCCAAAGGGCCTGTTCCTGTGCTGTACTGTTCAATGTTCTATTGTGATTGACTCTTTAATAGCCCTCTGAAAGGCCCAGGGTATGGGCAATATATGATGGCCAGCACAAGCAGGCCCATGAAGCAATAAATAGGCAAGCCTCAGAGAGGTTAAGTCATAATCCCGTGTATTAATTGAATTGTTGGAAGGATGCACAGGCTTCTGATGTCACTGTCTGAGATATCCAACACATTCTTCCCTGAGCAGCAGGGCCAAAAACTACATGGCTCAGGTTTAAATTAACTGGTAGAAGGAGATCAGGAAATTCTGTTCACCCAAAAGGTGATGGGGGTCTGAAAGGATGGTGGAGGTACAGATCTTTGTTACATCTAAACACTGTTTGTTGTGGTTCTTCTTATCCCTTGGGATGGAGCATGACTTGCTTCCACTCTGGATCTACGGATTCTGGGGTGGCCGAGGCCAATGTGGGATCTGCAAACTCCTCTACAGATTGGGCAGAAGGTGCCTTGTGGGTCAAGCGGGTGGCTAGCCTGCTCCTTCCACCACTTGGGGCTTCTGTGTGTTCCCGACGCTCCTGACTGCTGCTACACTTTGAGCAGCTGTGGGCCAGAGATTTCAAGGAGTCAAAGAACTTGTTGCATTTCTTCCATGAAACATCCTTGAATCTTTATCCCTATTCGCTGGTCCATGGCAGAGCTCGGAATAGAGTATCTGTTTCGAGAGTTTGATGTTGAACAATGTGGTCTGCACAACATAACTGACTGAGAGTAACTAGGGGCTCGATGTTGGTCTGGGAGAGGATGCTGATGTTGGTATTTGAAGGGCACTGACCTATATGGGTGTGACCCAGTGCGAGAAGCTGGGATTAGACTTGATGGTTCTTTTCCCAATGGCACGGATGCAATAGGATGAATACATTGGAAATTTTGTACATCTGGGATGAGGTACTGACTGATGTAAGCTATTAATTGTTGATTTAAGAGTTAAAATTTCTGTGTGCTGAGATTATCTGTTGCAGGTGTCTCCCCTCCCATCAGCTGGTGTTGCGTCCCACTCCAGCTGTTGGAGATGCACTTTATTAAACATTTTTGGTGCGTGTTATTCTTCGATGCTGTGCGCGGAGGTCACGGGATGAAAGAAGCACAGTTTTTCGGAGCTGAGGTCGGGAGTGAACAAAGGCAGCTCCCAGGAATGGAGCCCTGCTAAAGTCCGGCACTGGCTTATCATGAAAACGCACGCGTGCTCTCCTAGCTTTCAACACTTAGAATCATGTCCTTGTGGATTCTACTGATTAACTAATGGTGATGACACAAAAAGATGCGATCAACGTTTCCTGTCTCAGCATTCAGTCACACACTTCTGCCCTCGATGGATGAAGATAAGAACTAGCTCAAAGCACACGGTGTAATATGTAGGAGTCCGGGAAATAAATTCAGAGATAGCTTGATGCAGCATGTTGCCGCTGATCTTATTCTAAAGCTGCAATCTCTACACCAAGGAGAAGGGCAGCAGCTGCATTGAAACACCATCCCTTGCAGGTTGTTTCCAAGTTGCATGCCATCCTGACTTGGGAAATATATTGTTCCTTCTTGGTCTAAATCCAGGAACTCCCTCAGGAGAGCACGGTGGAGCATCTTCACCACATGGACTGCAGTGGTTTGAGAAGGCAGCTTACCCCACCGTTTCAAGGGCATGGGGGTGGGCTGGTGAGGTGTTGCCGGCATCCAGCCAATTGAATAAACCACAAAAAAGGCAGTTCGGACCCCGGAGGAACTCTTGCTGCGCGGAACGTTCCCCTTTCATTGGCTGTCAGTTGCCCAGTGTTGAAAATTTAAAAACGCAGACTCTGGAAATCTGAAATAAAAACAGAAACACTCGGCAGGTCAGGCAGCATCAGTGGAGAGGGAAGCAGATCTAATGTTTAAGGTCAAAGACTCTTTGTTTTTAAACCTCAAAACGTTAATTCTGTTTCTCTTTCCACAGGAGCTGTTTAACTTGCCGAGTGTTGTCAGCATCTTCTGTTTATAAATTGGTCTGTGTTGTTCACTGGGGTGACTGTAAGAATCACAAGGCTGCACACTGTCTCAACAAGTCCCCTAGCAATGACCTGATACCACTGAATATACAGCTGGAAATTGTTATGTCGATCCAGTGTGAAATGCCACATTCACGATTCCTTTATTCCTGTATGGCCTTACTATGGCTCCTCATAAACTACATTGCCAAACAAATGATCCTAATGGCTGCACATGTGGCTCAGTCAATTGTAATCGCAGTGGTGGGATATTTCACTCAGAGAGTCGGGCAGTTGCCACTGTTAGTTTTCAGGGATCTTAGTGGATCCTTCAGCAAGTTGGTCCAGAGGGAACTGCCCAGCATGGCTTGGGTCCACACAGACCTGTGTTCATGCAGTGAAGTTCCAAGATCAGCTGGGGTGGGGGTTCAGGTGTCTGACCTCTGGCCCCAGCTGCTGGACTGGTCACTGAGCCCAGCCACAGAGCAGAAACCTGTGGGGGAGGCAGGAGCACCGTATCCAGCTCTCGGCTTTATTGGGAGGGGCAGTGTGTGGAGCACAGGCACATTCACTCGACCGGTGTGAAGACACAAGAGACAGCAGATGCTGGAATCTGGAGCAACGCACAGAACACTGGAGGAACTCAGCGGATCGGGCAGCATCTGTAGAGGGAAATGGACAGTCGATGTTTTAGGTGGAGACCCTTCATCTGGACTCAACCCGAAACGTCGACTGTCCATTTCCCTCCATAGATGCTGCCCGACCCGCTGAGTTCCTCCAGTGTTTTGTGTGTTGCACTTGACCAGTGTCAACATCCATGTGACAGGAATAAGTACTTTATCTATATTACCTTATTTTATTCCATTTTAATATATTTAACTGTTTGCTAGCATTTGAAGTATTCTTAATTTGCAACTTTAATGTTTCAATTATATTTCTGTCTCTCTGCTGGCTGCCTCTGGGGTCAGAGGTCACCTTGCACATCTGGAGCAGGTTATGGTGGGGGAGGGGACTAAGGGTTCAGTCCCAGACAGGGGAGGAAGGCCCCAAGTTCAAGCCCAACGGAGCAAGCTCATCCTGAGGATCATCTCCAAGAGCCAAGCCAACCCTTGAAGTCTTTTCCCACTGTGAACCATTTACGTGACACCTGCTCCCCACCCCCTCCCCCATGGGGTACTGAGCCTCTGGGGTTAATCTCCTCCCACACACTTGTGTCAAATTGCTTCTTCAGCCGAACACCACCTCTTCTCCCACCCCCTCCAGGTTGAACCAAGTTTCTTTCCTACCTCCTTGTGCTCTCTCCATATTCAGTTTTCCCAGGAGATCTTGCTTCCTGGACCTGATTTCCAATAATTGTTTCGCCAGCTGGCTGTTCCTTGTCTTTTATCATGTCCCATCAAAAATATCAGGAGCTTTCCCTTTTTCTTGCAGTGGGAATTCACGGCTGCTTTGAGTTTAAGAGGCGAACCCCCTCCCACCCAGATATTGGCAGGAAGATCAGCAGAGATCCACAGCTGTACACTGGCCTCTCCAAAGGCGAAGTGGGAACTTGAGCTTGTACAGTTTACCCGCCATATATTTCAGCTATGATGTGACCAGTGAGAGGGAAGAACAAAACACTTTGGTAATGATGGGTACCAGACCAATCCTGAGGGCTCAGCAGCAACCAGGGCAAAAAGAGCAGTTGAATTGCACCTTTCTCCATTTAGATATCTTTACTATGAGTAATATTGCCTGACTCTGGATAAAGCCAGTCTCAAACACCATGAACCTGTTAAAACCTTTATAAAGACCTAATCAAATGTAAAATCTTAAGGAGCAGAAGCTGAAGGAGGCCATTTTGGCCCCTTGTTCCGGCTGCCCCATTCAGTAAGATCATGTCCGATCTTTTACCTTGGCACAACTTTCCTGCACCAACTCCATTCCTGTTGATTCTGTAAATGTATAAAAATCTATTGACCTTGAATGTACTCAACTTCTGAGTCTCCATGATCTTCCTGGGTGGAGAATTCTGAGGTTCCCTGTCCTCTGGATGAAGAAATTTCTTTACCTCTGTCCTGAATTGCCAGCCCTTTAGTTTGAGACTGAGACCTTTGTTTGCGGACAACCTAGCCAGGGGAAACATCTGCACAGAATTTATCCTGTCAAGTTACTTAAAATTTGGTACATTACAATGAGATCACTGCTCACTCTTCTGGTGAACTTTCTCTGCATTCCCTCTACATTGCAAGTATATCCTACTCAAGTTAGGGAGATTGGACCCATATTAGTACTCCAGGTTCAGTTTGCCTAGGAGATCTTGTATTTCCGTTGCTCTCTCACCTGTAATCTCTACAGTTGTGGTAAAGTGTCCACTATCCTCACCATCCGGGACATGTCCTCTTCTAGTTATAACCATCGGGCCGGAGCCTGAGGACCCACACTCAATGATTCAGGAACAGCTTCTTCCCCTCTGCTATCAGATTTCTGAACGGTCCATGAACCCATGAACACTGGCTCGTTATTCCTTTTTTTTGCACTGTTTACTTAATTTTGTAATTTGTAGTAACTTTATGTCTTGCACTGTACTGCTGCTACAAAACAACAAATTTCACATCATATAAGTCAGTGATAATAAATCTGATTCTGTCATACTCAAATATCCTTGCAATCAAAGCCATCATACCATTCGCCTTCTGATTTGCTTGTTTATTAACTTTTAGTGATTCATGTACAAGTACACTAAGGTTGCTCTGAGCACCACACCTTTAGCCTCTCTATTTAAAAAAATACTCTGCGCTTTTTTTTCTACCGAGGTGCATGACCTTATATTTTTCCACATTTTATACCATGAGCCATGTCCAGGCCCATTTACTTAACCTTTCTACATGCCCCTGAAGTCTCTCGGCATCCTCCTCATAGCTTACACTGGTGCACAGCACCCTTGGATATATTGCACTTAATCCCCTATACCCAAATTATTGATAGAGGTTGTGAACAGCAGAGGCCCAGCACTGATTCCCGAGGCACCCACTGGTCACAGTTTCCTGTTTATTCCTTTTCTTTGACTTCTGTCCATTAACCAGTCCTTGATCCATGGCAGTCTATTACCCCCGATCTTGTGTGTTGTAATTTTGTTTAATAATCGCTTATGTGACTCCTTATCAATGGCCTTCTGAAAGTCCAAGTACACTGCATTAGGTAGCTTGCCCATATTAGTTCTGCTAATTACCAGTTCGGAAAACTTGAACCAATTTGTCAGTTGTGATTCCCTTTTCATAAATCCACGTTGACTCTGCCCAGTCCTATTATTATTTTCCAAGTGCCCTGTTACCCAAAATAATAGATTTCAACATTTTCCTTGCCACTAATACTAGGCTATCTTGTCCATATTTCAATATTCTCTCCCTCCTTCCTTAAGTAAATGGGTCTGCTACTTTCCAATCTGTGGGAACTGTTCTAGAGTCTGGAATTATAGAAGATGACAGAAAGTGTATCCACTATCTCCATAGCAGCCTCCTTCAGAAACATAAGAGGCAGCTCAATAGGTCCTGGGATTCATTAATTTCTCCAGTGCTAGCTTTTTTACCAATCCTGATACAACATTTCGACCCGATACATCGACAATTCCTTTCTTCCCAACAGACACTGCTTAACCTGCTGTGTTCCTCCAGCAAATCGTTTGCTGCTCCAGATGTGAGCATCTGCACTCTTGTGTCTCAGTGGAGGGGAGGCTGGTTTGGGTGATGGGCTGAGCTACGTTCACAACTCTCTGCAGTTTCTTGCAGTCCTGAGCAGAGCAGTTGCCATACCCAGCTGTGATGCTTTCTATGGTGCATCTGTGAAAGTCGCTGAGTATTGACTTAAGTTCCAATAAGCTGCTTAATGTCTGATGGTTCCTCCAACTTTACTGTCTCACAAAATGTCAGGAGCTTTCTCCTTTTTACTTGCGGTGGGAATTCATAGGCATTTCCTTGGCTGCTTTGAGTTTAAGGGTGAACCTTATCCCATTCAGATACTGGCAGAGATATCTGTTATTTTCAGCAGTGAAGCACAGCTGTATGGTGGCCTCTCTGAAGGGGAAGTGGGAACTTGAACAGTTCACCAGCAATGTATTTCGAATGTGATGTGAGTCAAAGAGAGAGAGGAGTATGACACTTACATCAGAGAGGGCCCTGGAAGGAATGCTAGGCTTTTATAATTGTCTACAAAGTGGCTGAGAATGGTTTTGGAAAGGCTTTTTTAGGGAACGCTGGTTCAGGAGAAAGGATCTGAATCATCCCACCGCCACCCTATGTGTGGCCGCAGAAGCACTTCCCGACCATGTACGGAGGTTATGGGCTGGTCTGGAAGATGGATGCTTTGCAGGGTTTCCAAGGAGGAAAGAGAGGTGGAGAGGTTTGGAGAGGAAATTCCAGAGCCTGGAACTCTGAAAACCTGCCAGAGGTGGAATGACTAAATCCAGGGATGCTCAAAAGTCTGAAATTGGAGGAATATCAAGTCCTCAGCAGATATTGGACTGGAAGGGATGGGAGGGGTGAGACCAAGGAGGGGTTAGAAAATTCAGAAAGAGATTTGGAATCTTTTCAAAGGCAGCTTGGAAATGATTCGTTCAGTATTGTCCAACTTTTTAAAATTAGTTTGGACTGAAAGCATAACGGTAACTTCTGTTTCTCTCTGTCCCTCACAAGACGGGGCCAGACTGGTGATTCACGACACCAAGCTTCCTCCAATCCCACTCAGTGGGAAGTATAGATAGAAGCTTCTCTTCCATGCGTCCACATTAGCGACATTTGAACAGTTTGCTCTTTGTTGTAACCCTGTCCAACAATCAGTCTTACAGATTGTTGAAATGTTGGATGTTCTAAAAGGCAGTACCAAAGAACAATGCACTGATTGGTATCACTGTGTTCATTTTGTCTCCCCAGTTGTTTTGTCTGGATTGTCTGTCCTTGAGGATGAACCTGCCCACACTGAGCTTTGCTTGACTGAGCTGAACAGTGTTCAACCATGCCTGAGTGGATAGTTGTCACTGAGGCCTGCCCCAGAGAGCTCAGCACAAAAGTCATGGAGTCACAGAGCAGAGAAACAGGTCCTTGCACCCACCAAGTCCGTGTCAACCATCAACCACCTATCTGCACTAATTCTACATTAATCCCAAATTAAAATTCTCCCCACTTTCTCATCAAGTCCCCCAGATTCTGTCACTCACCTGCACACTTGGGGCAATTTACAGCAGCCAGTTAACCTTCTGACACGCATGTCTTTGGGATGAGGGAGGAGATTGGAGCACCCAGGGGAAATTTGCAAACTCCGCACAGATGGTACCGGAGGTCCGGTCTCTGTGGCTGTGAGGCGACAGCTCTACCTGCTGCACCCACCTCTAAGTGCAGCCTGAACACTCCAGTGCTGAGGGAGTGCTGCACTGTTGGAGATGCCATCTTTACAACGAGCTGTTAAACTGTTTTCTCCGTGGCTGTGAAAGGTTAAAAAGCAGCAGAGTTCCCCTCCTCCCAGTGTACTGGTCTGTATCATCCATCAGTGTCACTCTGCTGTTTGTGAGAGCTGGTTGTGCACAAATTAGATACTACATTCCCTGCATGAGAAAGACTACATTGGCTGTAAAGTGGAAGGCGCTATATCAATGCAAATCTTTTATATCAAAGGATAGATCAAAAGATGCAAGAATGATTCCCAGCACTGGAACTTAAACCGTTAGTGTGCCACTTTCTATTTTCAGTCAATGTATCCCTGTCTGTGTAATTATCTGAATGTCAGAGTCTTTCTTTGGCAAATAGTCATCCAGTTCTGGAGCCACTGGTTTATCATGCTCTGTTATTTATAACTTTGAGATTGGGAACATCCTTGATGTGTAGCCAATACAGTCCAACTCACAGTGATAGTGAAGGCGCAGTCCTCCCAGACAGACCCTTGGTGTGGAAGCAGTCCGCCCATGGAGTGATATCAGGCACCCGTGGCTCCCCAACATTAAAGGTTAGACTGTGAATTTCTCAGATGCCAACTTCCTGCTTATCTTCCTCTTCCTATCTCAGCCGTGTGTTTTGTTCTTGTCCATGGGCCTGTGAAATGAATTGAGTACCACCATAATGAGAAAGAGCAGGTTGTGTTCTTCACACCAAGTGCCCCAGAGCCACTGAACTACTTTTACAGTGTTGTCTCTGTTACAAGGCACAAACTAGTTTTGTACAGCAAGATCCCAGAAACAGCAGTCCAGTTGTGACAAAACAATCTGATCTGGTCACGTTGATCTGAGATTTTAAGGATAACGTGCCTTTGTATCTAATGGCTGGTGCAGCAGGTAGTGCTGCTGCCTCACTGTACCACAGATCCAGGTTCAATCTTGGTCCCAGTGCTGTCTGTGTGGAGTTTGCACGTTCTCCCTGTGACCTGGTGCTCCAGTTTCCTCCCACATCTCAAAGATATGCGAGTTGGTAGGTTAATTGGCTGCTGTGAATTGTGGGTGAGTGGTAGAATCTGGGGGGGATTGGTGAGAGGGTGTGCAGAATAAAATAGGTTAGGATTGGATTGGTCCAAAGATGGGTGGTTGATGGTCAGCTCAGACTCGGTGGATCAGAGTGCCTGTTTCTGTTCTGTATCTCTCTATGACTCCATAACTGAATGAGAATTGGACCACAGGATTGTTAAGAGTCATAGAGTAATACAGCACGCAAACAGGCCCTTCAGCCCAGCTCGTCCATGCTGACCAAGATGCCCATCTAAGCTAGTCCCATTTGCCCATGTTTGGTCCATATCCCTCTAAACCTTTCCTATCCATGTCCCTGTCCAAGTATCTTTTAAATTGATACTGGTATTGGTTTATTATTGTCACTTGTACCGAGGTACAGTGAAAAACTTGTCTTGCATACTGATCGTACAGATCAATTCATTACACAGTGCATTGAGGTAGTACAGGATAAAGACAATAACAGAATACAAAGTAAAGTGTCACAGCTACAGGGAAGTACATTGCAGGTAGATAATAAGGTGCAAGGTCAAACAAGTCCATCTCATTGTATAAGGATAAATGTTGTTATTGTACCTGCCTCAACCACTTCCCTCTGGCAGCTTGTTCCAGATACACACCACCCTCTGCACGGAGATGTTGCCCCTCAGGTCCCTTTTAAATCTTTCCCCTCTCACCTTAACCGTATGCCCTCCAGTTTCTGATTCCCTTTCCCTGGGAAAAAGACTGTGTGCATTCACCCTGTCTATGCCCCGCATGAATTTATACACCTCTACAAGGTCACACCTCAGTCTCCTACGCTCCAAGGAATAAAGTCGTAGCCTGCCCAACCTCTCCCGAAAACTCAGGCCCTTGAATCCTGGCAACATTCTCTTAAATCTTCTTCATACTCTTTCCAGCTTGATGATGTCTTTCCTATAACAGGGTGACCAAAATACTATCTAAGAGAGTTTATGGGCCCTTTATTTAATTCTAAGTATGAAAGGTGACATCTCTGACAGTGCTCCACTCCCTCAGCACCGCACTTCTTTGGCACCACGTTCCTTCATTGCTACATTAGCATGTCAGCCTAGATTATTTGTGCTGCCTCCTCTGGAGTGAGAATTGAATACATGGCTCTGTGACCTGTAGGCAAGAACGCTGCTCAATCAGCTGCCCTTTTTTTGTGTGCATGCTTTCCCAATTTTGGACTGCATATTTAGCCTGGAAGTAGAGATAGTTGGGTTCTGACCAGTTGATCTGATTATGGGGCCAGTTGTCTGATGCCTCTAAGCAGCCAGCAGTGATTGATGAATAATGGAAACTATTCAGCCCAAAGCTGGTGTCTGCAAACTGAAAAATGCTGGGAACTGAAGTTTAAGAGTTCTGTGTTTTGGACCAAATACAAGTTGCTTGGAGGCTGGAAAGCAGTAAAAGTAAGTTATTGGATTTGCATAAACGCAGTTTGCATCTTGTCCAGGATTTGCTTAGCCTCACTGCAAGGTGCTTGGTTGCACAGTAGCAGGCCCTCCTGTTGAAAGGCAAGAGAGCTTTGGCTTCAGGCTTGTAGACGTCAATCAGACAGGCCATGTGATCGAGCACACTGGTGTGCTTCAATGCACAGTGTTCCATTGGCGAGCAAACCTTCAGCTTTTGAGGAAGGGTCCACATGTGAATTGTTAAATCCTTTGCTCCCACTTCAGATGTGTCCTGATCTCCTGAAGGTTTTAGCTCGCGTTTTGGTGGGGGTTGTACAACAGGGGCTCTGAGATGCCCTCTGTACCTGACTCAGTCACACTCTCACCAGTGGATGGGTAGCTCTTGCCTTTTGGGAAGGAGAATGTTAGTATATTGACCATGTTGCCAGCAATCCCAAGACCAAGACTGATGACTGAGACACATTTGATCCCTTATCTTATTGAGCCTCGTGTTGACCTCCTGTGGAATCCCCACATTAATACTTTGTGGCTGGGTGACTGCAATGAGTGACTGGACCTCAGGCAGTGGATACGTCTATTATGTCGTTGTCTCCATTTAGAAACAATTGAAATGAAGCTGAATACCTAAAAATAAATAAAGATTATTTGAAAGGATAAAATAAAGTTATTTATAAAATAATTGTAAGTTAATTTTAAATGTTTCTGTTAGTACAGGGAAGGAAAAAAGAAACCACATGCTTTCATTTACCTTTTTAATGGAAGTTGGCAGTGTCATCTAAATGAATGGGCCTTGCTAGATGTGGCTGGCACAAAACTGAGGGGCCAGATATGAATTGCATCCTACCTTCCAGCTTGGCCTAATTAGGAACTGCCGTTAGGCTCTGCTGGGTTCAGGAGCAGGATGGGAGGTTGGATATGCCACTATCAGACCTCAAGTGCTTTCTGTGTTACCACACTGTGCAGGTGGGAAAGTCCAGAAAGGGCTGACATGTGGATGTACAGAACAGCCCGTTAACAATCAATACACTCCGTCCTATTGATTGCAGTTTGAGAACAAGGTATACAGTATTTCCCTTTAAATCTACAGGTTGGTGTATGTGCACCAACCAAGGGCGGCACAGTAGTGTAGTGGTTAGCGTGACGCTATTACAGTGCCAGCGACCCGGGTTCAATTCCGGCCGCTGTCTGTAAGGAGTTTGTACGTTCTCCCTGTGTCTGCGTGGGTTTCCTCCGGGTGCTCCGGTTTCCTCCCACATTCCAAAGACATACGGGTTAGGAAGTTGTGGGCATGCTATGTTGGTGCCAGAAGAGTGGTGACACTTGTGGGCTGCCCCCAGCACATTCTCAGTAATACAGAAAGACGCATTTCACTGTGTGTTTCGACATACATGTGACTAATAAATAAATAAATAGACCTGTTGCTGTAAAGCAGCAAAGAAAAACATGGTGGACTCCATTTTATTCAGCAACAATTCGTATGGTTAATCACGAAGTACAAAGGCTAAGCCTTCTAAGGTTGTAGCTACATGGTGAACTTTAATTCAGTTGAACAAATGATCCAAAGTTTAAAAAGCTTGTATGAGATCTGAGGGAATGCTGATTGCTTGATGAGAAATTAAGCAAAGGTCACTAGCTAGACATGTGGAGTTGATGTTGTAGTGCAATCAACCATTGTCCAATTAAATGGGGGAGCAGGTTTGAGAGGCTGAATGGCCTCCTCCTGCTCCTAATTCATATTTTGGGATATGCTGCTCTCTCAGGTGGTTGTAGAAGATTCCACGTTGAAGCAGAGTAGTGAGAGAGATCTCCAGTTCGCTGAACAATATTTGTCCCTCGTTCAATCTCATGCAACAAAGCAAATTATTTGGTCTTTGCCACATTTTTATGTGTGGAACCTTATGGTGCACAAGTTGTCAGTCCTGTTTGTGATGTGACTGTATTTCAACAGTACTCTGGCACAGAGCATTTTTGGGTAATCCTCAAGGCAACCTGGGAAGTGTTGTAGAATCTTGGGTCCTCCCTCACGTGTTGGTATTGGTATTGGTTTATTATTGTCACTTGTACCGAGGTACAGTGAAAAACTTGCCTTGCATACCGATCGTACAGGTCAATTCATTAAGTTAGTATGGAGTTAGTCCTCAATACATTGAGTTAGTACAAAGTGCATTGAGGTAGTACAGGTAAAAACAATAACAGTACAGAGTAAAGTGTCACAGATACAGAGGAAGTGCTGTGCAGGTAGACAATAAGGTGCAAGGTCACAACAAGGTAGAGTGTGAGGTCAAGAGTACATCTCAGTAAGAGCCATCTTGCTGGCTCTGTCTAATGCCTAGCTGTCCACAGGTGACCTGGACTAAGACTTTGTACAGTTGTTTCAAATTACAGTGAGGTTACACTTCAGTCACCTCTGCAAAAAAAATAATTGGAATACACGGAAGCCATCCAGCTTCCTTGTTGTAAATTTGGATCCATTAGGTTAATTTATTAACTTTCAAGCCGTCTCACGATCCTGTGTTGAATCAGTGCTGAGACTGAGAGGTCACCTCCTCACCCCAGCCCAACAAGACCCATCTGTGTACTCCGGTCAGGTCAGGTGTATATTCTGATAAAGTACTCTGGGTGGGGCCGAGTGTACATGCTGAGACACATTAGGCCCCATAGTGATGTTATTGTTATCCCATTGGGGTGGGGTCAGGTGCAGGTTCTGACGACATTTGGGGTTGGGTTTGGCTTTCAGACCACGTTGGCCTTGCTCTGTACCTTGCACAGGTCTGACTGATTTCTACACGTTTTCTGCTGCTGATCGATATTTGTTTCATTCTCAAAGAGAGGAGTACGATGTTCCAAGTATCATGATGGTTGTGCTGGGTACAGGAAAAGCATTGAATCCTGGGGTTGGATTTGGATTAGTATTACACTGAAGCAGACTCTGCCAAGGGTTGCGTTGCCATTTTAAATAGACCTTCGCCCAACTAGCCTGATGACTGATCACACTCACAGACCGGTTCCACAGGCGGGGATCCTTTGACCATTTGCGGCAAAGGCAGCATAGCTGTGTAATGCGTAACGCTATTGCAGCGCCAGCAACCCGGGTTCAATTCCTGCTGCTGTCTGTAAGGAGTTTGTACGTTCTCCCCGTGTCTGCGTGTGTTTCCTCCGGGTGCTCCGGTTTCCTCCCACATTCCAAAGACGTACGGGTTAGGAGCTGTGGGCATGCTATGTTGGCGCCGGAAGAGTGGCAACACTTGCGGGCTGCCCCCAGCACATTCTCAGTAACGCAAAAAGATGCATTTCACTGTGTCTTTCGATCTACACAGTCACTAATAAAGAAATATCTTAATTGATCCAGGGGCACTGTGGACCCTCTGAGATTACTGCTGTAACAAGCTCATTGTTCCCTCCACCTTCGTACGATCTGTAAGCCTGTTGTTTGCACTTTTGATGATACTGCTCTTATTCCCCAACTCACTCACCTTTAAGCAAATAACTTCTGCCACAGTGTTCGGCTATGTTTGTGGCAGGTGCTGATGAGAGTATGGGGAGTAAACTTTTACCCACTGCGGTGCCTGCGGACCAGAGGTAGCATGGGTTTCACTCGGGCAGATGTTGGGAAGCTTCGTTGCAGGGACAGATGACAAGACTTTGCACCCTTGGTGACGAGCTTTCTGCTGTCCTTGCTGCTGTTTTGATGACATCACTTGGCTCTATAAGGGAATGAAACCCTTGTACTATTGAGAGTTCTGGCTGCTTTGCAAACACATTACTGCCTGGAAGTGAAAAACGAACTGCTGGGGAACTCAGCAGGTCAAGCAGCATCTGTTGGAGGAAAAGGATAGTTGATGCTTCGGGTCGAGACCTTGCGCCAGTCCTGATGTTGCCTGACCCACTGAGTTCCTCTTGCGGTTTGTAGTTTTGTTCCAGGTTCCAGCATCTGCTCTCTGACTTGTAGCTGCCTAGAAGTGCCTCCAGAGACTTCATTCTGCACACAAAGGAGGCAATACACCAGCCACAGTTTCCGTGATAAGCATTTCTTTCAGTGTTCAGGTTGCAGTTTCTGCATCATGTATTGCCTGCAACATACATGTCAAAAAGATCCTGCAGGGTTATGGTTCCTGCAAACCACAGTTCCTGAGTCTCAAAGCTGCATGGTTCCTGGGAAAGGCAGGCCGTGCAATTCCGTGGGAGAAGCAGAAGGTTCTGTTGTCCCAGTGGTTTTACACTCCCCTTCCTTTGACTCCAAGTGTTGGTGCTGCACAATCCTGTCCTGGGCCAGGGGCACTGCGTCACTGGTCTCCGCCCCTGCTGACCGGTGGGCGATAGTGCTCTCCCAGCGGCAAGGAAAGTGTCCGCAGCTTTGCCTCTGCAGTTGCTGCACCAGTGTAGGGAGGTGCGTCGCCTCACCCTCTCAGGCCGCTGGTGGTCTGGTGGAGATAATAAATTTGCACAAGTAGTGAGGTGCCCAACTAACTAACACACCAACACTGGGGGTACAACTGTGCCTTCGTTTGGTGCTGAAACTGGCGTCAGTGTGGTCTGAAAATGTGTTGGTATTCCTTCCAGGGTGAACGCACACAATCTTTTTCCCAGGGATAGGGAATCAAAAACAAGAGGGCATCGGTTTAAGGTTAGAGGGGAAAGATTTAAGAGGGTCCTGAGGGGCAACTTCTTCACGCAGAGGGTGGTGTGCATATGGAACGAGCTGCCAGAGGAAGTGGTTGAAGCAGGTACATTAACAACATTTAAAAGACATTTGGGTAAGTACATGGGTAGGAGGGATTTAAAGGAATATGGGCCAAACACGGGCAAATGGGGCTAGCTTGGTGGGCACCCGTGGGCAACCAGTAGAACCGCTGCCTTGCAGTGCCAGAGACCTGGGTTCAATCCTGACCTCGGGTGCTATCTATGTGGAGTTTGCATGATCTCCTTGCGTTGAGATTCCTTGGGCATCTTGATCGGCATGGATAAGTTGGGCCGAAGGGCCTGTTTCCATGCTGAATGACTCTATTTTGTCCAAGAGACCCAGCTGAAATGTTTGGGTAAACTTTGAAGTTCAGCTGACAGAGACCTGGACGTGTTCGGTGTTTGTTGTTGCTTTAACATCTGGATTTGTTAAATAGACCCGGGCGAGCGGTGCTGGCTGTTTCTGCAGGGATTTCTCTTGCAGGACTGCAGTTTGCCGTGCCTTTGTTTGCTTTGCTGCTGACTGTGCCACATTGCCCGCTGCAGGGTTGCAAACTGAAGACACGTGCTTACCATCAGGAGCCAGTCCGCCTGCAGAGGGGCAGGCAGCAAGCGGCCCGCGGCCAGAGCCAGCTCACTGTGAAGTTTCCCGTGATACAGCCCTCCGCCCTGCCCTTGAGGGCACTGTGGGCACCGCCAACACCCCCCACGAGTCTCCGCTCCCGCTGAGGATCGAGGGGCTTGCGTCCGAAGCTCAGACGGTCAGAGACTCTCCGTCGGTTCCGGTGGGACCCCAGTGCGTGCTGACGAGCGCCCATTCGGGCACCAGCGTACAGGAAGGAGGCATGACTGTGCCATCAGTGAAGGAGCAAGCAGCAGAAGGCTCAGATGTCCCAGCCAGCAAGAGCAAGCGTAAAAAGGCACCCCCTCCGTCACTGGACCTTGGAGCGGTGGGAGACAGCGAAGATGTGCCGATGCCAAAGTCGTCCTACAACTTTGACCCCAACAACTTCGACGACACCAGGAACCCCTTCACCTCGGGGGGATGCAGGCTGCAGGACTCCCCCTCGGCCCACGGTCAGAACGCGCCGGCCGCAGCGGCGGAGGAGACGGGACCCCGTGCGGAGACCAAGGGGGCGGCGCTGAAGCTGGAGTTCGACTTATCCGAGGACAAGGAGAACACCGAGACCCGGGTACCCGTGGCCAAGAAACCCGGCAAGAAGGCCAGCGGCCGGAGCGGCAAGAAGCAGAGGCCGGCAGTCGCCAAGCCGGCCCCTCCGGTGGAGAAGGACGAAGCCACCCCCGCCGCCAGTTTTGATGACACTCCTCTTCCCAAAGCATCTTACAACTTGGATTCGACCCAGTGGGACGACCCCAACTTCAACCCCTTTGGCGGCAGCTCCGGCTTGCAGAACTCCCCCACCGGCCCAAAGGAGTCCTACAGGTTTGACCCCGAGCGTTTTGAAGACATAGTCGACCCTTTCAAGCCCTCGAAAACTTTGGCCAACGTGGACGAGCCCCTCGCTCCTCTGGAGCCGGCGACCGAGGCGACTGAGCTCGGGGACCTCGAGGTGGCCGATGAGGAGGATGCAGTGAAGGCGTCGCCCAGGAAGTCGAAGCCTCGAGTGATAACGTGAGTGTTACCCCGGTTCTCTCCTTGCCTCTTTCTCTGCACTGTTTTGTACACCGGCCTTTGTTGCTGTGCACGGAAGTTACCCGTGTAAATTTCCGGATTTGCTTTACCGAGTTGGTCACACCTTGCCCAGCCCATGCCTTTCGTTCACTTGCACCGCACCCCTCCAACCCCTGTGGCTGAACTCATCTCTTGGCTCCATTGATTTGCTGCAGCCCGTGAGCGCTGACCTCAGGTTCCACCACCCAAGGCCTTGCCCTGGACAACCCTGAGAGCTTGTTTAGTGACTCCACATTCCAACTCTCGGAAGGGGCCCATATGAACCCCTTAGTTCAGGAGGTTCCTGATCTGCCCCCCCCCCCGGGGTGTCAGACTTCCCTGAGTGGAGAAGTTTGGTTACTCTGTCCCTCCATCCTTCAGGGCCCTGGGGCAGAGGTCACGAGCACACTGACCTGTGAGCAGCACCTTACCGATAGTTTTATTCATTGTAGAGGTTAGCTGGACAGTTAATTAAGGATGAAAGGTTCCTTGTTTACCTGAGGGGATTTGCTCTCTTAACACTTTGTGTTGACACCTCTAGCCCACAGAGACCCTGGGATGATTTCGTCTCCGAGCAGGAGCAGGCAATGGGTTGCTGCTTCTTCCTGCTTCCCGCAAGTTAGATTCCATTGAAGAGCCAAACGCATCTCAGACAGGTCTGTGTGGGGGCCATCACCCTCAGACATCAATCTCTGCCCGACTGTGATTCAGCCAGAGGCTGCAGAGCTTGGTATGTTACAGCATGAGGCCGCTTCAGCCCACAGTCCTCTAGTGTGTGGGCCTCATTGCTTCCTCTAAGCCATATTTGAGAGCTCCACTGGCCAGGGTTTCTCCTGATTTTCTGCCCAAGTCTTACCTCTCCCTCAGTGATGACAGTGGTGTAAATAAGAGGCCCATTCTAGCTGTTAGTTTTACTGTGGATGCAAATAGCAAGCCATCACTGCACCTGGCTATGGGCAGGGATAGGGGTGAGGTACTTCAGATTGGGCAATGAGGGAGGAACTGTTTGCAGTATTGCACCGACCGTTCTTTACACTAGGGTTTAGAATAGGGTATTGCAGTGCTCAATAAATTCGTCATCCTTATTGCCGCTCCTCCCTCCCCACCAACCCTTTGTCAATGGCTCACCCTCCAGGAGCTTTCATCGGACTGTGTGACAGTGTCCAATCTCCTGCCTCTCCTGAACACTTCCTCTGAATCTGACCGGCACTGATCTCCCAGCAATGGCCACTCACGCCATCCCTTGCCTTCACCTTCGGGTGTAGTGCCCCCTTTAGAGTGAGTGTTGCTGTTCAAGTGCTCTCCCTGCATCTGATGACAGAAGTTATCCCCGTTGTACGTCAGTGTGCCACGTATCGCTGCCCATTCTCTGCGCCTGTGGAGAGGAGAGAGGGGGGAGTCGGAATGTGGGCCATTGATGTCTTGTGCTCCCCTCTTTCCCAAGCCAACAGTCACTGAGGTCTGGCTGATGGTTTGTGCCTCGATGTCAAAGGGGGAGACCTCTGACCCCCAGGGCCTGGCTGAGGATCAGTACAGCTCGCAGTGCTGACTGACAGGTAACACCTACCTCATCCATCTGCTGCCCTCTGGACCCCACACACCTGGGCACTCTGCAAGCTGACAGAAGCTTCAAAGAGAAGGCTTCAGACAGGATTGAAATAAGAAACAATCCCATTTCCCTGAGCCGTTCTTCAGTGCACCAGGGATAATGTGGCACTGTCACTCGGGTTAGTTCTCACTCACGCATTTGATCCCAGGTCCCTGTCACACAGTAAGCCTGGGGCATCTGCTCCTTGCTCATGGTCACACGGTTCCATCACTGTTCACCCTTTGACCCCATGACCTGCCCCTAAGAACCTTCCACTCATTAATACTCGTATAACTCAGCCGCCATAACCCACCATGGTGACTGGCGGCTGCATCTCACTGTCGTTACTTGAAAGTTCCCAGATGTGCCAGCATTTATTGCCCATCCCTAATTAACCTTGGTCCGAATGGGATTTCTGCAGGTCAGAAGCAGACACAGCTCCTTCCCTGGCGAACAGTAATAAACAGATGAGGCAAAACACAAGGTGCTGGAGGGACTCAGCGGGTCAGGCGGTGTCTGTGGAGGGAAATGGACAGTCGACATTTCGGGTTGAGACTCTTCATCTGGACTGAAAGTTAGAGGGGAGATATCCAGTTCAAAAGCTGAAGGGAAGTAGTGGGACAAGGGCTGGCAAGCAATAGGATGCTCCATCCCTCTGCCTCACCTCTTTATACTGACTATCCCCCACCTCGATCTTTCATTCATGATGAAGGCTCTCGACTGCCCATTTCCCTCCACAAATGCTGCCTGACCTGCTGAGTCCCTCCAGTGCTTTGAGTGTTGCTCCAGATTCCAGTCTCTTGTTGTTCCAATAAACAAATGATTATCTTTGACAGTCCAATAGTGGTCACTATAGCTGATGCTAGACAATCTAATTAACACAATTTAATTTCCTTACCTCCCTGCATGGGACTGGAAGGAGTTGGAGCTGTCTCCTTGTGGGTTGTGACCAGAGGTTGTGAACCCACACTAACAGCCGTACTCTGGCATCCCTCTGAGAGGAATAAGGTCCCTGAAGGCATGTAACCCGTGCACTCATCTCCGGAGATCAAAGGGATGATTTTCAGACAGTTCTACCTTTGTTAACTGTTGGATGATGCATCCTTTAAATAAACTGAGACAGGAAAAGTAGTGGCCAGCAGTTTCCACAACATTACACTATTCCTCCTATATTTATGCTGCCTTAAACACAGATGTGCACATTCAATTGCCAGCAAGGATGTCACATCGTTGGATACTCAGTGGGGGGAGGCAGGAACGTGGAGTTGACGTTCCCATCAGATCAGCCACGATCTTATTCAAGATTGAGGTCCTGATGAAGGGTCTCGGCCCGAAACGTCAACAGTTCCTTTCCGCCGCAGATGCTGCTTGACCCACTGAGTTCCTCCAGTAGATAGTTTGTTGCTCCGGGTTCCAGCATCTGCCGTCTCCTGTGTCTCCATGATCTCATTAAATGTCAGAGCAGGCTTGAAGGGCTGGGTGGATTCTCCTGCTCTTGGTTCATATGTTATGTTTGTAGAAACCATCTGGCTGACAGCACTGCCTTCTTCTGTAGGTTTGAGTGGTTAGATTACTGAAATAGCAACCCAGAGGGCTGAGTCTGTGGCCTGAGGGATCTGTAACCCCCAATTCGGCAATTAAAAGAAACTAAATTCACCTCATTAAGTTGTTCAACATCAGTTATGGTGACAACAACCGACTGACTTTGGCCTGAAACCCATCTGGTTACGGGTGTCAATCAGGGTAGGAGATGTGACCTCTGAGCCACAGAAATGTCACTTGGTTCAAGGGAAAATAGGGATGGGTGATAAATGCTGGCACATCTGGGAAACTGTAACATCGAAATGTGATGGTGACCATCAAGTCAGAGCTGCCAGTCTGCCGGACGTGTGGCAGGTGTTACCCTGAGGTTCGAGTGGCTGTTGGTTCCCTACGGCCCAAACACAGGAGGGAAGGTGGTCCTTCGCAGGCAGGTGTACTGGATCATACTGGATCCCTACTGGATCATTTCACAGCTGTGTCCAGAACACTGGAGCTTGTTCTCCAATTGTAAATTTTTGGGAGAGGGTAAAGTGACTTCCCATACCCTCCAGGGGAATGCCTGAGCCCCGTACACCCTTCAATCTGCCCTCGTGCCGAAACAAGAGACAGATGAGAGGTGTCAGCAGGGTTTCTATGCCAATCATCTGGGAGGAAGCAGGTGTGTGAAAGATTTTTTTTAAAAATCAAAAGACATTAGGACCAGCTTCTGCCCTCATCTAATTGTTCCTCCAGTTTACATCTCCCTTGTAAGAGCATGAGAAACAGAAGCAGGAGGAGGCCAATCGACCCCTCTTGCCTGCTCTGTCATCACTGAGCTCATGGCTGATCTTCAGCCTCAGTGACACCTTCCTGCACTAATTCCATATCCCTTGATATGGAATTCATAGAGTGATACAGCACAGAAACAGGCCCTTTTTCCTTCTAAGCTAGACCCATTTGCCCACGTTTGGTCCATATCCCTCTAAACCTCCTATCCATATCCCTTAATACCTTAATATCCATCGATCTTTACCTTGGACACTGAGCCTCCACAGCCACCTGAACATTCACTATCCTCCAGGTGAAGACTTCTCTTCTCATCTCTGTTATTGAATGCCTGACCTCTAATTTTGAGACTGTAACTGGTTATTGACACCCCAGCAAGTAGAACCATATATTATGTAGAAGCATCGACTATGGCAAGCCCCAGAAGAATTTTGTGTGTTTCAATGATTTCAGCACTTATCCTTCGAAATCGTAGGGAGTACAGGCCCGGTCTGCTCATTCTGTCCTTGTAGGACGCTCCTCACCAACCCAGGAACCTTTGTTGCTCTTCCTCTGTCGCAGTGCATCCTTCCTTAGATAGGAAGACCAGGTCTGTGCACAATTCTCCAGATGCAATCTCACCAGGGCCACATGAAGTGTCTTTACTCTTGTACTCAAATCCCCTTGCAGTGAAAGCCAAAGTACCATTTGTCTTCCTAATTGTTTGCTGGCCTGGTATTTTGGGCAAACTTCATCAAATTCACCTGCTCCACCACTCCTGCCCAGGAGTTCCAGAGTTGGATACGGCCAGAGTCTCACTCACTCTCCACTCACCAGTCCAGTTGGCTGCACCTGAATGACTGAATGGTGGGGTCTGCCTGTCAGTGAAAGGCTAAGTACGACACGGGAGTGGACTGCCCTCACCAGGGAGTGGACAGTCAGAAGGTGGCTGGCTTGGCGATTGGTAACTTCACCGATCCAACCACCTTCAGATCCAAACACCTTCCAACCAGAAGCTAAGACATTTACCAGCAGTCACTCCTGCAACAGTTGGTCCTCCCATTCCCTGATCAGGTCACACAGCAAGGTAAAATCCTATGATGGGAGTATCAGAACTCAGACATTTGACAGCTAGAAAATAGCTGTGGTGTTTTACTATGAGAGGAGTTTTTCGTAATTTGGCTGCACTTGTGACAGAGGAAGAGGAACAAAGGTTCACCATATTGATTCCTGGGGTGCTGGGGAGTGTCCTACAAGGACAGACTGAAAAAGACTTGGCCTGTACCCTCTGAAGTGTAGGAGATCTCGTTGAAGTGCACGTATTTGTCATGGGGTGGAATTTTCATCCCTGAAATCAGGTGGGTTGATGAGTCAGAGGTTAATTTTGCAAAAGTATCAGTCCTGGAAACTCAACTCTACCCATTGCCTGTTTAACATGGGCCAGGTTAGGCATCAATCTAGGCATGGGAGGTAGGGTGGTCATTTAAGTACTTCTGTGAAGTTGCTTTTTAATTGCTATTATGTTTTCAAACATACTGTCCTGTACCAGGGGTACAAATGGATGGGGCGAGAGTTATCCACGCAGCAGCAAGCGACTCAGGAGAGGTGGGAATGTTGCCCACAGTCCCGTCAGGTTGACCAGTGATCCCTTCACTCCCTCCCTCACCGCCCCTCTCCACCCCACCAGTCCCTCTCCACCCCACCAGTCACTGACCACAAGGGAACACGCAGCCCCTCACCATATTCAGGCACCTTCTCTGTCTCTGCAACCACCATCCCTTCCCACCACCCCGGTGGCCTAACCTGCTCCCAGTCCAGCTCTGCTCCCACCACCCCATGCCTGCAGATTCCCACCCTCCCCCGCTATCCGTGATACTTCGGAGAGTCCTTCATGGAGAGTACCCTTGATACTTCATGGAGAGTCCATAACTCCACCTATGCCAGAGTTAAAGCCGGCAGAGGTGCAGATTTCTAACCTCCAACCCCCAAACAAACGTTAGGCCCTTGGCATCTGGACTTTTCCCCGGGAGGGGCTGGAGGTGAGAAGGACAAGCGAGGAAGGGGCATTGTTGGATAGCTGGCAGAGAGGACAGCCGCAGCAAACAGGTGCCAACATTATGGAGCGGATTCTCCTGTGTTTGGTCTGAGATACATTCTCTTGGAGTCTAAGGGAGAGTGCAGTCCTCCCAACCCCAGCTTCCCAGCAACACACGGAGGCACCGAGGAATTCAAAGGAAGTACTGACCTCAAAGGTCACCGTGCATTGCCCCCTTCAGTGTTGTGGGAGGACCTTGCCTGGTGTGCTGCCCACTATTCGTGGGAGCGACCAGTCATGGAGTTTAAGGAGTGGGTTTTCAGGGTTACGGATGTTTTGGGTTTTATCTTTGATCAGGACAGCACTGTGCATGTTCTAGGTTTGGATTTCTGCCTTTGACCTGCACTGACGGGCATGTTAATGATGGGAAAGATTTGAGTTAATTAATTAAAATGGCAGACTTAGAGAATAAAGGTTGGATGACCCACCAAAGCACCAGAGAGATGGGTAATGCCACACCATAGCACACGGTAACTCCCATCTCCTTTATACCAAATCAATGCAAAGACCATTTACCACAATCCTCTGCTGCAGCTTCCTGAGATTACTAATTGTTTTGCACTTACTGGTTTTTGTCTGTGACCTTTATTTTCTCCCTTTGTCTCCGTGGACCCTTTGATTCTCCGTCCGTATGTCTGTCTTCCTGTCTCTCTCTTGTGTTCTCTGTTTATGTGTGCACCAGGACAATTGAACAAATGAAGTTTCTCTGTTTTCTGATGTAAGTACTTGGGATCTGCTTAGCACGATAAGTGTCTGCTCCTTTCTCTGTGCTAGCTCATTGCATGCTCTGTACAGTTCCTTGGTTACCATATGGCAATGATGGTAAAACTGCAGTGCCCCTAAACGTTAGTAAATACAAATGCGGACAATGCGGTTGTGAAGTGAAGTTTCCGTGGTCTTCTGTCATAGATACGTTTTGGTATTTGCATGCTTAATTTAAGCAGGTCGCTTTGGAGGCAGTGCAGAGCAGGTTCACCAGGTTGATTCCAGAGATGAGGGGGTTAGCCTATGAGGAGAGATTGAGTCGCCTGGGACTATACTTGACGGAATTCAGAGGAATGAGAAGGGATGTTATAGAAACATATAAAATTATGAAAGGGATAGATAAGATAGAGGCAGGAACGTTGTTTCCACTGGTAGGTGAGACTAGAACCGGGGACGTAGCCTCAAGATTCAGGGAAATAGATTTAGGATGGAGATGAGGAGAAACTGCTTTTCCCAGAGAGTAGCAAATCTGTGGAATTCTCTGCCCAGGGAAACAGTAGAAGCTGCCTCATTAGGTAGATTTTTGCACAGTAGGGGAATTAAGGGTTATGGGGAAAAGGCAGATAGGTGGAGCGGAGTCCACGGCCAGATCAGCCATGATCTTCCTGAATGGCGGAGCAGGCTTGACGGGCCAGATGGCCGACTCCTGCTCCTATTTTTTGTTCTTATGAGCTGGGTGATTGAAGGCACCTGAGGTGAGGGAGAGTCTATCAGGACACTTCTCTTGTTAGGCTGCCTCCATAGGTCAGAACATAGGAGAAACTAGGCTGTGAACAGGAATGGCTCAGAAACTGGGTATCCTGCAGCCAGTGACTGATGTCTCATCTACACGACACAAGTCAGGAATATATTGGAGTATCCTTCACTTACTCTTCACTTACAAGATGAGGGGAGAACCAACAGCACTCAAAATGCTCAATACCATCCAGGACGAAGCAGCCCACTTGATCGGGACCCATCCATTACCCTGAACATTTATTCCCCATGGTACACAGTGTGTATCAGCTACATAATGCACGGTAGTTATGACACCTCCCAACCCAATGACCTCTACCATCAAGTGGGTCAAGGGCAGAAGGTGCAGGAGACCGCCACCACCTGCGGCTTCCCCTCCAAGTCTCACACCATCCTGACTTGAAAATATATGGCTAAATCTTTCATCATCGCTGGGTGTGAATCCTGAAGTCCCCCTCCAGCCACACTGTTGGAGTACCTTCACCACGGACTGCAGTGCTTCAAGATGGCAGTTCACCCCACTTTCTCAAGGGCTATGAGGGAAGGGCAATAAATATCTACATTGCCTCAGACACCCATCTCCTCAGAAATGAATATTAGAAAAGAACAAACTGATGTTGGTGCTGTGGAGAGCCACTAGGACTTCCTCTGATGGTTGGTCTTGTCTGTTACCTTGACAAGAAGCTGCTTTGGTCAGTGATGGGGTGGGGGGCCTTGCTAGTGTGGGTCTGGCTAACAGGATATCCAGGTTGCTAGAGGTCCATAACTTCACACATCTTTTAATAACCGTGTTAATTCATAACCACAAACTGTGTCAAAGTCTGAAACAAGGGCTGTTACCCATTATCTCCGTAGTATGCACAATGCAGAGATGTTAACAGCCCAGCTGGTGTTGCGGAACATTGGAAGCAGGTGGGGTTTAAAGGACATTGTGAGCTGCTAGGGTTGGGTTCATCACTGGGGAACCCTTGGGAGTCAGTAGCACTTGGGTGTTTGAGATCGTGGGATTTAGCAGAGCCTTGCCCTCAGTAACCTAGAGATATCAATGTGAAGGGTCATGGGGGCATAGAATGGCTGGTGCTGGCAGCATTGGTAGGAACTTGCGTCAGGCCAGTGTACAGAGGTGCAGTCATTCAACGAGGCAACCGCTTTTAAAGAATTTTTTTATATACAGCTCCGGGGCACTGCAGGTTTTGTTTCTACAGAAGTATAAACCGTATTCTGTGAAGTGCATTGCTAATTTTGAAGTCCTCTTCACACAAGGTATAAAATAAAACTCAAAGCACGAACTTGAGGAAATTTGCAGTTAAGACCTGCAGTGAATTGCAGAGATTTCCCACGGTGGAACTGATGAGAAGGGAGGTGTTTGATCCAGTGGTCCTCACCTCCTGCACTCAGTGCACTGGAGCCAGTGAATAATGTGATATAGAACCAGTGGCAGATCCTCTCTCACATGCTTACTGCAGGTGACAGATGAGTTTCTCTGCCAAAGTGATTACTCTGGGAGCAGCTTTGTTAAATATTTTATGCCTTCCAAACATTTTTTTCCCATCATTTTTATTTTAATAAGTACCAGGTTTTTAATACCACCCCAAAAGTGCTGCTGTGACCTTCGCCAGTAATCCTTGCCAAAGAGACAATCGCTCTGCTGACTGATTCAAACACCAGAAATACAAAAACAAATCCCCATTACAGACTTGTTTTGAAATACCTTTCCTGCCATGGTTAATCACGGGGAAATAAATAGCACAGCAATAAATTGTATTATCATTAGATTAAATTCATGGGATGAAATCTAATTCCACAGAAACAGAAAAAAAACTGGGTCAGTCAAATCAGGTCAGCGAGAAATAGGTTCCACATCATTTACTTATGACTATTTTCCTCTCTGTGCTAGGGGACAAGAAAGAGACTGATCTGCTCTCTTTTAGACAGGGTTTTGGCCCTTTCCCTGTTCATAGAGAAGTTTGAACTTCAGAAATTAAGGGCTAGGAGAGTAGGGGAGAATGGAGCTGGGTACCAGATCCACTGCGGTCTCATTGAACAGCAGCAGGTGTTCAAAGGACTGAATTGCCACCTTCTGTTCCTAGATTCCTGTTTTTCCTGTCGGGAGACCAGTTTCAGGAATGTAGTTGAGCAACGAAATCTCCACACAACTCTGTAACTTCCCAACAGCTCCCTGCTCCATTTTCACACCTTGAGGGACCAGGAGAGGAAGGGTGGAGGCTTGGGACCAAACAAGAGCATTCTTGTCTAATCTGAGGAACACTCACAGAAGGTCTCTCCAAAACATTGTGTAATATAACCAACGGATGGAGGGTTTCAGGATCAGTAGTGCCCTGCTTCTCGAAGTGAGTGCCAAGCACATTAGCAGGGTTAATGATTCACAGGGAAGACGCATGTAATGTGCCCTCTCCAAACAAAGGTGCCAAAAGTAACATCATTCAAAACCAATTGAACTCGAAACAGTTAAGAACCAAAGGAAAGATTCATTTGTCCTGGAGTATTGAAAGAGATTTGTGAAGGACTTTAGTTGTTATGAGGGATTCTTGGACAGGGGGTGGCATCAGAGGGTTGGAAACAGGCTCATGCAGTGCTTGTGAACAAGAATGGTGGACAAGAAGGATGACCAAGCATACACAGCGAACTATTGGTCAGTTAGCTTTCTAATCCAAATAAGAGAAAGGAACTGATTATGGGAAAGAAGCTCCAGGGTTATGCACACAGGAACCTAGCAGCAGCAGTTAGAAATAACTTGGAAGCAGGAGCTTTTCTCAATCAAACCTCCTTAGGTGTGGCACAGAGGTGGAGCTGCTGCCTCATAGCTCCAGGTCCTCAGATTCAATCCCGACCTCTGGTGCTGTCTGTGTGGAGGTTGCATGTTCTCCGGATGACTGTGTGGGTCTATTCCCCCTCCCTCCCCCCCAAGTTCTCTGGTTTCCCCCCACATTTGGTTAGTTGGTTAATTGGCTGCTGTAAATTACCCCCGGGGTAGGGGAGTGGTAGAATCTGGGGGACGGTAATAGGACATTTCTAAGGCAATGGGTTACCGGGGAATAAGTGAGGGAATGGGACCGATGGGACTGCTCTGAGACTCGATGGGCTGAATGGTCTCTTTCTATATCATAAGCAAAGATGGCAAAATATGAAAACCTTCTCTGACGAAGTGATTCACCTGTGGCCCTGACCCTCTGTAGACGTGGAATCCCTTTCTAGCTTTAACAATCCTCCGAGATCCTTTTTCTCTACTTCAGTTATGGCCTGTAACACATCCCCTGATGTGAACCGCCTTTCACTGAGAGCTGTGGCTTCAGTTGCTTGGATCTTGATGTCAGAATTCACTCCCCAAACCTCTCAGACTCTCTGCCTCTCCCTCCTCCAGGAAGGCGATCTGTAATGACCACGGTCAATTTCAGTGAGGCTCAAGAAGATGAGGTTCGATGTCCTAAAGGCTTTTGACGATGTTTGTGCAATGGTCCCATATTGAATTAAACTTAAAGCTACAAGAATTAGAGTAAAACCAGAGAAATGACAGGTACCTGGTTGAAAGCTAAATAATGCAGGTACTGAATGGATTGCTTTACGAGGAGCCAGCATGGAATTAGAGAACATAGAACAGTACAGCACAGGAAGAGGCCCTTCAGCCCACAATGTCTGTGCTGAACACAAAGCCAAATTAAACAAAATCTCTTCTGCCTGCACATAATCCAGATCCCTCCATTCCCTGCATATTCATGCATCTATCTAAAAGCCTCTTAAACACCACCACCAAATATGCGTCCACCACCTCCCCTACATGCGCCTATCACTCTCTAAGTAAAAAAAAACATCTCCCTTAAACTTTTCCTCTCTCACCTTAAATGCATGTCCTCTAGTATTTGACAATTTTATCTTGGGAAAAGCATTCTGACTGTCTATCTGTGCCTCTCAAAATTTTATATATTTCTATCAGGTCTCCCCTCAGCCTCCGATGCTCCAGAGAAAACAACCCAAGTTTGTCCAACCTCTCCTTATAGCTCATGCCCTCTAATCCAGGCAGCATCCTGGTGAACCTCTTCTGCATCCTCTCCAAAGCTTCCGCATCCTTCCTGTAATGGGGCAACCAGAATTGCACACAAGTGCAGCCTCACCAAAGTTTTATACAGCTGCAGCACGAGTTCCTGACTCTTGTACTCAATGCCCCGACCAATGAAGGAAAGAATGCCATATGCCTTTCTTACCACCCTATCTACTTGTGTAGCCGCTTTCAGGGAGCTATGGACTTGGACTCCAAGATTCCTCTGTACATCAATGCTGTTAAGGGTCCTGCCATTAACTGTACTCTTTCCCCTTAGATCTGACCTCCTAAAGAGCAATACCTCATACTTAACTGGATTAAACTCCATCTGCCAGATTGATAGGTGAATGACCTCCTCCTACGACATTACATTAGAGAAGTTATTTCCGAATTCTGTGCAGTTCCTCAGCTCATGGTGCTGGGATCACTGCTGTTCCTTATTAAATAAGTGACCTTAATTCATAAGGTTAATGGAAAATGTTCAGGTTGGCAGATGATTGCAAGCTCGCTGGGGCAGTGGGAAGTGGTTCAGGAGTGACGGAGTGGCATGGGCAAGCTTTGCAAACACAGAGCGGCCAGAAATAGAAAGTGAAAGTTAGAAGCCGACTGATGCCGAAGAACATTTAATAAAACCAACAGGAAGTCCAGCTGTGCTGCAGAAACAGTGGGATATACAATAGAGGAGATGGAGATTGGATAGTGCACTGCTCCAGGAAGAACCATCCCCGAATACTGCACCATGTCCTGTTGCCTCTTTCAAGTTGAGCTGCATGAGTGGAGCACGGTTTCAAGCTCATGTCATTAAGGACAGATGTCAGGAAGTTCTTCACGTTCCGAGGGTTCACTGGGCAGAATTATCTTCCGGGTGGAGCCATGGATGCAATAAACCTCGGAAACAATCATTTGTTACAATAGGGTGATGTTCAGATGGAGAATTGTAGATGGGTTGAACAGTCTGTTGATTATTTGTTATGTCCAGCCATGTGGTAATGACTAAAGTCTCTGCCATCTGGTTGTCCCGCTGATTTGAGTAAGACTTTCACAAGGTTTTTATAGGATCACAGGAAAGGGTCATAGAGTTGATGCAGAGCAGAAGGAAACCATTCAGCCCATTGATTCCATGCTAGCTCTTGGTAGAGCAATTCAGTCAGTTCTTATAGATTGAGTCAAGTTTATTGTTATATGCACAAGTACGGTGAGGTACAGGTACAATGAAAAACTTGCTTGCAGCAGCATCACACACGTAGGTAAAGACAACACACAGAATATAAAATATACATAAATGATACAAGACAGTGAAGAGAGAGAAAAAAAGACTGTGCAAAAACAAGACCATTCAAAAAAGGACGCAATCAGAGACAAGTCCAAGGTACTTGATAGTTGAATGTGACTGCTGGGTGCAGACACTGTGTGTCTCTCTCTGCAGCACTGAATTAGGGCACTGGTGTGCTACAGTACAGGGTAAGCACTGAGGATTTACTCCACCCAAGGAAAGGGTAGACTAATATTGTCCTGTCCTTCACCATTTACAATTATTTAGTGCCTAATCCATGTAAATTGGAATATAATCCATTCCACGATGCAGGTGCCAAATGAATGATGAGATAATACTAATACTGTTTACTAATTTCCCTGAATCCTCACCAGAATGTATGCCATCGTGCACACTGTGTTTTGTTTGGCCTGACCTGCAGTTTCTTCCTGTGAAACAGCGTTTGCTTAGAGAAAACATAGAAAGGCAATTAAAGCCTCCAGATTCAGGACAATTTGTCTCAACAGGCAATGCACTTTCACTTAATTATCTTTCACCATTGACCTTACAAGGTGGGGTTATTTTTAGATTTGCAAGTGAGACAATTGAATCTGACTGGAACTGCTTTTTTTTAATTAGCCATGTTGTGGTAGGAGATGAGTTACAGAAGAACTCTTGCCCCTTTAGAGGGGCTGAGGTTACTGGCAAATGGGGATAGGAAGAGACCAGGAGTTCACTGGAACCGTTGAGTCTGGAGAGGACATGTATGATGAGAAGATGCCTGTCACAATACAAGAGAACTGTGGGCTGGTTGGGTGATGAGATGGATTTTTTAATTTTTTGCTTCTGACTTGGCTTTGACCCACCAATCAGAGTTATTTAATACAACGCAGAAAACTTACTCAGCAGGTCAGGCAGCATCAATGGAGAGAGAACAGAGTTAATGTTCCAGGTTGATGACACTTCATCAGGCAGAGATGTTTAACCCTACGGTCAAAGGGGTAATTACTTATTTAAAACATCTGTCAAACCCTTTCAAGTAAAAACAAGTCTCATTGAATGATGGAAGCCCACAGCACAGCAAGAGGCCATTTTGTCACCTCCTTTGACCCAAACCCCAGCCTTTCCCCTTAATAGGGAGCTGAGGGGCAACTTCTTCACACAGAGGGCGGTGTGTGTAAGGAACAAGCTGCTGGAGGAAGTGGTTGACACAGGTACAATATCAACATTTAGACAGGTACATGGATAGGAAAGGTTTAGAGGGATATGGGCCAAACACAGGCAGATGGGACTAGCTTCGATGGGCATCTTTGTTGGTATGGATGAGTTGGGCCCAAGGGCCTGTTTCTGAGCTGTATAACCCAATGTCTCTAACCCAATGTTTGTTCTTTGGGGACCTTTTGATTAATTGGCATGGCTAATCAAAACAAAAGACTTCTAGTCAGATTTAATGATATTATTTAGAAATGTGAAAACAAGCTTGCATTGTAAGGGTGATGTTGAAAGAAAATGAAGTGAAATTCTGCTGAGGCAAATCATCCTCTGAGCTCTGCAATTGCCTTGAAGATGTTTTCTCTGCCAATTGCCTCCTGGACTTAACATTGAATTTTCTGACTTTAGATAAGTTCTTTCTTCCTGTCTATATCAGAACCTTTTCCACCTGTCAACCTGTTTCTCTGTGTACATTCTGTCTTGCTGAACATGGCCCAGTGTATCAGAGCCACAATTTCCACAACGATAGCACCTTATCCCATCTGCCCTGCATTCACTCCATCAGAGAAATTCTCTTGGTTTCACCCACATTTTGCTGCCACCCTGACTAATTTATTTATCTCTTTCTCAGCTCTGATGAAGGGTCCCTCATTGAAAACACTGACTGTTTCCCTCTCCACAGATGCTGCCTGACCTGTTGTGTCTTTCAGCATTTTCCATTTTCTGTTTTTTTTTGCCCCATCCAACTCACTTGTGTTGGGCAAGTCTCACAATTAACAACTCATTACACAGGCCTAGCAGTTTAATGTGCTGACCTCATTAAGCCATTTCAGCTCATCCTATCAAAGACATCCCCTTTGTTCTACACATCTCTCCCTCACCTTCCCTCCTACTAAGAACCCATGGAGTCATACAGAAACAGGTCCTTTGGCCCAACTGGTCCATGCTGAACAAGATTCCCATCTAAGCTAGTCCAATTTGGCCCATTTCCCTCTAAACCTTTCCTATCCATGTACCTGTCCAAGTAGCTTTTAAATGTTGTTAATGTACCTGCCTCAACTACTTCCTCTGGCAGCTCATTCCATATACTAACCACTCACTGGGTGAAAAGATTGCCCCTCAGGTTCCTATTAAATCTCTCCCCTCTCACCTTAAACCTATGCCCTCTAGTTCTTGATTCCCCAACCCTGGGAAAAAGACTGTGCGCATTCACCCGATGTACCTCATGATTTTATACACCTCTGTAAGATCACCCCTCATTCTCCTACGCTCAATAGTCCCAACCTGCTCAACCTCTCTCCATAACTCAGTCCCTCGAGTCCCGGCAACATCCTCGTAAATCTCCTCTGCACTCTTTCCAGCTTACTGGCTTCTTTCCTATAGCAGGCTGACCAAAACTGAACACAATATTCCAAATGCGACCAAACCCTCACTTACATCTCTTTACCAGTTCTGACGAAGAGCCACAGACCTAAAACATTGATTGTCTCTTTTTGCAGCATTTTCCGCTTTTGTCTCAGATTTCCAGCATCTTCAGTTTTTTTTGATTTTTCAATTTGCATTGCAAGCTCCCACAAACAGTAATGGAATAATCTGATTCTTTGTGAAGTCCTTAGAAGAATAAATGTTACTGACAACCCCCAAGACGCAATTTCCTCTCCCTTTCTTCAAAACAGTGTCCTGGGGCTCTTTATGCTGTCGTTTAGCATCTTGTCCAGTGGACCAAGTCAGCACTCCCTTGAGGTGAAATTCCTGGAGTGAAGCTGCTCCTGGGTGGTTAAATATTTCATGCCAGAATGTAGAATTAGATGGGGGACATTTGGGAATTTGAGGGAGATTGGCTCACGTTACAGTTGAGTAGCTCTACTTTTTTTCCCCCACAAATATACTTTATTCCTAAAACTTGCCGATATCTGATGCAGGAACTCCACGAGATGTTGAGTTTTAGAGAACAGAGGGTCTGTTCTCAGGGAGCCTGTTAATGAAAAGGCCCAACCAAATCTTGCCCAGAGCCCTCTCAGTCAGCACAGAGGGATAGTTTCTCTACTGGGGAAAAGTGCGATTGCATTCACAGAACCAACCTGTGCCTAATGTTAATTTGCAGTGATCGGGAGGCTGGAACTGTGCTGGCATGCAATGAAGTTATGGCTTTTTTCCTTAGTCTCTTACATTTCATGCCAACGGTTCATCCTGTTCCTTTTGCCTCTTCAAGCCCACTGCCTGCATGCTGCTTAAATCCCAGGTCGGACTGAATCTTGTGCTTGTAATATAGAATGATGAGATTTGACTGTTCTCCTGTATTTTTTTTCTCCCTCTCTCTCTCTCTCTCTCTCCCTTTTATCTCTCTCTGAAGGAATGCTTGCCGAGTGAAGAAGTATGAAAACCAGTCTCTGGTGCTGGATGTGTGCCCACAGGTAATCTTCCGTGTTGTTTAACTAACTCTGCTACAGCACAGTGGGTAAACAGAAATGCCCTTTGGTCAGATTTCACCGCTGCACTGCTCCCACTCATGGGAACCTGGCTCCCGTTGTGTGCCTGCGTAGTGGGTCCACTGCTTTCTGAATTTACATAGCAGCCTCACCTCGTGTGGGCTGCTGTGAAACTGACTACATGGCCCAAGCAGTGCAGCCGTCCGTAAGTGTGTGAGCTGGGCTGTACCTTGGCCACGCAGTCCACTGCAGTGCTGCAAGACTCTGTGGGATTGGAGACTGTCTCACATGCATGGGCAACATTTCTGTGGCTCTGGCTAATTCGGGAGGTGAGACAGCATCTGTAGAAGGAGAAACAGAGTTAATGTTTGAGATTATAGATCAGTTTATTGTCATATATACCAGGGTGCAATGAAATTCCTTGCTCACGTGAACCTCACAGAGTAAACAGTATACATGGTAATAATAGATACACCATAGCTTTTGTCCATAGCTCCCTAAAACTGGTCACACAAGTAGTTCGAGTGGCAAAGAAGGCGTACGGCATGCTTGCCTTCATTGGTTGGGGCATTGAGTGTAAGAGTCAGGAAGTCACGTTGCATCTGTATAAAACTTTGGTTAGGCTGCACTTGAGTACTGTGTGCAGTTCTGGTCATCCCCATTACAGGAAGGATGTGGAGGCTTTGGAAGGGGTACAGAAGAGGTTTACCCGGATGCTGCCTGGATTGGAGGGTATGAGCTATAAGGAGAGATTGGACACACTTGGGTCGTTTCCTCTGGAGTGGCAGAGGCTGAGGGGAGACCTGATAGAAGTTAATAAAATTGTGAGAGGCAAAGATAGGGTAGACAGGCAGTATCTTTTTCCCAGGGTAGAAATATCAAATACTAGAGGGCATAAATTTAAGGCGAGAAGGGGAAAATGTAAAGGAGATGTGTGGGGCAAGTTTTTTTTACGCAGAGAGTGGTAGGTGCCTGGTACAAGCTGCTAGAGGAAGTGAAGGAAGCAGACACGATTATGGAGTTTAAGAAGCTTTTAGCTAGACACATGAAAATGCAGGGATATGGATCATGTGCTGACAGAAGAGATCTCGTTTATCATGGGGAGAAGGGCCAGTTCCTAAGCTGTTCTGTTCTATATGCTAATAAATACAATGACTAGCGTAAACCAGCAGAATGGTGCAAAGATTGTAGTGCGCACTGAAGTGGTGCAACAAGACGTTGAGGACCCATCGTAAGAACTGGGAAAAAAGAGAGAAGTTAGTTTTAAGTTGCAGGGGGAGTGTGTGAGGAATGGACAGGGACATCTCTGGTATGGTGAGCTCAGGGTTGTTGTGGGGATAAACTGTTGGTGATGTAATCTGGTTGATGAATTGATGAGGGCAGCTAGGGGGAGAAAAACACAAAGGAATGTGAAGGCTGTGAAACGCAGAGCTGCAGGAGGTACTCAGCAGGACAGGCAACGCTAATGGAGAGAGCAAATCAGAGCTAGTGTTACAGATGGATGACTGACAGCAGAAACAACTAGTTCTGAAACAAGTAGAGACAGTGAATTACTAAATTGTAGAACTAATATTGAGTTCAGAAGTCTTCTTCAAACTTACGGCAGACCTCGCTGTAACAGTGCAGAAGGCCACAGACCAAGAGGTCAGAGTTGGGGTGGAAGATTAAATGGCAGGCCACCAGAAGCTAAGGACTGAACGCAGGTACACTGCAAAGTGGTTGCCCTATCTGCGTTTGGTTTCTGGCGTAGAGGAGACCTCACTGTGAACACCAGATGCAGTACACCAGATTGGAAGAAGTGCAAGTGAATGCTAATCATGTGGTTGACTGCAAGCTACATAAGCAAAAGGCAGAGAGGAAAAAGAGCTCTCTTGACACCACTGGTGTATACACAGGTATTTTCTCCTCCCATCTTTTGGTCCTTTATGACATGTTTGGCCATATCTGACAGTCTGAAAATTGTATCACAACAGCACCAATGTAATGAAAGATTCTGAGGAATGTTAGTAATCGAGACAAGCGATAGAGAGAGGTCTCAAAAGCAGACAATCAAAGGTCTTTTCGAAGAGACAGGTTTTAAGGAAAGTCTTAAAGGAACCAGTGGTTCTCAAGGAGCAGATTTTCAAGCTTGGGGCATTATCTGAAGACAGCAGCCAATAGCAGAGTGGTTAACTTCAGGAGTTTCCAAGTGATCAGGAAAGCGGAGGGTTGTAGGGACAGAAGAGGTTACTGAATTTGTCACCTGCACACTTGACATTTTCCAGCACCCTTAACAACCTCGGAGAATCCCAAACCGATGTGTTTACTGGTGCTACAGACCACAGGGAGGTGCAGTGTGAGATTCACCCCACAAAGAGCGGTGATGTAAATGAGTGGATGATCTGTTTTTAGTGACGTTGGCTGGGGCAGAGATGTTGGGCAGGAGACACAGGAACCCCTTGCTCAGTGCTTTGGGAGTCTTCACACCCACCTGAAAGGGCAAACAGAGCTTCTGGTTAACGTCCCAGCCAGACTACTGCACCTCTGACAGTGCAGCACTCCCTCCAATCCACTGCTTGGTTCAAGGTGATTCTTCTCTGTACCTGAAATCAATCACAGTTGACAATTTGAGCTCGATACTTGCTGTTGGGTGAGCATGAGTCTCAGCCTGAACACGTGATGCCATCGAGTGACTGCTCTGCTGCTAAAGGTATCGTCAGTTGGGATGTTGGTCACACGCTCCTTCTCCATCGTATACTGTACACAAGAGCAGGAGTAGGCCACTCGGCCCCTCGAGCCTGTCCTGAAATTCACTGTGACCATGGCTGATCTATGTTGGCCTCAACTCCTCTTCTGTGCCAGTTCCCCATCACCCTCAACTCCCTGATCTTTCAAATATTTATCTATCTCCCACCTTAAATATATCCAATGATCCAGCCTCCCCCACCCTGGAGTGCAGAGAATTCCAGACACTCACCCCCCCTCTGAGAGAAGAAATTTCTGTGCACCTCAGTTTTAAATGACCGGCCCCTTATTTTTATGTTCCCTTGATTCTCCCACCAGTGAAACAATCCCTCCAACTACCCTGTCTAACCCCTTCAGGATATTGTATGTTTGAAGAAGGTCATCCCTTATTCTTCTGACTCCAAGGAATACAGCCCAAACTGTCCGGCCTCTCTTGATAGGACAACCCCATCATTCCGACAATGAATCCTGATGAAGGGTCTCGACCCGAAACATCGACTGTTTATTTCCCTCCATAGATGCTGCCTGACCTGCTGAGTTCCTCCAGCATTGTGTGTGTTGCTCCAGATTCCAGCATCTGCAGAATCTCGTGTCCCAGGAATTAGCCTGGGGAATCTCCTTCAGACTGCTGTCTGTTCATTGTAACGGAAGGTTGTAGAAGCTTGATGCTCTGTCTTCTCTCTCTCGCCTGTAATTTAATTCAATTCATTCAGGTTAATCCCCATTACCTCCTCACTAAAGTGCACTGCCCAGATCTGCTCATCGTTGTCCTGCTCTGGCCTAATCAGGGTTTTCTGTACCATAACTCTGACACCCCCTCCACCGCCCTGCTGTGCCCTCCAGCCACAGGACGTGAAGGCCAACGTTCCCAGTGCAAGTGGTTGTTTCCAGCCACTGCCCTTCTCCATCTATGGCCCCTCTTTAACTGAGCTTTCAGATGAATTTCAGCTTTGTTTTCTTTGCACCTGGACTGATGGGTGGGTGGAGATTTCCCATCGATGTTGGACCCAAAAGTAGTCACCAGATTGTGAATGGGGTATTGCAGCCCTCTGCTGGTTCTCTGGGGACGTTCTCTACACCGGGAGGGCAGGTAGTGTCTCACCACCACCTCTCAAGAGCAAGTTGGGAAGGGTAATAAACACCAGTGATCCCAACGTTCCAAAAAATAAGACAAGATAGATCTCTTTATTAGTCACATGTACATCGAAACACACAGTGAAATGCATCTTTTGTGTAGAGTGTTCTGGGGGCAGCCCGCAAGTGTCGCCACGCTTCCGGCACCAACATAGCATGCCCACAACTTCCTAACCTGCATGTCTTTGGAATGTGGGAGGAGACCGGAGCACCCGGAGGAAACCCACGCAGACATGGGGAGAACGTACAAACTCCTTACAGACAGTGGCAGGAATTGAACCCGGGTCGCTGGCGCTGTAATAGCATTACACAAAATGGCTGCATGCTTTTGGGAGACCTGTGCATTCAATTTTGTATTGTTAATATGTGTATTTCTGTTGGTGTGGGTGCCTTAGTCATTCAATCAGTTGGCTTCTTGTTGTGGTTCAGTCTGCTTACCAGTGACCTGAGATTAGGTTGGGACTCAGTTTGAAGGGGCAATGTCTTTATTACATCCTTGCTGTATGTTTACTGAATATTGTGCGCACGGTTAGAGGATCCAGTTGCAATGCAATAACCCTGACCCAGTAACCTGCATTATGTGGCATCTTTAACCCAGGAAAGTGTTCACCCAACAAAACTTAGGTATGGAGATAGATTTTAAGGAGGGTGTTTGGGAATGGGAGTTGAAGGTGGAAAGGCTGAGAGCTTCAGAGCAACAGGCATGGGTAGCTGAAGGCATGATTGCTCATGGAGACACAAGTACACAACAAGACCGTACCTTTTATAAAACCAAACAAACCAATTAAACAAACCATACAACACAACTTGAATTTGTGTTAACAGAACAAACACCAACCCAACAATCAGATGGGGCAACATAACACCTCAGTACGGGAGATGTGGACATCACTGGCAAAGCCAGCATTTTTTCCCTTCCCCTAATTGTCCTTGAGAAGGTGACGGTGCACCACTGCTGTAAACCACTGCAGTGTGATGAAGAGACCTCCAAGACTTAGACCCAGTGATGGTGAAGGAGTGACGATCTATCTCCAAGTAAGATAGACTATCTCCAAGTGTGTGACTTGGAGGGGAACCTGCGGGTGGTGGTGTTCCCCTGCAGCTGCTGCCCTTGTCTTTGGTTGTGGAAGTCCTGGGTCTGGGAGGTGTTGCTGCAGCCGTTAAATTACCAGACTAGTAATCCCGAGGCCTGTACTAACAACCCTGAGTTCAAATGCAGTAAATAATCTGGAGCCTAATAATGAAAACAGCTGGTCCTAGTAACGATGATCACTAAACTGGATTGTCGTAAAAAAAAACATCTGGTTCAGCAATATGCATCAGAGGATGAAATCTAGCTTACCTACCTGGTGTGGCGTATACGTGACTCCAGGCCCACCAATGAAGTTGACTCTGAAATGGCCCAACAAGCCACTAAGTTCAAGGAATGGGTAGCAAATGCCCTGCCGGTGAAGCCCAGATCCTGAAAAATGAATAAATGAAAGGAAAAGTTTCTGTGGGAGAAGCTGGGTGAGTAACTGCAGTGCACTCAGTAGCTGGTACACACTGTGTGCCAGTGGTGAAGGGAGTGAGTGACGATGGTGCCAGTTAAGTGTCCTGGGTGGTGTTGAGCTCATTGAGGGTTGTTGGTGCTGAAACCAGAGGGTCCCCTGGGTGCTTCAGGTGCTTCCCCTGGGTGCTCAGTGCCTTGGACTCTGGCAGTTGAACCGAACTCAGCAGTACAGAGCAGGAGTGGAACTGACCAGATAATTCGTACAAGGCACAGAGGCTGGAGATGTTCCCCAGCCTTGCCTTGTGAGGGAGAGTGAGGCTTCAACCATGGGTGGATAATGGAGGGAGAGGGAAGAGGTTGGAGTATGCCAGCAAACAAGGTTGCAGGTTAATTGGTCCCCTGTGCAGGGTGAAGGATATACCCAGGTAACTACAAGCCAAGAAGGAGTGATCACTAGAACCCTGCAATGACAGTGCACTGCATTATCGAGGGTGGCTCCTGCTAGTGTACAGTTAGATGTAGAATACTGTCTGCATCTCCATAGGTCAATTTTCCAAGTGTCTGACAACAGTTTGCATTTATTAGAATTGCATTTATACATTCAACGATTCAGAAACAGCTTCTTCTCCTCCCCCACGCCATCAGGTTTCTGAACACTCCATGAACACATGAACACTACCTCATTATTCCTTTTTTTTTGCACTGTTTATTTATTTTTGTAATTTATTGTAATTTTATGTCTTTGCACTGTACTGCTGCCACAAAACAACAAATTCCACGTCATCTAAGTAAGTGATAATAAATCTGATTCTGATATAGCACCTCTAACATAACTAAGCCCACGCTAAGATGCCTCACAGGAGCATTAACAAGCAGAACTTGAGACTGAGTTCAAGTTTGTTGTCATAGGCACTTGCACACACACGGTTTAAATGCCATGAAAAGGAGCCTTTTACAACAGCAGTAAAGTGCATTACAGACGTGATAAATGTTAACGTAAACTTACATTACCATAAATTAGGCATAATTTACATGACAAAATAAACGTGACGATATTAGTGCAAGCTGAGAGAGAGAAAAAAGAAATGCAGTCCGAGGTAGAGTTAGGGTTTTTCAAGTGGGTTCAAGAACCTGACGGCAGTGGGGAAGAAGCTGCTATTGAACCTTGAGGTGAGGTTCTTCAGGCTCCACTGAGCTAAATTAGTTTGGTAAAGAGGGAGGTTTTAAGGAAAGGGTTCAGGGTGGGGCCTTTATGTCTGTGGTTCTGGGCAGTAGGAAGCAGGGTCTCTGATGACAGAGCAGTGTGACATCGACGTGACGGAGTGCATGGGTGGCCAAGTTTGGAGGAATGTAGTGACCTTAAGGGGCCGAGTCAAAGCAGGGATGAGAGTTTTGGGATGACACAGAACGGAATGGGACAGGGAGACCAGACACCATGTGTTTCCACATAGAACAGAGAACAGTACAGTGCAGGCCCACCATGTCTGTGCTGAACGCGATGCCCCAATCAAATTAAACCTATCTGCCTGCACATGGTCTGTATCCCTCCATTCCCTGCATGTTCATGTGTCTGTCTAAGTGCCTCTTAAATGCCTTAATCAATCTGCTTCCATCACCTCCACTGGCAGTGCGTTCCAGGCACCCACCACTCTCTGTGTGAAAAAAGAATTTACCTCATACATCTCCTTTAAACTTTCCCCATCTCACCTTAAATCTGTGCCCAAATGTGTGGCCTTTGCGTGACTATTTCACCAAAGTAGGATCAGAGCTCTTTAAGGTCACCGTTATCACCCTGTGACCCTTGACTTCATTGATTGACCCAGTGACCTCAGTTAGGGTCAGAATTGTCACCGCTGCAGGCAAGCACCAGTGTCCACTGCAACTTTCCGCTGGGAATGTGAGCTGACTGAATATCCCTCGGGAAACCTCCTCGAAGCCAAACACTGGCGATTTCATTTTGTTGCGTGCAAGCTACTTTATTTCACATCAACACATAATTTTCACATCAATACACTTATCGTAAGTCAAACAAGCCCTGATCCCTGAAACCAACATCACCGCAGCCTTCACCCAAGTCTACTCTTGGGCTGACCCTGTGCAAATAGTCAAAAATTGGCTTTGGATCTGGAGATTAAAACTTTAAGGGCACCTAATGTAGGAAAGTGATAAGGTTTTGCAGTGCTCCGGAGTTCAACTAAGGATACTTGTTGGGTAAACTGTCAAGTGATAAAGCTGGTCAGGGAGCCCAGCTGAAGTTTTCCATGTAATGAGTGGGAGCAAGGGAGTTGCACACACTCAGTAAGTTCCAGTCACAGAGTGGAAACTTTACACATCATTATATGCAGGCAAGGCAGCCGCAGACTTAAATTTAATGCCAGTTATTTTTATGCATTGTGCAGCATTTATTTTTATTAAACAGAGGCTACTCCATTGGTGTTTTATAGGAAGCATGGGTACTGTAGGTGAGATTTTCCATGCAGACCTATCACAGCTAGCACGGATTCCAGACAGGTGTGTGCTACGTTAGCTGGAGCAGAGTCTGGTAGACACGAGGTGCTGTGCGCTCCCTCCCCAACAGCGTTGTGGACATAAGGACTGTAGCGGTTCAAGAAGGCAGCTCACCACCACCTTCTCAAGGGCAACTAGGGGTGGGCGATTAAATGCTGGCTCAGCCAGGCGTAGCCAACGTCCCTTGAATTAATATAAAAAAGTTATTTCAGCAAAACTTAACGCTGCATCTTGAGGGTGTAGAGAAAGTTCTGTTGGGGAGTTAGTTCCAGGATTTAGACCCTGCAACAGCAAAGGGACATAGGTGTGTGGATTGGAGGGGAAGCTGCAGGTGGTGGTGCTATCCTTCTCTTCAGGTTTTGTGGGGGTGCATCCCTGGTCCCAACCGGCTCATCTTTACCATGGACGTCCTGTCTCTATACACCTCCAACCCCATCAGGAGGGTCTTAGGGCCCTCTGTGCCTTTCCAGAACGAAGAAACATGCAGTTCCCCTCTAGAAACACTCTCTTCCACCTGGCAGAACTCGTACTTACCCCCAGCAACTGCTCTTTTGATTCCTGCCACTTTCTACAAACCAATGCTGTAGCCATGGGCACACACATGAGCCCCAGCTACGCCTGTCTTTTTGTTGACTACATGATACAGTCCTTCTCTGGCACCTGAACCCAACTCTTTCTCAGTTACATTGCCGTCCTCGCCATTAACTCACACTTTGCCCTCACGTTCAGTCGGACCATCTCTGACACTTCCCATGCTTTTCTGGATCTCTCTGTCTCCATCTCAGGAGACAAATTATCCACTGATATGTACATTAAACCCACAGATTCTCACAACTACCTCAGCTACACCTCCTCCCACCCTGCCTCATGGAAGGACACGATTCCTTTTTCTCAGTTTCTCCGTCTCCACTGCAAGTGTTCTCTGGATGAGACCGTCCACTGCAGGACATCTGAAATGTCCTCCTTCAGGAATCGTGGCTTCCCCTCTGCCATGGTTGATGCAGTCCTCAGATGCATTTCCTCCATTTCCCATACGTCTGCCCTCACCGAACACCCCCACACCCCCTCAGAATTCCCTCAGTCCTCACCTTTCACTCCACTAGCCTTCGCATCCAGTATATCATCCTTTGCCATTTCTGCTAGCTGCAGTGGGATCCAACCACCAGCCACATCTTTCCTTCTCCATCCCTTTCTGCTTTCTACAGGGACCACTGTCGCTGTGAATCCCTGGTCTACTCATCCCGTCCCACTCATCCCTCCCCCTCCCCAGCACTTTCCCCTGCAACTGCAGGAGGTGCAACACTTGTCCCTACACCTCCTCCCTGACCATCATCCCGGGACCTAACAGAACAAGTTTATTGTCATATGCACAAGTCCATGTACGTACGGGTGCAATGGAAAACTTACTTGCAGCAGCATCACAGGCACATAACCATAGCATCAGGTAAGCAGCATTCACAAGAAAACACATATATTAAGCATAAATTGTACACAATTTTTACAAGAAAGGACACAATTAGAACAAAAATGTAGTCCATTTTAGTGGGAAATGATCATAGTGTTGCTATACTATAGGGATTAGGGTTTTACCAGTTGGTTCAAGAAGTGAATGGTTGAAGGGAAATAGCTTGAACCTGGTGGTGTGGGACTTCGGGCTTCTGTACCTCCTGCCTGATGGTAGCTCTGAGAAGGTGGCATGGCACAGATGGTGGGGATCTTTGATGATGGATGTTGCCTTCTTGACGCAGTGCCTCATGTACATACTACTGATGGTGGGAAGGGATATGCCTGTGATGTACTGGGCAGGGTCCACTACTCTCTGCAGCATCTTACGATCCTGTCCTCCAGGTGAGGCAGAGGTTCCCATGCACTTCCTCCAACCTGACCTGTTGCAGTCATTGCTTGCGATGTGGTCTCCTCTGCATCAGCAAGATCAAGCATAGAGTAGATGACCATTTTGTAGTGTCAGTAATGGCCGTCCTGAGCTCCTGGTCGCACATCATTCCATCTCCCCATTCTCACTCCGACCTGCCTGTCCTCGGCCTTATCCACTGTCACAGCAAGGCCAAAAGCAAACTAGAAGAACAGCACCTCATATTCCACTTGGGTAGCCTACAGCCCAGTGGTATGAACATTGAATTTTCTGATTTCAGGTAACCCCCACCCCATGTTCCTTCCCCATTCCCACAGCCCCAAGTGCTTCTCTCCCTTTGTTCACCTTTTCCATGCTTCCCCCCTCGTTACCAAGAATCGTTATTCTCCCCCACCTGGTTCCATCTGCCTATCGCCCACATACTTGTCCCTTGGTTCACCCTTCCTCTCCCCTCCCCTTCCCCCGTCCGGCTCTATTTGCCCATCATCCTGCCCCCAGCCCCAATCTGGCTCCACCTACCAGCAATAATCTGCTGGAAGAACTCAGCAGGTTGAGCAGCATCTGTGGTGGGGAAAGGAATTGTCGACATCTCCCTTCTCCACGTTCAGTCCTGACGCAGGGGTTCAACCCAAAACGCTGACAACTCCTCCCCCCCCCCCCCCCCCCCCCCACAGATGCTGCCTGACCCGCTGAGTTCCTCTGGCGGATTGTATGTTGCTCCAGATTCCAGCATCTGCAGTCTCTTGTGTCTCCTGTCACCTACCAGCTCTGTGTCAGCCCTCCCTCTCACTTCTATATAATCCCTATTGGTATGGTATTGGTTATTATTGTCACTTGTACCGAGGTACAGTGAAAAACTTGTCTTGCACACTGATCGTACAGGTCAATTCATTACACAGTGCAGTTACATTGAGTTAGTACAGAGTGCATTGATGTAGTACAGGTAAAAACAATATCTCCCTTCTGCACTGTCAGTCCTGATGCAAGGTCTCAACCTGAAACATCAAGCATCCCCTTGCCCCCACAGATACCGCTCGACCCGCTGAGTTCCTCCAGCAGTGTACTTGTTGCTCCAGATTCCAGCATCTGCAGTCTCCTGTGTCTCTGTGCAATCAGTCTTGGTTTCCAGCTGCCCTCTGCTGGAAAGCAGTATAAGTGCCTCATGTAGAATCTGCCTGCGAGGGATGCCCATGCAGAAAAGTATTGGTTAGATTTGGAGAGTTTAGAATAAAACTTCCACCTTGCATCTTACACCAAGAATAGTTTTGGGCAGCGTGTATTTGCTACAGAGCTCGAGCAGACTAGGTTCAATGCTCTGGTGTTCTCCCAAGTCCCAAAGATGTGCGGGTTGGTGGGTTAATTGGCCACTGTAAATCGTGCCTAGTGTGTAGCTGAGGAGTAGGATCTGGGCAGAGTTGATGGATGTGTGGGGAGAATAAAAAATGGGTTAATGTGCTCTCTATGTTGCAAGTATATCCTCCTTCAAGCTGGGAGATCAGACTGAACGTAAGACATTTCACTAGGGGCTTACACAATTCCAGTTAGATATCTTTAGCCTTGCCAAGAGGACCAATAAGCCATTTGTCTTCCTAATTGCTTGGTAAGCCTACACATTAATTTTTGTGTACAAGGACACCCAGGTCCCTCTGAGCACAACACCTTTCCATCTGCCACCATTGAAAAATATATTCAGCCCTTTTCTAACAAAGTGGGTGACCTGCCATCTTGCCACATTATACTCCTTCTGATGTCCTCACCCATTCTTTTAACATGTCTCTATCCCCCTGAAGTCTCTCCCTCACAGCCCAACTGCTGCCCGGCGTAGAGTCATCAGCAAGCTACGTATTTTAGATTTGTTCCAATCATTTGAATCATTGTGTTCAACCGGGGTCCCAGCACTGACCATTGTGGTCACAGACTTCAATCCAAAATTACTTGTTTATTCCTACACTGCTTTCTGTCCACTAACCAATTTTTCACCCACACCAGTATGTTAACCCCAATACCCTGCATTCAAAATTTGTTTAATTATTTGCAGCGACAAACAATCTGCTGGAGGAACTCAGCGGGTTGAGCAGCATCTATGGAGGGAAAGGAATTGTCGACGTTTCGGGTTGAAACCCTGCATCGGGACTCGAAACATCAACAGTTCCTTTCCCCCCCACAGATGCTGTTCGACCCACTGAGTTCCTCCGGCAGATTGTTTGTTGCTCCAGATTCCAGCATCTACCGTCTCTTGTGTCTCTCTCTTGTTTATTTCTTGTGTGTCACCTTATCAAAAGACTCTGAAAGTCTAAATACTCCTTATCAGCTGATACTCTCTTATCTATTCTGCTAGTTGTAACCTTGAAAAAGCTAACAGATTTGTCAAACATTATTTCCCTTCAATAAATCCACATTGACCGTGTCCAGTCCTATTAGTTTCTAAATGCCCTGCTAGCATTTCCTTAATAATAGATTCCAGCATTTTCCCTACTACTGATGCCAGATCACCTTTGTCTATAGTTCCCTGTTTTCTCGCCATCTTTTCTGAAATAGAAGGATTACAGTTTCAGCTTTCCAATCTGTGGGAACTGTTCCAGAAGATGTGGAGGTTTGGAAGATAACAACCAGTGCATCCATTGTCTCCATAGCCCTCACCTCCGAAACCCTCAATGGCCATCAGATCCTGTGGGTTTATCGCCTTCCTGACCCCTTCATTTCTCCATCACTAACTTTTCACTATCTTTATTTTCTTTGCAATCCTCGTTCACTCCAGACCTGTAGATATTCACCACCTCCAGGAGGTTTTCTGTTTCTTCTGTGAAGCCAAAACAAAATTATCTTTTAACTTCTCTGCCCTTTCCTTTCTCCTGAATGTAATTTCCCCAATGTTAGTCTTTAAAGAGCCCACATTTAGATACCCTTTCCTTCTTAAATATGTACAGAAGCTTTCAAATTCTGTCTTTATGTTCCTCGCAGGATTTGTCTGGCGTTCAGCTCCCCGTTCTTTATCAATACCTTCCATTGTAAATTCTGAAGTTTCCCATATCCTTGGGCTTGTTATCTCTCTGGCAACATCATCATCCTTTGCTTTTGATCTAACACTGTCTTTAACTTCTTTTGGTACCCAAGGCTAGGCTTCTTTTCCAGTTTTTATTTGTAGGATATTGATTCTTTCCAGCTCTTTATTAATTCTGTAGATGTTACCTGTTGCTTGTTTACCTTTTAATGTAGATTTGTAATCTACCCCGCTATCCCATACCTCATGCCTTTGTAGTTTGCTGATCTCAGATTGAATTTAATCACTTTTGATTTTTATGTATCATTCTGTCAAATTATGATGCCTAGAGCCCCATTAACGACCAAGTTAGCAATTGATCTTTTATCATGAGACAATACCAGATCTAAACTAACCTGTTCCTTCATTGGTTCCTCACATACTGATCCTGGAAACCGTCACTTTTACACTGTGTGAATTCACCCACCCCACTATCAACGTTAACTGTTTTTCTTGCCCCTAATCTACATGTAGATTTGAGGAGGAGCAATGCACATCATGTATTTCTGATTTTCTGATTATTACTATTCCCAACATTTACTACTACTGTTTCAGAGCCTGCCCCTTGCTGTTCAGGCACTCGAAGCAAAGCAATTCTATTTCTTGATCTTCTAAGCTAAGATCCTTTCTCTCTGCTGCCTTCCTCTCATACTTAACTGTCATGGCTACCTCATCTCTTTTACCATTAAACGCTAAGTATCCTTCAATATTTAATTCTGAACTTTGCAATCTTGTCTCTATAACAGCTATTAGGTTGTGCCCATGCATTTTTATTTGTGTCAGGAATTCTCCTGCCTTGAATGCTGTGTGCTTTCAGATAAGGAGCTTCCAGTTGGGTCCTTTTACCACTTTTCCTTGTTTTACTCTAATTGGAGGTAAACTCTAATGTTTGTAGGCTCTGTCCTTATCTGATTGCGTGGTTATTCACCATTTTGCTAATCTGTCCTTGTGGCTGGAGAAATTGTGGCTTTGGGGGTTGCTGTTGGACTGGTGTAGGTGAATAAATACAGTGTGTTTATATGAAGCCTGAAGGAATGATTGGGGTTTTGAGGTGCTGTTGCGAACAAGCTCTCCAAGCTCAAGACTTTAGCAAGAGCAACTTGCTCGCAGCCTTCCCTGCTGGAGGAGAAACATGTGGCAGTGCAACCATCTTAATATCTTGATGTCAGGTGGCCACCACGATGCATTGCAGGGAATTTTATGATCGCTGGCAGCTTGCCAGGGACTCAAATAGCACAGAAACAGGCCCTTCAGCCCACTGAGTCTGTACTGACCATCAACCACCCATTTATACTAATTGCATTTTTTATTCTCTCCGCACTCCCATCAACTTCCCTCTGATTCTACCACTCACCTACACGCTATGCACTAGCACACTTAATGTCAGAAAGAGCTTTGCAGCCAATGGAGTGTGGTTATGGTTGTAGGGAATGTGGAAGTCAGATTTTGCACAGCAAGCTTCCAGAGGTGTGTTTTGGTCAGGCTGATTGGGGAAGAAATGTTAGTCAAGGCAGCAGGCAGAACTCTCCTGTTCATATTCAAAATAGAGCCATGGGCAGCAAATACTGGCACTGGCGGCAGGATCCATGTCCTCTGAAAGATTCAACATCTGTTACGTAACCCACGAGCTGAGGTCTCCTTCAGAAGGTGGTCCCTCTGACAGTGTAGTATTCCCTCAATACCATGCTGAGAATTAGTCCGGGTTTTTGTATGCAAGGCTCCAGCAGGGATGCACTCGGAATGTTCTAACAGCTGTTGCAGTTGAACCTCACTGGAATCTAAACTCCACACTAGTGTGGCACACTGAACTTAGGCTCCCTGAGACTGTTACTGAGTGGCAGAGGCACAGTTCCAGGAATCTGTGCAATTAACACAAGGACCGAAGGGACAACAAAATCCCATCCACTGAGAGAGAATGGCCCCTTTAACAAGGGGGGAAATGGAGAACTATGTGAAGGTGAATGGATCAGGGGAGGCAAGTAAGCTGGCCCTAGGAATGGACTTAATTAGGACTCAAAAGAGTGAAGGGATGGGAATTGAGGTGGTGAAGGGAAACAGCTCGAAGCCCTATGCTTATGATTAAAGTGATCAATAGGAAGAAAACTTTACATTGTTACAATGTCTTAGAGGATGTCCCAAATGATGATCTCAGCCAATGATGGACTTGTGGTCACGGCTGCAAGGCCGCAATGACTGGAGGGTGATAATGATCAGGTTATCTGCATTTTGTTAGTGGTGTAGTCTGAAGTATAATTGTTGGCCAGGAAACCAGGGGTAGCTCCCTCTCTTCTCTTTGAAACAGATGCCATGGCATCTTTTGGATTCACTTCAGGTAGCAGATGGGGCCTCGGCTTAACATCTCACCCAGCTCCATCAGTGGTGCCTTCCCTCAGTACTGCACTGGAGGCAGCTCCATCAGTGGTGCCTTCCCTCAGTACTGCACTGGAGGCAGCTCCATCAGTGGTGCCTTCCCTCAGTACTGCACTGGAGGCAGCTCCATCAGTGGGGCCTTCCCTCAGTACTACACTGGAGGCAGCTCCATCAGTGGTGCCTTCCCTCAGTACTGCACTGGAGGCAGCTCCATCAGTGGTGCCTTCCCTCAGTACTGCACTGGAGGCAGCTCCATCAGTGGTGCCTTCCCTCAGTACTGCACTGGAGGCAGCTCCATCAGTGGTGCCTTCCCTCAGTACTGCACTGGAGGCAGCTCCGTCAGTGGTGCCTTCCCTCAGTACTGCACTGGAGGGACAGCCGGGAAATTTGTGCTCAAGTCTCTGGAGTGGGACTTGAACCTAGGACCCGGTGACTCACAGTGTGACGCATCAAGCCACAGCTAATTTTGGGGTAAATTTCATCTCTTTGGCGAGTTTCCTGCAGTCCCCTCGCTGTGTGGTGTATGGGCCAGCAACAGAGAGGCTACGAGGAATTTGAATTTTGGCTGATAATCTGGAATTGAAAACAGAAAGGTCCTAGTAATGATGACCGTGAGCCTAACAGACTGTTATTTAAAAAAAAATCTGGTGAAGGGCAAAATCTACCACCCTTCTCCAGCAAGGGCTTACAGTGACTCTAGACCCACAACAATGTGATTGGCTCTTAAGAGAGACACAAGAGACGGCAGAAGCTGGAATTCTGGAGCAACAAGCAATCTGCTGGAGGAACTCAGCGGGTCGAGCAGCATCTGTGGGGGAAAAGGTTTGCCAGCATCTTGGATCGAAACCCTGCATCAAGACTCAATGGTGATTGCAGGGCTTTGACCCGAAATGTTGACAATTCCTCCCACCGCCCCACCATAGATACTACTCGACCTGCTGAGTTCCTCCTGCAGATTGTTTGATTGACTCTTAAAGTGCACCTTAAGCAAGCTTGAACGGCCGTGGTTCAAGAAGGCAGCTCGCCAGTACCTTCTCAAGAACCGTTAGGGCTGGGCACAAACGCTGGCCTTGCCAGAGGCACCCACATCCTGTAACTGAATAAAAGCAGTTATCTGTGTGTTTTTGCTTTTATGTAACGAATGCTTGGTGATTCTGCGCTGTTGCAGGGTAACGTCATTCAAGGTAAGTTGATCTTGCTGTTGCTTGCAGTGAAAGGCAGCCTTTGTCGATAGCGAGGACCACAACATCCCCTTTTGATCCTCACCCAGGACTCCACCGGTAATTAGGTCAGCTCAGTTTCAGGCTGCTCAGCTCCGTCACAGACCCATCTCCAAACACAAAGACCACTTCCTGACTGTTCAGGCAGATAAAGGAGCCTTCTGCTTTCTTTCAGCTCAAAGAAACTGGCGAGCAGAAGTTTCTAGAAAACTGCTTTGTTTGTCATCTGGCTGAAGACGAGAAGCAAGCAGAAATAAAACAGAACCAGGATGCTGGAACTACTCAGCAGGTCAAATGGTGTCTATAGAGATGGGCAACTGAATGAAGGGACATCAGCCAGAAGTGTTAACTGTTTTTCTCTCTCTGCAGATGCTGGCTGGCATGCAGAGTATTTCACTATTTAAAAATAACGGTTTTCCCATTTAAGATGGAGATGAGGCAAGGTATTTTCTCTCAGAGGGATACGAGTCTTTGGAGTTCTTCTTCAAAGGGCGGTGGAAGTAGAGTCTTTATTAAGGCAGCAATAAATAGATTCTTGACAAGCAAGGGGGCAAAAGGTTAGTGATGGTACACAGAGGTGAGGGTTCAGGCTCTTTGACCTGAAACGTCGACTGTCTCTTTGCCTCCACAGATGCCGCCTGACCAGCTGAGTTCCTCCAGCAGCTAAAAACAAGAAGCTGGAGCAACTCGGTGGGATTGGCAGCATCTGTGGAGGAAAATGGACAGTCAACATTTCGAGTTGAGACCCTTCACCAGTCCAGATTCCACTGAGTCCTGATGTAGGGTTTTGATCTGAGACATTGACAGTTCTTATCCTCCCACAGATGCTGCCTGACCCACTGAGTTCCTTCAGCAAATTGTTTGTTGCTCCAAATTCCAGCATCTGCAGGTCTCTCACATCTCCTCCAGCAGATTGTTTTCTTGAAGGTGCAGTCAGATCAGGCTCCAGGGTCTGAGTGGCCTCTCTTGCTGTTTGGTGTGTTGTCTATACATTTCAGCATCCTCTGCTTTCATTTCCAGTATCCAGTGTTTTGCTTTGAGACAGAAACAAAATGAATTTGGGTCAATGAAGGGGGAATTGTAGAGCTGGGTGATGTGCAAGAGTCAATGTCTTTCTCTTGGATTGTACAGGGATTGTCTACGTTGAGTAACACGGCCCTCTTATCAACATTTCAGGATGGTGAGCCCCTTGAAGCATCCTGCGTTGGGGATATGGCCCACAGGGAGGGCCATGCCACCGATGAGGAGAAGCTGGCCTCCACATCGGTTAGTCAGAAGCACGGCGACACAGAGGGCAAGGCTGAGGTGGAGGATGACACTGAGTACTTCGAGTGCTCCAACCTCCTGGCCGCCCCCGTTAAACCGGAACCTGTGGCCCCTGTGGAAGGTAAGACACCCATGCGAGGTCCTTGAGTCTGGGGCTGGGCAGGTTGGACTGCCTGCCTGATTGTCCAGGCTCTAGGTTAGACAACCCAGCTCGGCCATCGCTGGCATTCCAGTCCCTGGAGGGATGAGTTGTGCCGTCCACACCAACAAGGAGAACCCAAGGCTGAAAACTTTGGTTCTCCCAGCAGTACTGATAACTATGTCACCACTGCACGTGACATCTTCTGCAAAGTTGGCTGACTCGACTTCTCCACCCCTCCCCTCGAGGTTGCCATTCTAAACGAGACAAGGGCGAACAGTGCACTTTTTGCCAACACTTCCACTGCACTCATCAAAGTCAAAGTCGAGTTTATTGTCATATGCATAAATAGATGTGTGCACAGGTGCAATGAAAAACTTACTTGCAGCAGCATCACAGGCACAGAGCATCAGATACACAACATTGACAAAAAAAACATAAATTAAACATAATTATTGCAAGAAAGAATATAATTAGAAGAAAAAAAAGACAGTGGTGCAAAGTGGTCACAGTGTTGCTTTACTCAAGTAGTGATTAGGGTTGTGCCGGTTGGTTCAAGAACCAAACCATTGAAGGGAAGTAGCTGTGCTTGAACCCGGTGGTGTGGGACTTCAGGCTTCTGTACCTCCTGTCCGACGGTAGCTGCAAGAAGATGTCACGGCCTGGATGGTGGGGATCTTTGATGATAGATGTTGCCTTCTTGAGGGAGCACCTCCTGTAGATACTACCGATGGTGGGGAGGGATGTGCCCGTGATGTATTGGGCTGAGTCCACCACTCTCTACAACTTCTTGCGTTCCTGTGCATAATTGCCATCCCAGATCGTGATGTGACCAGTCAGTCATTCTTGGAATGGACAGGGGACTTTGGTCAACTGGATTCACGGAGGTCATCAGCTATCAGACACTCCTTCTTCTGGCAGGAGTCAACCCCAAGGCAGTGAGAGCTTGCAGTCACTGAGCAATAGCAAAGCAACCTGTTCTGAAACCAGGTCATCAGTGCACTCAATGCTTTCACTTGCTCGGAAGCAGAATCCACATGAAGTAAATGCATTTCAATCACTTCACCTTTCCAAACAGTCCGATGGACAGGAAACGTTCAGAGGAATGTGGCCAAGCGCAGGCAAATGGGACTAATTTGGTTGGGCAACTTGGTTGGCATGGACAAGTTGGGCCGAAGGGCCTGTTTCTGTGCTGTATAGCTCTCCAACTCTATGACTCCACTGCTGAGTGTTGCACTGGCTCCTTTCAATATTGCTTCACTATTTTCTTCATCATTTCCTTCATGTGCTAACGTTTCAGGGGTGATGTGTATCTGCAAAAATATCTGGCAGAATTGGGTTTAAAGCTAACTCCATGATTGGCAGGCAGGTGATAAAGTTATGTTCGTAGCACAAGAGTTCTGAGACACATGAGTATTGTCTCACAGTTGGAAAACTAGTTCTGTACACAGAGGGTCGAGCAGCATCTGTGGGAGGAACGGAATTGTTGACGTTTCGGCTCATAAACCTGCAGTGCACGCTCACTGACTCTTGGAAAGCTGTGCTGCTGCTCGCGCTGTTGACAATTCAAATCATTTCTTTAAATCTTTTCAAGGCATCACCTCTCCACCTCTCTGACCCTACCCACCACCCCCTCCCCACCCCCCCAGCCCATTGCTCTCTGCAGTCCTCTAATTCTGGCCTCTTGGTCAACTCCGATTTCGATCCCTCCACCACTGCTGGCTCTTCCTGTAGCCACCTGGACCCTGGTCACTAACAGGACACTCAGCAGGTCAGGCAGCATCTGTAGAGAGAGAAACAGAGTTAATGTTTCAGGCTGAAGACCTTTGTCAGAACTCGTTTTGTGTTGTTTTAGACTTGTGTTATCTACTTTTTTTTTGCCTTTCATTCCCTCACTAAACCTTTTGCTATAAAACTTGGTGCAGTTGGTCACCTCCGAATATTTGGCTCAGTCTTTATTTTTGTTCTGCAAGGCTTTCAAGAACCTTCTTGGGATGGTTTTGATGTAAAAGGTGCAGGTTTTTGTTAATAGCCCAGAGCATTGCAAGTCTCCCCCTCAATCTCTACCTCACTACCTTCGTCTCACCGATCCCTTTTCGACGATCATTTTGGCCCAGTATTTGGTAACCTGTCCAAAGATCACCTTAAATGGAGAGAGAAGCATGTAAAATCATTAGCCTGAAACATTAACCCTGTTTCTCTCTTCACAGATGCTGCCTGACCTGCTGAGTGTTTGCAGCATGTTTTATTTTTGTTTCAGATTTCCAGCATCTGCTGTATTTTGCTTTTCATTCACTAAGTGGTTTCAGTGTCAATGATGGTTTAATAAGTCTCAGGTGAAGCTCCTTGGAATGTTTTAATGTGCTGGTTGGCAATATGTAACGGAAATGTCGTGGAGTGTTGGCATTGAATGTGCACTGCTGCTAGGGACACGTGAATCTGCTACTGACGATATCATTGGGTTTGTGCTCTGGCCCAGGAGTGGTCGAATCTAAGGACCATTGGCCCGGACTGCTTAATTGATTACAGCTTCAAAAGCAATGGGAGCAGACTCGGCCTTTTGGCTCCACCATTCAATAAGATCACATCTCATCTCTGTACCACCCACACTTTCCTCTCCCGATGCTACATCACCCAAGACACTTTACCAGACTCTTGTAAACTTGATGGTCTCCAATTTCATGGCCTGGTCAACTCTGGAACTAAGAGGCGACAGAGGAAAAGGTGTGATGGGGCCAGGCACAGCTGCTCTTTCAAGGGGCTAGTAGTGGAACTGTAGACTGAATGGCCTTCCTCTGTAATGTGGCTTTTTTGTGATTCTGAGAGGTGTTGAGGGGTGTCACAGCCCTGTCTGATGTGGCTTATGAATAAGAATCATAGCACGGGAGGTCTTTCTACATTGGGCAGTGAGTCAGTAACTCTGGGGAGAAGGCAAGTGAAGGGGATTGCAGTGAGGTTGAAGCTTCTCTCTGCCCGGGCATTCAACACCTGCATGGTGAAGCTGCAGCGTGTGGGGATGTTACAGTGATGGCTGATTTCATTCTCTGCAGTTTGCATCAATAGACAATGATACTTAAATTGATGCAGAGCCTTATGCTGATCAGTGAGCACTCTCTGTGTTGAATTGTGTTGAGTAAACCCATATGATAGGTGCCACAAGCCTTTACTTTGGCCACTTTTAAAGTTTACATGTTGTTCAGATCCAGTTTTCTTTTAATGTATTAATTTTTCAGGATGTGGGAGCCACTGCCCATTCCCTAAGTGAGAAGATGGGGGTGAACTGAGGAGGTGGCTTCTGTACCTATTTCATCGTCAATCGCAGGTCTGGAGTCACGTATACCAGACTGGGGAAGGATGGCAGATCTCCTCCCTGGGAGGATGTTAGCAAACCTGATAGGCTTCAACGATAGTTTTGTGGTCATGGTTGTTTTTCAGAAATAAAGATTAATAATTGAATTTAAATTCCACAGCAGCCCTAGTGGGATTTGAACTCTGGCCTCCAGAGCGTTAGTGTGGTCACTGAGCCACCACTGTGACCACATGGCGTTTGTGCCCAGCCCTCTGACAGGCTCAGAGTTCCTCCACAGGGCCTGCAGTGGGGGAGAGCCGCCTACGAGAGGAAGCCCATCGAGGAGAAGAAAGTCAGCGGCAGGGTTTGCCTTAAACCCCCGCATCCACCAGGAGATTCCTTCATCGCTTGAATTCCTTTCTACTCTTAATGAGTTAAAGTCTGATTGTCTGCTACTTCTCCAGGTGTGAATATCCAATTCCAGCCTGGATGATGTTATCCACCTGGGCAGCTTCCTCGACCCAATGAAAAGCCAGGTCAACTTTTACAGAACAATCTAGAACAGCTGATGTTTAGCACTTGGTCTCGGTCTCAGCCTGACAGGTCACCACCGTGTTTAACCACTCACATCGATGTGGCTCGGAATTCACCTCTGCTGCTTGGCGCCCGGAGGGTGTTGGTGTGGTCAGCTGGTCAACGGGATCACGATTTAGTCCTCTCCTGAAAACACTGGCTGGTGTGGGACTGACTCTGCCTGTTGTCAGGGGGTAGACTACTGTTGGGGTGCAGTTCCCTCTTCTTGTGGGGGTGTGGGCTCTATTAGGGTGGTAAGTACCCTGCTCTTGCAGGGATGGGGGGGCTGTTGTTGGGGTGCATTTCCCTCCTCTCTCAGAGCATGGACTCCCGTTGGAGTTGCTGAAGACACTTTGTCACCGGTACTGGCAACTCGAGTGCAGCTGGATCATTGGGCCCCCACTCTTTGCGGTGGTGAAGTTCTTCACTGACAGCAGCCTGTTTACCAGAGATGGCTTTCTCCAGAACTGTCAGTGGGCTGTGGGAGATGTGGAGCGATAGTGATAATCATCAGATCTTGAAGGTCACCCTGGTTAGTTGAGCAGACTGGGGGGAGGATGCACAAAGGGAAACAATGAGAGAGGCAGTGGGGTGTTTCCTATGATTTAATAATACATCTGAAAACATTGCTGTAGTGTCAATACCATGGTATAAACAACTTTGTGTGATGTGGCTTTTTGCATTCTTAGAGCTATAATTGAGAGCCATTTCTGCAGAAACTGCTCTATGGTTGGTGTATTTACTGGCTGAGGTCCCACCTCATGTTTACCCTGGTTACAGTCAAGGAGAGATGCATAGCACGAACATAGTGTTTTCCAGTTTCTGACAACTCACTCCCCCGTCTTCCTTTCCGACTCCCACCGGTATGCCCAGGGCCCCTCTCCCTTTGTTCACCTTCTCCTTCCCTCCTCTCCCACCATGTTACCCAAACTCATCCCCCTCCTCAACCCCATACCACCTGCCCATCACCCACCTACCTATCCACTGGGTTTCTTCACCCTTGGCTCACCTTTCCTAACCCCCCCACCCCATCTGCGTCTGTGCTCCCGTCACCTCTCCCTCACCCACTTCCACCTGCCACCAGCCTCTGTCCCACCATCCCCCTATGCTTCTACACACCAGCTATCTCCGCTCTCCACTCTCAGTCCCGATGCAGGGTCTCGACCCGAAACGTCGACCATCCCTTTACCTCTGCAGATGCTGCTCGACCTGCTGAATTCTTCCAGCAGGTTTTGCTTTGCGCTAGAAACAGGCTTCCCGCATCAACCCCCGTTCATATCCCCTTACGACATAGAATGAAGGCCATTCAGCCCTCGAGTCTGTGCAGTTTCTCGGAGCATTCCCATCAGTCCCATCTCCCCTGTTTACAAAGCAACGTGATTCTTTTGGTACAGGATCGTTATGCTTCACCACCCATGTTAATGGGTATTCCACAAAGTGGTTACGTTACTGTACAACAGGGGCCTGATCTGAGGGCATGCTGTCAAAAACCACAGCAGCAACTGGGGAATTTAAATTCAACTAATTAAATAGATCTTGAATAAAGGAAGGGGTGATGAACACTGACTGTCCAAAACCTTCAGGGCTGGAAGTCTCCCTTTCTCACCCAGTCTGGCCTCTATGTGACTCCAGATCATGAGCCAATTGGTTGACTCATAACTGCCCTCTGAATTATTCCAATGAGCCCCTGGGTTGGGGGCAGTTAGGGCATGTGCTGTAACAAGTTAAAAAGATGTTAACTCTTGCTGTGTAAATACTCGCCACAACAGGTATATTTTCATGTTATTTCATGCTTCTTTTCAACATAAAAGGAGGCCATTTGGCCCATCATATGCCAGCTCATGGAGCAATCCCTTCCCCCCCACTAATATTCGGTATGACCCATTTTTAGATAAGAGGCTCCTTTGTAACTGGGTTTTACAATCCAGCCGCAGAGCTCCAAGGGCACAGAGGGTATTTGCTGGGCCATCCCAGCTGCTGATCTGTGTGCTTGCTAGACCGTTCCAGAGGGCAGCTGCTGCTCGACTGACCAGCTGCGGGTCTTTTAGATGCCAGACTGAGTAAAGGTGACAAATCTCCTTTAGGATGTTACTACAGCAGATTTTTACAGCACTGAAACAGGCCCTTCGGCCCACCTTGTCCATGCTAACCATCAACTACCGATCTATACTAATCCCACTTACTAGCACTTGGTCCTAACCTACGATGCCATTCAAGTGCTCAAGCAGGTGTTTAAGTATTGTGAGGAATCCCTGCCTCCACAAACTTCTCAGACTGAAACTTTTACTGAAAGTAACCCTTATTTAATTATCCAAGTTTAAATTCCCCATCTACAATGGTGGGTCTTCACTCACATCTTCAGGTTATTACAAGATTTATGAGAATGTTGCCAGGACTCGAGGGCCTAAGTTATAGGAGAGGTTGGGCAGGTGAGGACTTTTTTGGCACGTAGGAGGCTGAGGGGTAACCTTAGAGGTGTATAAAATCACAAGGGGCACGGATAGGGTGAACGCGCACAGTCTTTTCCCCAGGGAGAGGGAATGAAAAACTTAGAGGGCAGAGGTTTAAGGTGAGAGGGGGAAGATTTAAAAGGGACCCGAGGGGCAACTTCTTCATGCAGAGGGTAGTGGATATATGGAACAAGCTGCCAGAGGAGGTGGTTGGGGCAGGTACAATAACACCATTTAAAAGACACTGGGACAGGTAATTGGATAGGAAAGATTTAGAGGGATATGAGGTGAACGTGGGGAAATGGGACTAGCTTTGATCGACATCTTGGTTGGCATGGATGACTTGGGCCTAGACTCTGGAGTACTAGGTCAGTAGTCATGCATGTCTCCCAGAGGAACACAATAACCAGTATGTTGCATGTATGTTTGCCTTCCCTTGACTGCTGTGCATCCAGTCATTAACCCCAATTAATATCTGATGCTTCCACACATCTCATTTAAACTGGAACCATCCAAGAGCCAGCTTGATGTGCTCCCAGTTAGTCTTATATTGCTGCATTGTAATCATCGTATTCCAAACTAACACAGGTCTTTGCTTCAATTTTAGGTTTGAATAAATCAAAAGAATTGGACCACTTGGAACAACATGCCTCGTCAGCAGTAAGTATTTCTTTGAAATCTCTTAAATCTTCATTTGAAAGATCTTTTTCAGGCAACACAACCTTACGGGAATTGTAAAACAAAATGTTTTAAGAGGGAATTCATTTTTTGAGATAAAAGACACTATGTTGCTGGAGGAACATGTAGATTCCAACATCTGCAGTCCATTGTTTCTCATTCATTTTTCTGAGGTTTTAACTCTCAGTCAGTACAAATCTTTCTCAAGAGGATAATTCATTTCTCTCGGGAAAGACTTCTGGCATGGATCCCTGACTTAACTGGGCAGTTGTCGACTGTTGACCAGCCAACCTTTGGCAGTCTGCAGCTGGAAGTAATGCATCGAATTTAAAAGGGCCCAGGCGAGTTTGCAAAATAAAAATGTTCATTTTGAGTAATTACCGACAAGAGCTTTCTTCTTTCCGAGCTCCTTCAGTCTAGACCTGTGCCATAAACCAAGATTTAATTGTTCGCAAGGAGCTTACAACAGGTTAAAGCAGCATTGACATGTTTCATTAGTGTGATACTGGATCTGGGTGCAAGCTTTTCCACGAAAGGAATCCTCACTTTTTTTTTGTTAGTGCAGTGCCAGAATACGTACTCAAGCTTTGTTTTGTATGCCCCTCTCTACCTCCACCAGGGGACCCCCTAATATCTTAAATCGTTAACCCCGGTGCCAGCTGCCTGTTCTGTGTTTATGAAGAACTCACAACAGGCAGATAAAGAGAGGACACAGGATAAAATTGCCAATGAGCAACAAGGTGATGCAAGGCATTGCTTCCACTGTTGGAAGAAGTTGAACTAATGTCAGGGGATGATCATTACACAGAGAATGATGGAATTTCACAGGGAATAAAGTACATAAAGACATAAGAAACAGAAGCAGGAACAAGCCATTTGGCCCATTGTGCCTGCCCTGTCATTCACTGAAGTCATGGCCAGTCTTCTTCCTGCATGAACCAGGCATCCCCTCATTTCCTGTAGATCTAAAAATCCTTTTGGTTCTCTCTTGAATATATTCAGTGACTGAGCCTCCACTGCCCTCTTGAGTAGAGGATTCCAATAACCTGAAGTGTAGCCGCCACTGGAGTATCAGAAATGAAGCAACCGATGTGTGCACAACAAGCTCCCTACGTCAGAGACAGCTTTAATTCCTTGTTCTGTTCCTGGAACAACTTGAATGATATTTAGGATTCCTTTGACCCTCAACACAGGTAGAATCCGTGTATGGAACTGATACCAGCAAAGAGCAAAGCGACAATGGCTTGATTGTTTAGAAATGGTGATTGAAGGACAAGTATTGGGCAGGACAGATACGGTGTTGTGGAACACTGCAGGCATTGCCTGCACAGGTGCTTCACTTGGACAGATGAACCTGTGATTAAGTCGAGGCAAAATGAGATTATGAAGGTTGTGTATAAAACTGCTTTAATCTGGAGAAGGACAGCTGCAGGGCAAAGCTTCAACTGGAGCTCAGCTAGACAATCAAAGCCTGAAATGATAACTGCATTTTTCATTCTCAATAAGCCAGCTTTCCTTTTGAAATTTGTTGCAATGACAATCCAGATAAAGATGCAGTTCTCCATCAAACTGAGGAAGCAGATCGATGAAGTTTCCAGAACTACTGGTATTTAGTAACCAACAAAATTCATCAAACTGGATCTGTGACTGGCTTGGTGATGGGATGCGGCGGGTGATGGGTGAGGGTTGTTTTTGCTTATGATCAGTGAAGCACTGCAGGGATAGTTGCTGGCACTCTTGCTGTTGGTTGTATACATTAACAATCAGGATGTGAGATGGAGGAGATATGATTAGTAATTTTGCAGATTACACAAAATTTGGTGTTGCTCTCAATGAGGAGGGTGGTGTTCAGTAACAACAATCTTGCTCAGTCACTGAGATGGGCAGAGCAACGGTAGATGGATTTAATCATCAAAAATGTGAGATGATGCACATTAAAAGGACTAATAAAGCTAAGATGTACGTGACGAAAGGTTGACTTTTGGAAGTACTGGGGAACAGAAGGACCTTGGTGTTCACGTCCAAGGATCCCTGGAGGCAGCAACACAGGTAGGTAAGTTGGTTAAGAGTTAATGGTTCAGGTCAATGACTGTCCATTGGAACATTTGTTGACCTGCATCATTAACTCTGTTTCTGTCTCCATAGATGCTACCTGAGCTGCTGAGTGTTCTCGGAAATTTTTTGCTTTTCTTCTGGATTTCCAGCATCTCCAGGTTTCCTTTTAAGTTGCATCCAGCTCAATGGCTCAGCTAGTCGAGCTGTTATCTTACGCCTTCAGTGACCTGGGTAAAATCCTGACCTCCTGTGCTGCCTGTGTGGAGTTTGCACGTTCTCCCTGTGACCATGTGGGTTTCTTCCGGGTGCTCCAGTTTCCTCCCACATCCCAAAGACGTGCGGATCGGTAGATTAATCAGCCGCTGTAAATTGCCCCTAGTGTGTAGGTGAGGGGTGGTCGAATCAGAGTAGTGTTGACAGGCATGTGAGGGAGAATAGGTTATAGGACATGACTGGGGGCTGGGATTACTCTGAGAGCTGCTGTAGGCTGAATGGCCTCCCATCTTGTTACAAAATGTGAGAACTATGACCTTCTGCCATTACCAAGCCTGCCCTGAATCTCCCACCAATGGTTGCCCAACATGTTTGTCATGGTGACATTCCACCAGTTGGAAAGTGAAAACCATTTGATTGAATGATTGTTCACGTAGGATTCCACAGGGTAAATGGCACAGAAGCAGACCATTGGCGGTGTTTGTGCTCCACAGGGTACTCTTCTCGCCTTCCCCCCTATACATCCATCAGCAACACCCTCCATCCCCTTCTCCCTTGTCCCTCTCCAGCCTCCCCTTAAACGCATCTGCACAATCCTGGTCAACCAATCCCTGTGGGAGCCAGATCCACATTCTCACCCTGCTTTGGGGAAAGGGGTTTCTCCTGAATTCCCGACTGGATTTTTGGATGCACTGTTGATGGTCAAATGGCCTTTTTAATCCAGTCCAATAATTTGATGTAATTGGTTCAAAGGCATTGAAAACAGAGTACCTATTTTCACAGTCCCTGTGACTTTTCTCCATGGTTGCAGTTGTCTCCTGAAAGTTAATCTTCAATTCCTGGAGGCGGAGAGGAATCCAGGGTTAACAGCTCCTAAGCCACAAAAACGTGGCTTGGTGGATTAATTGGCCTCTGTAAATTGCCCCGAGATTGTAGGTGAGTGTAGGAGGAGCTGATGGGAATGTAGGGATGATAAAATGGGTTACGGCAGGATTAGTGTAAGAATGGGTGTCAGAGAGAGATACAGCATAGAAACAGGCTCCTATGCCCATCGAGCCTGCTCCAACCATCAACCACCCATTTACACTAATCCTACATTAATCACAGTTTTTATTCACCCCACATTCTCATCAACTTCCCCCCCAGATTCCGCCACTCACCTACACACCGGGGACAGTTTACAGCAGCCAGTTAACCTACCTTGTGTGCCTTTGGGACGTGGGAGGAAACTGGAGCACCCGGGGGAAACCCACGCGGTCACAGAGAGAACGTGCAAAGTCCACGCAGACGGCGCCCGAGATCAGGATTGAACCTGGGTCTCCGGCGCTGTGAGGCAGCAGCTCTGCTAACTGAGCCATCCATTTGTTTGATGGTCTTGGTAGTTGGTGTGGACTGGGTGCACTGTCAGCTCTGTTTCCGAGCTGTGTCCCTCTGTGACTCTAGGCAGGAGTGGGGAGAATGGTAAATAAATGGAGACAAGTGAAACCTGAAATTCCCAGTGGAAGAGAGGAAAGTTAAAACTGAGAATGCTGGAAACAAGGTCGGGAACAGTCGATTAATCGGAAATTCTGGAAAAGCACAATAACTGGTTTTATCTCCTCAGCACATCTCTGCAGCTGAGATGAACAGTAGTGAGAGCATCCTGTCCTTTAAGGCACTCCTGAGTGAGATGGAAGGATCCGTGGGCAATGAGTTGAGCAGCCTCCAGGCCGACAAGACAGCTGTGCTGAGCTTAATCAGAGAAGAGGTAACCAGGAGTCATTACCCATCAACCCCTCCCCAGGCCGGCGGCCCTGTTTGTTTTTGCTCCAATAGTGGGGCAGGTCAAAGTGACTCTGGGTTCAGGTGGGCCCAGGATTGCGAAGCTCTGTTGGGTGACAGACATCCAGGAACCTTTCGCTCCACTCCCGTATCCACGTGGATTCCACAAGCAAGGGTGCCATCCAGCTGGGATCGATGGGGAACTGCCTCTCTGATCCTAAACTAGCCAGGCCTAGAGAGGGGGGTCAGAGGCCTTGTTCATTTGAATGGAGATTTCCATTCCTGTAGAATACATTGGAAAAGTCAGGTTATTTTTACTTACTTTAATATCTTCAGTAATTTATTGGTGTTTTAAATTAATTTTATTTTTAAAACTTTTAATATTTTTGATTATTTAAAGTTGTGGTCTTCTAAAGCTTCAGTATATGTGAGACATTTCAAAGCTCTTCCAAAACCTCCTTGGCTACGGCAGGAGGTAAGTCTACTCCCAACCCCCCACCCCGACACATCCCACTCCTCAAACCTGCCAGCCTTGCTGATGGAGGCCTCCTGGGGCAGGGCATTGACCAGGAGCCGGCCTGGTGGACCCTGACTGTAGGACTTGGTTTTGAAGTGGGATAGCTCTGAAACAAGTTCCCAGTCCCTGGCATTGGGGAGGCCTGGTGGGGTTGTTATGACTGTCCCAATGCTTAAATCAGTAAGCGGACTCTTGTGCAGGAGTGGGAACCAGGTGTGGTTGGGGCAGGCTGGGATCTTGGATTGTAATGGGCAAGTCAAATAACAAAAAGTTTGTAAGTCCCCGTGCGTGGGTGAGGTTTGGATTACTGCAGTGGGGAAAGGTTTCAATTCTACACCCAGCCTCACCTCCGGCTTCAGTTCTGGGCTGCCTGAGACCTACCTGTCACCGAGGCCTGGCTATGTCTCCCAGGTTAGCTGGGCTGGCCCTCTATGTCTGGGTGGTGTGTCCGTGCTGTGGAGCAGGTCCTGCTTGATTTTGCCGATAACCCGATTTCTGTTGTGGTCCACGATCAGTGATTTGAAGGGGGGCCTCACTGAACGGAGCTACAATAGGCAGCCCAACTCCTCACTCCTCCCCATGTATTGTGGAACACAGAGTCTGTGATCACTCTCCCACTGAGCTTGGTGAGCCCGCATTTACCACATCAGATGGCAGCCCATTCCACACTCCCACCACGCTGAGTGAAGAAGTTCCCCCTAAACCTTTCCCCTTTCACCCTAAAGCCATGTCCTCTCGTACTTATCTCTCCTAATCTAGGTGCAAAGAGCCTACTCGCATTAACTCTGTCTATACCCCTCATAATTTTGTAAACCTCGATCAAATCTCCCCTCATTCTTCTGCGCTCCAAGGAATAAAGTCCTAACCTGTTCAGTCTTTCCCTGTAACTCAACTCCTGAAGACCCGGCAACATTCTAGTAAATCTCCTCTGCACTCTTTCTATCTTACTGATATCCTTCCTACAATTAGGTGACCAGAACTGCACACAATACTCCAAGTTTGGCCTCACCAATGTCCTATACAACCTCACCATAACATCCCACTCCTATACTCAGTACTTTGATTTATGAATGCCAGGATGCCAAAAGCCTTCTTTACAACCCTGTCTACCTGTGACGCCACTTTCAGGGAATTATGTATCTGAACTCCCAGATCCCTTTGTTCCTCCGCACTCCTCAGTGCCCTACCATTTACTGTGTATGTCCTACCTTGATTTGTCCTTCCAAAATGCAACACCTCACACTTGTCTGCATTAAATTCCATCTGCCATTTTCTGGCCCATTCTTCCAGTTGGTTCAGATCCCTCCGCAAGCTTTGAAATCCTTCCTTGCTGTCCACAACGCCTCCAATCTTAGTGTCATCAGCAAACTTGCTGATCCAATTCACCACATTATCATCTAGATCATTGATATAGACAACAAACAACAATGGACCCAGCACAGATCCCTGAGGCACACCGCCAGTCACAGGCCTCCAGCGTGAGAAACAATCATCCACTACCACTCTCTGTCTTCTCCCACACAGCCAATTTCGAATCCAGTTTACAAACTCTCCATGGATACCTAGTGTCTGAACCTTCTGAACTAACGTCCCATGTGGGACCTTGTCAAAGGCCTTACTAAGACATTTTAAATATATCTGCCAGGGCCCCTGCAATTTCTACACTAGTCTCTCTCAAGGTCCGAGGAAATATCATGTCAGGCTCAGGGGATTTATCTACCTTTATTCGCTGTAAGGCAGCGGTCAATTAGGACCTTGTGTCTGCCCAGCCATTCAATAGGACCATGTCTGATCTCACTCCACTTTCCTGCTGTTCTTCATAACCCCTGTAGACCAAAACCCTATCCCAGCCTTGAGCATATCATTGGGCCATCCTGCCAAAGGTTCCCAACCCTCTGAGAGAAGATTCCCTCCTCAACTTCATCTCAAATGGGCCGCCTCTTATTCTGGAACTAACCTCCCTGGTTCTAGATTCTCCCATGAAGGGAAACATTGTGTCAGTAACTCCCTTAGAGACATATCTGTTTCAATGAGCATTGTCTCTCATTTCTTTAAACTCTGATGAGGAATCAACCTACTGAGCTCCCTCTGCATGGCCTCTACTGCAGGTATATCCCTCCTTAAGTAAAGAACAAAAGTATTCCAGCTGCGGTCTCACCAACAGTTATACTTTTATACTCCACCCTCTTTGCAATAAAGACCAATATTCCATTTACCCACTGTACCTGCATGCTTACCACGTTTGATGTACATGGGCAGCTGCATAACTAGCCTGTGTTTTAGGGTTGGCATCTAATCCATGCTTCAACAGCTTCTATCCCACTGTTGTAAAACTATTGAACAGACCTCTTGTATGAATAGATGGACTCTTTGTCCTCACAATCTACCTAATCACAGCCTTGTACCTTATTGTCTGCCTGCACTGCACTTTCTCTGTAACTTTAACACTTTATTCTGCATTCTGTTATTGTTTTCCCTTGTACTACCTCAATGCACTGATGTGATGAAATGATCTGTATGGATGGCATGCAAAACAAAGTTTTTCACCGTACCTCGGTACATGTGACAATAATAAACCAAGTTACCAATTACCAGTGATGATGGGACTGGGATCAGGAGGTTTGGCGACTTGCTATTGGGAGGGTGCATCCTGTGTATTGGTAGAAAAACACTGGTCACTGTAATGTGTGTCTCCAATGATGATTTCTCTGTGTTACAGATTATGGGGAAGGAGATAGAAGTAAAGGAGTGGAAAATAAAGTATGAAGACAGTCGACAAGAAGTCATTGAAATGAGGTACTCAAGTAAATGAAAGTATAATTGACCAAGTGTTGTTGAAAGCTGAGATGCTTCAATATTTTGGATTTTTATTTGCTGACGATTTGTTTACAGGCACTGGAGCAGAATTCATCCACAGCCAAGTGCACAGTTTAACAAAGTCTGAAATGTGGTTTCATTGAATTTGAAGGCATTAAATTTCATGAGCAGAGTTTAATGTGAATATTCTCACTGTGTGCATTTAGCACTTGTACTCTGGAGAACGAACTTTACTGCATTGTAGCAAAAGAAAGTCTGGTAGAATGTCTTTTTAGTGATTTGCAAAGACACCAGTGAGCCTGGTTTCTATGGGTCTGCCCCCAGCTGAATTGGAGGATGGGCAGTGTTGGGGTGGGAGGCATTCTCAGGGACAGGAACAACTCTGGACGTTATGGGAAATGACAGCTCACAGGGTAAAAGAGCCTTGGGATCTACGTTCTTGGGAGAGAGTGCAGACACCAACAACTTCTGTTTATGTGGAGTCTTTAAATATTACAACACAGGAGGAGGCCATTTGGCCCATCAGGCTCATGTCGGTTCCCAGCAGAGTAGTCCCATCACTACGATGATGCTGGAGGAACTCAGCAGGCCAGACAGCATCCGTGGAGAAACGCAGGAGGTCAATGTTTCGGGTCAGGACCCTTCTTCAGGACTGAAGATAGGAAAAGGGGAAGCCCGATATATAGGAGGGAAAAACAGAGCAGTGATAGGTGGACAAAAGAGGGGAGGCAGGGTGGGCACAGGGTGGTGATAGGTAGATGCAGGGAAGAGATGGTGATGGGCAGGTGTGGGGGAGGAGGGGAGAGCAGATCCACCGGGGGATGGGTCAAAGGTAAGGAGAGAAAAAAGAGGTAGAAAAAAGAGAGAAAAGAAGAGGCGGGGGGGGGGGGGGGTGGGGATTACTTAAAGTGGGAGAATTCAATGTTCATGCTGTTAGGCTGCAAGGTTCCAAGAGGGAAAGTGAGGTGCTGTTCCTCCAGTTTGCGCTTGGAATTCTCCTGGCAGTGGAGGAGGCCGAGGACTGACATATCAGTGATAGTGTGGGAGGGGGAGTTGAAGTGACTGGCAATGGGGAGATGCAGATAGTGGTTACGGACAGAGCGCAGGTGCTCTGCGAAACAGTCACCTAGATTCCAGCCTCTGCAGTCCTTTGTTTCTCGAGTCCCATCACTTCCATTCCCCACTCTCTTTGTTGCCCTACAACCTATTCTCTCTTGCACATATCCATCAATCCCTCTTACCTACACTACAGAGTAATTTGCAGTGGCCGGTTAACCTAGCAGCACACGCATCTTTGGGATGTGGGAGGGAGCACACACACCGTCAGAGGGAGAATGTGCAAACTCCATGCAGACAGCACCAGGGGTCAGGATCGAACCTGGGTTGCTGGAGCGGTGTGGCAGTGGCTCTGCCAACTGAGCCACCATGTTGCTTCTGCAATAATGTCCTGAGGTGCACCACAGGAGCGATAATTTGTCTCTGTGCCCCATGTGATTTGATTGGGAATGGTGGTTAGTCAGAGTGGTAGGACTTAAGGCACGTCTTCATAGGGGAAAGAGAGGACGAGAGGTTTACAGAGGGAATTCTGGGCTTGGGGCCCAGGCAGCTAAAGGCACGGCCAGCAGTGACGGAGTGATTGAGTTCAGGGATGACCGAGGCCGGAATTTGCAGATGGTTCAGCAGTTTACAGAGATGAAGGAGGTTAAACTTGGAGACTGACAAAACTGCGAAGATCTGGAAACAAGGCTGAGAATTTTAAGATCAAGATTCAGCGTAGGTCAGCAGGAAACTGGACGGTGTGGGTTAGGACTGGGGCAGCAGAAGTCACAGAACTCAGCTGATGCGACTCTGCTGAGCATGAGATGGGAGAGGTGTGCTGTTCGCCTTGGCACAGGCAAGAGATTTGATAGAGGTCGACATTGAAGCACTGGTTTTGAGATGGTCCCTAGAGACAAGCTGGTCCACTTGCCTGGCTGTTTAAGAATTGGGGGACAAAAAGGTAAAGGGGGAATGTGAGAAAAATCTTTCTATCTAGAGAGCAGAGACATCTGGAAGTCACTGCCTGTAGTGGGGGTGGTAACGGGGTCAGTCAGTACCCAGCGGAGGTTGGATAGGCAGTTGTGAGCGAATATGGAGCAGGGTTGTGGAGAATGAAGGACAGCATTGTGCTGCTGGGAACCGACAGAGACATGGAGTCTGCTCACTTTCCGTGTGACTGTGTGGGTTTCCCCCGGGTGCTCTGGTTTCCTCCCACATCCCAAAGACGCGCAAGTTGGTTGGTTAATTGGCCGATGTAGATGCCCCTAGTGTGTGAGTGGGTGGAATCTGGGTGAGTTGATAAGAATGCGAGGAAAATAAAAAGTGAGATTAATGTAGGATTGGTGTAAATGGGTGGTTGATGGTCGGCACAGATTCGATGGGCTGAAGGGCCTGTATCTGTGTTTTATCTTTCTGACATAACAGGCTGAATGGCGGCCTTCAGTGCTATTGTAATTCTTCGACTCCAATCTGATATCCAAAGCTTTCAGAATTAAGAAAGGAAGTTGTGCTCATTCCCAAACTGATAAAGCAGAAACATGCCTGGGGTTAGTATTTGTTTAGTGACTAAAATATAAACAAGGTACTTCTTGCTTATGTTTGAAGTATCAACATTGTAGGGACTATATCACTCAGGATTCCCGAGTCTATTTCTGCATTGAGGTTTTTGTTGGAGAACGAAGCGAGTTGGGTATTTTTCTTTTGCTGCGGATTGTCCCACCAGAACGGACTTCTGGTTTGCTTTTGTCTTGGTGGCTAGGTTCTGGGAACTGGTTTCATTTGTGGGTGACTTGGGGTGTTGGTGAAGGGGGAGGTCTGAAGTTCCAAGGGAAATTGTGCGAGGACTCGTGGTTTGAAGTGTTTGAAACATTCCATTGTATGAGTGATCAGTGGGACTCCAGATACTGGACAAGGTCGGGGTCTTGCAAGTGAGTTCCCCCAGGCTTGGCACTGCTGGAGATAGGATGATAGTGGGTGCATGCTGATTATTCTAGTAGAGCCATCCAGCAAGGAACTGGCCCTTCAGCCCACCGTCCATTCTGACCATCGTACCAATTCATACTAACCCTACACTGATGCTATTTAATTCTCTCCACATTCCCATAACTCTCCCCAAGTTCTACTACTCATCTACACGCTAGGGACAATTTAACCTACAGACCATGTCTATGGGATGTGGGAGGACATTCGAATACCCAAGGGAAACCTACGCTTTCACTGGGAGAACATGGAAACTCCACACAGCCAGCAGCCGAGCTCAGGATCGAACCCAGGTCGCTGAAGCTTTGAGGGAGCAGCTGTGCCACTGTGCTGCTCCTCTGGACATCTGGGAAACAGCTGGGCAGCTGCTATTGTTCTTCAGCTCATCTCAGACCAGTGCACCTGCACATTAAAGCACTGGAGCCAGGGATAAGCGTGAGGTGGGAGTTTGGCATCGTTTGACACTCTCTGTGCTGAGCTTGTTACTTTGCCCAGCAGTTTTTTTTTAAAAACAATGTCAGTGTCTCAGGGAACCACATTATGGATCACTTGTACAACATGGAATTAGCACAAAATATTTAGTTTACATAACCAAAAATATATTTCACATAAAGTTTGAATTGACCACTTCCATTGGCTGTGAGGGGCTTCTTCTATTAATGGCTCCTAACATTTCCATTTTCCTTGCGAAAGAAGGTATATTCCCAGCCCGTAAAATAATTTTCCCCACTTTGCCACAGTTGATCTTATCTTCTTTTTAACCATCGTCCTCTGATTTGATCATGTTAAATCTTTTCATTGTTGATCTGCTCAGTGTACTTCCTACGTACTCCTTCCGAAGGGATGGACTCGGGTACAGGCAGGGCTCCAGAGTACAATCTCCTGTTGATTCTGGGTCTCTGCAAGACCCACCAATCCAGTGGTTTTCCTGAGGACTCCGGTCATTGCCATGGAGGTAGAGCACTGACGTCCTGAAGAACTTCACACCAGGGAGGGTGATAGACCCTGAGGTCACCGGGCTAGGCAGGAATGTGGAGTGAGATTCCAGTCAGGCCAGCCATGAACTTATTGAACAGGGAGCAGACAAGAAGAACCGGGTAGCCTACTCCTGCTCCTAATTTGAATGTTCGTAGGTAAACCACTAACCTGCTGTTACATATTTTCCTTCATTTTGAGATGCTTTTAATTAATTTCCACATTTAAGATGTTTTAATTAAATTTCTTTTACATTTTAAATGTTTTAAAACTATTTTTTAAAAACACAATTTAAATCAATTTGAATAGTTGCTAAATGTCTTTGAAGACTGGAGAAGTACTGAAATGGTTTGAAGGCCTTTGACAGCCGTGAGGTGCTGTAAGCTGTTCTGCGGTGGGCCCTGGGACCCGCCAACCAAACCTAGTCACCGCTCAGAGCACCAGTCCACCTGGCCTTGTGGGTGGAGGGTCAGATCGACCAGCCCTCACTACAGAGCTTGGGCTAGGGTGGGAGGACGCTCTGAGGGGCAAGTTCAGGTAATGGGCTGGATCTAAGATGTTCCTCATACATTTACTGCAAGCAAGTTTTACATTGTAACTGTACCTCACCGTACTTGTGCACATGACAACAAACTCGACTTGACTTGACTTGGGTGAGCTGACACAGCTTGGAACAGTGTGCAGGGTCGTGGTGGACATCAGGCGGTTCGCTGGTGAGTGATCGGAGATGTCCCGTGACATTACCCGACTGCTGGTGTGAGGTCGCCAATCTTCTGCAGCAATGCTCCCAGATACTTGGGGCTACACCCCTCGCATTGCCCCCTGGGATTGTCTGCTCCCACTGCCGAGTGAGAGATTGCTCGTATCTCAGCTCCCAGCCCGCTCTGGCTGCAGGACATCTCTCCTGCTCTGCCCTATTCCATGAAGGCCCCAGGGCAATCCACACTGCTCCCATGTTGCACCATTCATCTACAAATCCTAGGTCAGATTCACTTGTAGTACAAACGTCAGTACCCTCTGTGGTCCATCAACAGCTTCCCTTTAAGTGTGTGGGCTAGCTTCAATGGTGCAGCACCTTCCAGTGGCAGCTCCCTGCTGAGGTAGCCAGCCAATCATCTGTTTCTTCATTTCAAAAATATATTCATGATAAAATATATACAAAGGAAGAAAAAGTGTAAAAACAAAGCCTTAACATTCATGGTAGTTACATTCAGAAGTGTAAGCTTTAAAGAAAACAAAACACAAACAAACATAGCACCATTGCCAGTCAAGTGGCTCCCTGAGGTGATTCCCCTTTCATTGTTCGAGGGACTCCCCCACCCAACTCTGCCCCTCCGTGTGTGGTAGTGGAAGGAGCCCAGACTGTGGTCCTTCCCCACAGAGCATCAGCATTGGCTTCACCGAGCTTCAGTGCGTCCCTCAGCACGGACTCCTGCAGCCTGGACTGTGCCATCATTCCCTTATGGACATCTTGCTGTGCTGGGAGACCAACAAGTTTCAGGCAGACCAAAGGGCGTCCTTCACCAAGTTGATGACCTTCCAGCAGCTCTTGATGTCTGTCTCGGTGTGTGTCCCTGGAACAGCCCGTAGACCAGAGAGTCCTCTGTTACGCAGCTGCTGGGGATGAACCGGGATGGACCCTTGCATCCTTCTCCACACCCTCTTAGCAAATCCACAGTCTGCAAAGAGGTGGGTGACCGTCTCATCCCCACCGTAGCTGTCCCGAGGACAGCGTGTATTGGGGGTGATATGTCATCTGTAGAGGAAAGCTCTGACTGGGAGGGCACCTCTCACCACCAGCCAAGCGAGGTCTATGTGCTTGTTGGTCAGATCCAGCGATGTAGTGTTCTTCCATGTGGTTTGGACCATTTGCTCAGGGAGCAAACCCACAGAATCCATAGTGTCCTGTCCCCCAGTATCTGAGTACATTCTATGCTGACCACTGCCTGATGGACTTGTGGTCAAAGGTGTTTACTTGGAAGAACTCTTCCACAAAGAACAGGTAGTGCGGCAACGTACAGCTGACTGGGGCGTTGGGCGGTAGAGGGGCCGGGCCCATCCTCCGCAGCACCGGGAACAGGTAGAACCTCAGCACGTAGTGACACATGGTGCCCACATACTTGGGGTCCACACACCAACTGATACAGCTACGCACGAAGGTGGTCATCAGGGTGAGGGCAACATTGGGTACACTTTTGCCCCATTCTCAGGGGGCTTGTGCAGCGTGACCTGTCGGACTCACTCCATGTTGGACCCCCAGATAAACTGGAAGACGTCCTGGGTGACTACCAATGCAGAGGAGTGAGGAACAGGCCACACCTGCGCCAGGTACAGCAGCCCTGAGAGCACATCGCACCTGATGACAAGTCCTTCCCAGTTATTGACAGAGAACACCGTTTCCACAGACCCAATTTTTGTTTTACCTTCCCAATCCGCTCCCGCCAATTCTTGTTACACGTCTCAGCCCCTCCAAACCAGACCCCCAGCACCTTCAGGTAGTCAGACCTGACGGTGAAGGGGACGTTGGATCGATCGGGCCAGTTACCGGTCTCGCTCTTCCTGCAGTTGACTCTGGCCCCAGAGGCCAAATCGAACAGGTCACAGATGCTGATCAATCTGCAAACTGACCTTGGGTCCAAGCAGAAGACAGCAACATCGTCTGTGTACAGGGAGGTTTTGACTTGTGTGCCTCCACTGCCTGGCAACGTCACCCCTCTTATGCTCTCGTCCTTTCTGATGGATTCAGCAAAGGGTTCTATGCATACACAAACAAGACGGGAGAGTGGACACCCCTGCCTGACTCCAGACCTGATGGGGAAACTATCTGTCTCCCACCCATTGATTTGGGCTGCACTACGGAGATCTGTGTAGAGCAGCTGGATCCAATTTCTGATTCCCTCCCCGAAACCCATTTTGGAGAGCATGTCCAACGTGTACAGTGGCATGCAAAAGTTTGGGCACCCCAAGAGATTTGAGCTCTCGGATAACTTTTACCAAGGTCTCAGACTTTCATTAGTCTGTTAGGGCTATGGCTTGTTCACAGTCATCGTTAGGAAAGGCCAGGTGATGCACATTTCAAAGCCCTGACTCCTCAAACCTTGTCCCAACAATCAGCAGCCATGGGCTCCTCTAAGCAGCTGCCTAGCACTCTGAAAATTAAAATAAATGATGCCCACAAAGCAGGAGAAGGCTACAAGAAGATAGCAAAGCGTTTTCAGGTAGCAGTTTCCTCAGTTCGTAATGTAAGAAATGGCAGTTAACAGGAACGGTGGAGGTCAAGTTGAGGTCTGGAAGATCAAGAAAACTTTCCGAGAGAACTGCTCGTAGGATTGCTAGAAAGGCAAATCAAAACCCCCGTTTGACTGCAAAAGACCTTCAGGAAGATTTAGCAGACTCAGGAGTGGTGGTGCGCTGTTCTACTGTGCAGCGACACCTGCACAAATATGACCTTCATGGAAGAGTCATCAGAAGAAAACCTTGCCTGCGTCCTCACCACAAAATTCAGCGTCAGAAGTTTGCAAAAGAACATTTAAACAAGCCTGATGCATTTTAGAAACAAGTCCTGTGGACTGATGAAGTTAAAATAGAACCTTTTGGCCGCAATGAGCAAAGGTATGTTTGGAGAAAAAAGGGTACGGAATTTCATGAAAACAACACCCCTCCGACTGTTAAGCATAGGGGTGGATCGATCATGCTTTGGGCTTGTGTTGCAGCCAGTGGTATGGGAAACATTTCACTGGTAGAGGGAAGAATGAATTCAATTAAATACCAGCAAATTCTGGAAGCAAACGTCACTCCGTCTGTAAAAGAAAGCTGAAGATGAAAAGAGGATGGTTCTACAACAGGATAATGATCCTAAAAACACCTCAAAATCCACAATGGACTACCTCAAGAGGCACAAGCTGAAGGTTTTGCCATGACCCTCACAGTCTCCCGACCTAAACATCATCGAAAATCTGTGGATAGACCTCAAAAGAGCAGTGCATGCAAGACGGCCCAAGAATCTCACAGAACTAGAAGCCTTTTGCAAGGAAGAATGGGTGAAAATCCCCCAAACAAGAATTGAAAGACTCTTAGCTGGCTACAGAAAGCGTTTACAAGTTGTGATACTTGCCAAAGGGGGTGTTACTAAGTACTGACCATGCAGGGTGCCCAAACTTTTGCTTCGGGCCCTTTTTCTTCTTTATTATTTTGAAACTGTAAAAGGTGGAAATAAAAAAGTAATCTTGCTTAAAATATTAAAGAAATGTGTCATCTTTAACTTTATACCTTTTGGAAATCAGGTCATCTTTTACTCGCTTAGCTATTCACAGTAACAGAAATTTTGACCAGGGGTGCCCAAACTTTTGCATGCCACTGTACATGTACAATATCCTGTTGAAGGCCTTCTCCTGGTCCAAGCTGACCAGGCAGGCACCCACCCCTCTGTCCTGCACATAAGCGATGGTAACCCTGAGAGAGCTGATTGGGCACCAACTAGTAGCAAGTTTGCGTAGCGCTGTACTGCAGTCAAGGGGTTAACTGCACATCTCGGTCACTGTGTCTGTCCCCTAGATCTCCTATAATCCTCTCCCCTGGACAATATCGTCATTGTAACCTCATTGCTGGTTATGCCTTGCTGGTCTTCCTTGCCTCTGCCCCTTCCCCAAGGTGAGGCAAATGGTTCCAAATACAACCTGCACTTCCTTTCACATTGAACTCACTGTCCATCCTCACTGTGGGCTTCACTCTGTGCTTCTCTTGCCCAGTGTGCTAGAGAACTTGCCATTCTGATCTTTACCTCTTAATGTGTCACACTGTTACCTAAGATACAGAAAAATGGACAACAGATTATGCTAACAAAGAATTTTATTACAGTGAGAGACTTACAGAGGGAGGGAGGGAGAAATCATTTCTATGTGCACTCACTACTAGGTAGACTGGTGGTACAGTGGTGTGGCTGTAAGAGCAGCTGCCTCACAGCGCCTGTGACCCAGGTTCAATCCTGACCTCCGGTGCTGTCTGTGTGGAGTTTGCATGTTCGCCCTGTGACTACGTAAGTTTCCCCTGGGTGCTCTGGTTTCCTCCCAAACCCTGAAGACCTGCAGGTTGGTGGGTTAATTGGCTGCTGTACATTGCCCCCAGTGTGTACGTGAGTGTTAGGATCTTGGTGGTGTTATGGGCATGTGGGGAGAATAAAATGGGATTACTGTAAATGTGTGCTTGATGGTCAGTGTAGACTCAGTGGGCCATAGGGTCTGCTACTGTGCTGTAGGATTCTGTGACTCTGTGTCTTCAACACTGACTATGTAACGTATATATGCAATTGCTCATATTAACATTCTGAACATTCTACACACCCAATATTACATAAGCCATATTTTGCCCTTAATTCTCCACACTTTGCACTTCAGAGGAGCTGTGTAAATTAGCCAGCTACTTTGAAATGTGGCTGTGAAATGCCTCGGTCAGTTGATAAGTTGTCTGCAGACACAGTGCTCTGTGTAACCTGCGTCCTCAGTGTGATAAAGTGAGAGGCCTCTTATGGTGCAGAAACTATTTTTGATCTTCTTGTGGGCTCTCAATAATCTCAGTTTTTGCGGAGAATGTGCTGCTTATGTATCAGCTACTGGAAATGAGGTTATTTATTCTGTCAAACACGTTGAGTCATCGTGATAGAGCATCAAAAATGTAAAACTGATTGATCTGCACTGTTGACACGAGATTCTGCAGACGCTGGAATCTGGAGCAACACACACTAAATGCAGAAGGAACTCAGCAGGTCAGGCAGCATCTATGGAGGGAAATGAACAGTTGACGTTTCGGGTTGAGACCCTTCATCAGTTCCTCCAGCATTTTGTGTGTATTGATCTGCACTATTGCTTTAATCTGGGCAGAAAAAAACAAAGAGAGAATTTTTCCCTCCATATAGGTCACCACAAAACCACTGGGTTGTCCTGAAAATCCATTTGTTCATTAATGTTGTTCAGGGAAGAAAATCTCACTCCCTGTGCCTGCCTGTAACTCCAGACCCACCAATGTGGTTGACGGTGAAATGACCGAGATTTTCCCCAGTTGCAGGCAGTGAAGAACAGACATCAAATTCTGACCTACCCAGCAATACTGACGTCTTGTCAAGGAATAGATAGACTTTCTTGTTGCTTGGATTAAATAATTCAACAAATCATTAACGATAGCATTCAAAAAACCTACCAACAATATCATTGCATGCTATGACAAAAACAAGATGAAGAAGTGGTCCTAAAATCAAAAACTCAGTGTAGATGCTTTCTCATTGTGAAATCTATTAATTGATGATTTGCTTCGTTTTGCAGAAAAATTGTTGCAGAGTATGAGAAGACCATTGCCCAGATGATAGGTACGTTCAGTCGAAGCAGCATCGAGCAATGCCGCTGTCTGTTGTGATGCTTCTGGTGTGAGAGCAGTGAAGTACTGAGTGCACAAGGTCTCAGTGGGAAGGGACAAGTACCAGCGGTGGCTGCACTGAGAGGTCTTGTTTCTCTCTGACAGTCAGGCTGACAGCTCATCAAACTGCAGCATTGTTCTGGGGATGAGATTGAATCCCACCACAAGTGAATGAGGTGGGTTTCTCCAACAATACAATAATTCATGGTCATCATTACAAAATCTCAGCCTTTAACCTTGTAACAATGACCATGGGGCTATTGTATTGTTGGAGAAACCCACTGATGTCCTCTGCCCTCCTGACCGATCTGGTTACGTGTGATTCCAGACCCACCTATGTGATGACTCTCAACAACCCTTTGAAGTGATGCAGCAAACCACTCTGTTCCTGGGCAGTAAGGGATGGGCAATAAATGCTGGCTGGTGAATTCCATATCTCCCATATCTCCAATCAGAGAAGGTGACCTTTGGTGGTGTACAGGCTGGGTGGGGCTGGGAGTTGTGTAGAATGAACTGAACCTTTGATTTTCCACGAGATTTGAGGGAAAGGCGGAAACACAATGGAACCAAGTCCTTTGACAAGAGCAAATTTTCCCACTGTTCTTAGTGCTAGTTTAAGACTACATGACTGCAAAGCTAAATTCATTTCTTTTTAATTCCCTCTAATGGCGTTCATTTAATTAAAGGAAGGTGCTTTCTCATCTGGGGTTGTGTGCTTATACTTATGGTCCATGTGTCACCTTGGTCCAGTGAGATGGACCCTCAGTCTGACTTGTAAGGTTGTGGCTCCAGAGAGTTGAACACAAAGGCCCAAGCTTCCCTTCCACTGCTGAGTGAGTCAGAGGTACCGCCAGGGGATCCCGTGGTTTCATTTCAAAGAATAGCAAGGGGTTTCTCCCTCATAGAGAGTAGAGTCATATAGTAATACAGCATGGAAACAGGCCCTTCGACCCAACTGGTCCATGCCGACCATGGTGCCCACCAAGCTAGCATCATTTGCCCACATTTGGTCTGTATCCCTGTAAACCTTTCCTATCCATGTACTTACCCAAATGTCTTTTAAGTGTTGTTATTGTACCTGCCTCGACCACTTCCTCTGGCAGTTCGTTCCATATACGGACCACCTTCTGTGTGAAGAAGTTGCCCCTCAGGTCCCTTTTAAACTTTTCACCTCTCACCTTAAACTTCTGCCCTCTAAGTTTTTAATTCTCTTATCCTGGGAAAAAGACTGTGTGTATTAACTGGTGTCAGGGCCAACATTTATCCCTAAAGTCATCACTAAAAACAAATTACCTGATCGTTGTCACATTGTGGGTGGGATCTTGCTGTGTGTAAATTGCCTTCAGTGTTCCTCCATTATAACAGTGTCAGTAGATACAGTACTTCATTGGCTATAAAGTGTGTGCATTGCGTTCTTGTGGTTACTCATCTTGTCAAGTTAAGCAACAAATTACGTGAACATGTGCACATACAACAGGGTAGCTTTATTGGGGCAACATGCTTAGGATTCATGTGTGAGTTTAGCGGAACAGAATTGCATCCAAGCTCATCTACAGTTTTACCACATTCGAGAAGTAGGCCCATGGAGCGATTATGGCAAGAATTCAGTAAAATGTAACCAGAGCCCTTCATTAATTTCAACAGTACATGGGTGTGTTCTTGAAGAGAAGATGTTGGTAAGGCTGCACCTGGAGTACTGTGTACAGTTTTTGTTACCCTGTTATAGGGAATACATCATTAAGAAGGTTTACAAGGATGCTGCCAGGACTCGAGGGCCTGAGTTACAGGCAGACTAGGACTTTATTCCTTGGAATGTAGGAGATTGAGGGGTGACCTTATAGAAGTGTATAACATCATGGGGTACAGATAGGGTGAACGCACATAGTCTATTTCCCAGGGAAGAAGAACCAAAAACTAGAGGGCAGAGGCTTAAGATGAGAGGTGAAAAATTTAAGAGAGGCCTGAGGGGCAACTTCTTCACACAGAGGGTGGTCCGTATACGGAACGAGCTGCCAGAGGAAGTTCGTCGAGGCAGGTACATTAACAACATTCAAAAGACATTTGGATAAGTACATTGATAGGAAAGGTTTAGAGGGATATTAGCCAAATGCAGACAAATGGGATTAGCTTGGTTGGGTACCATGTTCAGCATGGATGAGTTGGGCCAAAGGGCCTGTTTCCAAGCTGTATTGCTGTGTGACTCTATGTGACCTGCCTCCTGTGTCTTAAGTTTTCTATGGTTCATATTTCTGCTCTGGCTCCTGTCTTCCTTTCCAAGGATTTCACTACTTCCTGATCCTATGGGAATACATTTCCCTTAAAACCTTCGACAAATACACAGCTTACAATCTTATTTCATTCTACCTTCAGACAGAGGGAGGAGGGCATTTGGCCCATCAAGTCTATGCTCAGATCAATTCCATTCCCCCTCTTATTTCCCTGTAACATATTCTGTGTCATGTGTCATTGACACTTCCCTCATTGTCTCACCAGCCACCTACACTTGGGGTAATTTACAGCAGCAATTCGACTCATCACCTCAGAAAGCCGCTTTAGCTCATTATATAAAAGTAAAACAAAAACTGCAGATGCTGGAAATCTGAAACAAAAGCAGAAACCACTGGAAGCAGTCAGCAGGTCAGACAGAATCTGTGGAAAGAGAGAGTCAAAGTTTCAGGTTGATAATATTCATCAGTAGTTCATTTCTCATTTTTGTATCCTTTTCATGAAATGCATTAAGCCATCTAATAGTGAGCACTGAACACAGAACAGTACATCACAGGAACCGATCCTTCGATCTACCGCGTCTGTACTGACCATGATGCCAATTGAAACTAATCCCATCTCCCTCCACATGGTCTGTATCCCTCCATTCCCTGCCTGTTCATGTGTCTGTCTAACTGCCTCTTAAATGTTGCTGTCGTATCTGCCTCCACCACAGGCACCCACCACTCTGTGTAAAAAATACTTGCCTCAGAAATCTCCTTTAAACTTTCCCCCTCTCACCTTAAAGCTACGCTCTCTAGTATTTGACATTCCCACCCTGGGAACCGAATACAAAAAATATGTGAATCAAACCAGAACATGTGACAGAATACAAGAGGCACCAGGCAAATGTAGACATGTTGTTGTACACAGTGTGATCACTCGGAATATATTAAAAAAATTGTGTTTATTTAGCCTCAATGATGCGGTCAATGACGTACTGTAGAAGAGTGGTCTTTTTTGATATGGAAACTCCCATTCCTGGCAATTGATCAAATAATTTGTGGCACTGATTGAGTGCAAATATTGGCCAGAACCATAGGAATAACTCATCATGTATCTTAACCAAGCAGAGGACGCCATTTGGCCCATCAGGTCCACATTTGCTCCTGTTAGATTAATTCTCCCTTGCTTATTTCCTTGGGGCCCCTGCAGTTTAGTCTCTGACACAGACCCATCAACTTCTCTTTGGTCCTTTTTGCCACTAATCTACATCAAGGGGTAACTTCGAGTGCTCAGTTAACCCACCAACACATCTCTGGTGTGTGAGAGGGAAGGAATGTACAAATTCCACACAGCCCCAGAGGTCAGGATCAAATCCAGGTCACTGGAGCTGGGAGGCAGCAGCTCTGACTGCCGTACCACCCGGCCATTGCTCCAGCTGCCCTCCAGGGCAATGAGCCAGGGTCCTTTATGCACCCGAGGCACTAGATAGAGTTCCAGTTTAGTCTCTGCTCTGACATGCTGTGCCATAGAGTTCTTTTGTCTGTGAAAAGTGACAAGGCCCAAATCTTACATTGGTGACGTTTAAGAGGCATTTAAACGCATAAAAAGGCAGCAATGGAGGGATATGGACTATGTGTGGGCAGATGTGTAGTTTAAATAGACACCATAGTCATCACAGACATCGTGGGCCAAAGAGCCTATTCCTGTGCTGTGCTGTTCAACGGAGACTGCAGATGCTGGAATCTGGAGCAACGCTCAAAGCGCTGGAGGAACTCGGCAAGTCAGGCAGCATCTGCAGAGGGAAGTGGACAGTCGACTGCCTGACCTGCTGAGTTCCTCCAGTGTTTTCTACACAGTTCTATGTTCTTCTCACCCAGAGGTGAGAACCCAGCCACAGCTCATGCACAGATAGCTGAATGTATTTGCGCAGCGTGTGTTCTTCCGTCCGCTCGGGGTGACTTTGCCCTTCTTGCTGACAGATGATGAACAGAAGAATAAGATGGCCTCCCAGACATCCATGCAACAGCTGATCGCGGAGAAAGACCAAGCACTGGCAGACCTCAATTCCGTGGAGAGGTCCTTATCCGATCTCTTCCGGAGATACGAGAACATGAAAGGGGTCCTGGAAGGATTCAAAAAGGTAAACCTCTTGGGCATGCTGTTAATTAAAAATCCAACAGGAGCACCTGATGGAAATATTGTAAAAAGACACCATTTCTTTCATCCTCCTTCCCACCCACCCCAGCTTCAATAACATCATGGTTTAGTTAGTGGACCCAGTGACCCGCCTCACGGCTGAGTTGGGGACATGAGATCAAAAGCCACTATGACAACCGTGGAACGTAAATAGCACTTATCTTTGAATAAACAGGTGCCAGGAGCGGTGGTCATGAAACTGCTAGATTATCATTAAAAACCCTTTAGAACATAGAACATCGAACACTATGTTGTGCCGACATTTTATCCTGCTCTAAGATCTATCTAACCCTTCCCTCCCACATAACCCCCTATTCTTCTATCGTTCATGTGTCTGTCTAGGAGTCACTTAAATGCTCCTAATGTATCTGCCTCCACAACCTCTGCCGGCAGTGCGTTCCACGCACCCACAACTCTGTGTAAAAAAACTTACCCTTGACATCCCCCTCATACCTTCCTCCAATCACCTTAAAATTATGTCCCCTCATGTTAGCCATTGTCGCCCTGGGAAAAAGTCTCTGACTGTCCACTCGATCTATGCCTCTTATCATCTTGTACACCGCTATCAAGTCACCTCTCATCCTCCTTCTCTCCAAAGAGCCCTAGCTCGTTCAACCTATCCTCATAAGACATGGTCTCCAATCAAGGCAACATCCTGGTAAATCTCCTCTGCACCCTCTCTAAAGCCTCCATCCACATCCTTCCTATAATGAGGTGACCAGAACTGAACTGAACACTTTAGGGGAGTGAATCTGCCGTCCATATCTGGTCTGGCCTACATCTGACTCCAGACCCACACCCCTGGAGTTGGCTCCAAACCCACTCTCGGAAATGTCCCAGGCAAACCTCTCGATCACGAAGAAGATGGCTCTCCACTGCCTCCTCATGGGCAACCGAGGACAGGCAATAAAGCCATGAATTCAGCCTGGTGCCCAATTCCCATCATTGGATTAAAAATAAAAACGACTTGTTTTCTCTTTGTGCCTGAAGAATGAAGAAGTGTTGAAGAAATGTGCTCAGGATTACTTGGCAAGGGTGAAACAAGAAGAGCAGCGGTATCAAGCCCTCAAACTCCACGCCGAGGAAAAGCTAGACAAGTGAGTACATATCGATGGCTTGTGTGTATAACAAGTTGGTGCAGCTACTCAGTGACATGCAGAGTCCCACGATTGCTGTGGTTGGTTCGAACAACACCCTTTATTTGAATTGCCCATCGTTGTAGCTAGAGAGCCCCAGGTGTTTCACAAAGGCCGAATCCTCCAAACAAGGCCAAGGAGAAGGCGGGGGCAGTTTGTATCAGGGTAGGAGTGTCCCAAGTGTACGAGAGGTAAAGCTGTTGTAGAGTTGTACAGCAGGAAAGTAGGCCCTTCAGCCCGACTCCTCCGTGCTGACTGAGATATCTACCCACGCTAATCCCCATTTCCCAAACTGTGGTCAACTCTGCCTTGCTTGGATTGGCAGCTTCCACGTGCAGGTGGCAGGGGCGTTCCCTCCCGCCCCACCCTCACACCTCCCCTGTGACAGACAGGCATTCACCCTCTCCCTCCACCAACTGCAGGGCCAACGAGGAGATTGCTCAGGTGCGTGCCAAGGCTCACGCAGAGGGAGCGGCCATGCAAGCCAGCCTTCGGAAGGAACAGATGAAAGTGGATTCCATGGAGAGGACAATTCAACAGAAGGTAAATTAAATTGTGACACACCTTTCCCCCCACCGGCAGATGCTGCTCGACCCGTTGATTTCCTCCAGCAGATAGCTTGTGGCTGTGGTGCTTGGAGGCAGAACTTCTGTGCGTGATGTTACAGTGCACCACGTACAGGAGCCAGGATCTCCAACCAGATCCTGATTGGATCTGACTACTTGTGTTCAGATCAGGGCAGCTAAAGCACTGGGGTTCCGGATAGTTCCTGCTGTTCCAGCTCTGCACTTCACCCCAGGTCACAGTGACTTGCTCAGCGTCACTCCACAAGTCCTCTGTTCTAGACCAATGACTTGGTGTTTCATTCTCAAACAAATCATCTGCTGTTTTGGCAAAGAGTCTTCAACCTGAAGCATTAATTCTGATTCTTCTCTGCACAGATGCTGCCTGACCTGCTGAGTGTTTCCAGCATTTTCTTCCACTTATGTTTCAGATCTCAGCCTGTCTGAGATCACTATATTTACAGCTGTGGTTGGGTCAACCCCGACTGAGCCTTTCTAACTAAATGCACCAAGGCATAGTACTGTGGGACATAAGAGGAGAGGACGGGAAGCACCTCCTGTTTCTCAATATTGAAGAGCCAGGATACCCAATCCCAGCTGAGCCTCGATCTGGGTCAGATTGGGTGTGGAAAGAGCTGGTCTCGGGTCAGCTACAGCTTCAAGTCGAGCTGAGTCGAGTCTATTGTCATGTGCAGTGAGGTACAGATACAATGAAAAACCTGCTTATAGCAACATCACAGGCACATAGGTACAGACAACGCACAGAACATAAATTATACAAGACGTGTAGAGAAAAGAAAGACTCTGCAAACCAGGAGACCGGTGCCAAAAAAGCACAGTCAGACACAAGTCCATGGTGGTGCAATAGGTGGTCCGTAGTGTTCCGTTGCTGAGGTAGGGTTAGGGTAGTGCAGGTCAGTTCAAGAACCTGGTGGTTGTAAGAAAGTAGTTGTTCCTGAACCTGGTGGTGTGGGACTTCAGGCTTCTGTACAGGCAGGAGGTATAGAAGCCTGAAGTCCCAGACCAGGTTGGCCGTGGTTGGGTCAGGTTTGGGTAGAGGTTTGGTTTCATTCCCTGAAGTTTGTACCAGTCATTCCCCAGCGAAGTGTGCGTTGTTGCTGGATCTCCACCACTCCACCAAGCCAGAAAATAAACGTGGAGTGGTCCAGAGAGAGGGAAATTAAATCACACTGGTGAGCCCTTGTAGCTTCCTCTCATTGATCAGTAACTGTGGTGGTAGAGTGGTTAACTTACTGAGTTTGTAGTCAGGAGGCTAGGCTGCTGCTCTGGGGATATTGAATCCCACTACTGCAGCTGGGGAATTCAAATAAAATTTGAAATTAAAAGCAAGTGTGAGTGGTGGTGACCATGGAACTATTGGAATGTTGTAAATATTATTGAGTAATAGCCTTCAGGGAAAGAAATCTGTCGCCCTAGCTTGGTCTGGATTGAATGTGACTCCAAACCACAGCAATGTGGCTGACTCCTAACTGACCTCTGAAGTGGCCCAATTAGCCTCAAGTTCCAAGGCAATAAATGCTGGCCCTGCCAGCGATAAACGCATCCCATGAAGGAGTAAAGTTAATGATGGCACTCGCTACTGCTTGGGAGTGTGATGTGGGGTCACGAGAGACTGCAGACGCGGAATCTGGAGAAACAAACAATCTGCTGGAGGAGCTCAGCGGGTCGGGCAGCGTCTGTGGAGGGGGGGGGAAGGAATTGTTGATGCTTTGGGTCAAAACTCTGCATCAGGATTTCATGGTGTGGGGGGGTGTGGTTCAAGGATCATTATTGTTAATTTTACCCCCTCCACCCAAAACCTGCCAATCATCATCAGCTTGAAGACTGATTGACAGGCACAGCTGAATGTTGGTGGGCTGTTCACGCTGGGGTGCCACATCCGATTCTCTCCCACTTGTCTCGCAGCGGGGATCCCCACTGGGATCCGGAATCGTTTTACTCCCTTGTTTGGGAATGACGAGGCCGGTTACTATAGTCTGCCCACCTGCACAGACGAAGGGAACAGCAAGAAGCCTGCTGGTGCGCAAGGGTGAACACCATTCCACAGATTCTGTAATGTGCACCATTTACTTTTATAATTGGGACCTAATATTGAAACTTGCCCTATAGATACAGGCTCAAAACATCGGTGGTTGTCCTACTTTATAATTCTCATCCTTCTTTTTAAATCGTTCCGCGTCCTGATCTCCACACCCTGTCCCTCTCTCTCTGATACCCCTCTGTCCCTACCTATTTCCCTCCCTAGCTGTGGAATCTCCTCCAACCCTGTTTCCCTCCAGATCTCTGCACTCCGCCAGTTCTGGCCTCTTGCTCCTACCTGGATGTAACCCCTCGTTTGATGACTGTGCTCTAGAATTCTCTCCCTGAACTGCTCTTTCTACCTCTCCGCCTTCCAGACACTTGTTAAGACCTACCTCCTTGACCAGGCTTTTGCTGACCTGCTCTAATATCTCCTTAAAGGGCTCCACGAATGACACTTGTTCATGCCTATCACTCCTCTGAGAAGGTCCTTTGCTTTAATTCATTTTCGGGGCGTGGGCATTGTTGACAAGGCAGCACTCAATACCCGTTCCTCATTGCTTTTGAGACAGTGGGGGAATGTGCTGCCTTCCTGAACCACTGCAGCCCTTCTGGGGAGGGACTTCCAGGATTTAGACCCAGTGACGATGAAGAAATGGTCATGTAATTCCAAGTCAGGATGAGGCGGGATGGAGGGGAACCTGCAGGTGCTGATTGTTCCCTTGCGCCTTGCTCCCCTCGTTTTCCTTAGTAATAAAGGTTACAAGTTTGGAAGGTGCTACCAGAGCAACCTAGGTAACTCCAGTGCGTTTTTTACGTAAATGTAGATTGTTGTTTACCAACTTCATCTATAATAACAACAGAAGATGCGGAAAACACTCAGTAGGTCAGTCAGCAACCGTGAAAAGAGAAGCAGTTAACGTTTCAGGTCCAAGACCCTTCAGTGAAGGATCTGACAAAGGATCCTCGACCTGAAATGTTAACTCGGTTTTGCTTTCCTGACCTGCAGGGTGTTTCCAGCAGTTTCTGTTTTTATTTCAGATTTCCAGCATCTGCGGTTTTACCATTTTGATTTGTCGACTTAATTTGTTTTTATTTTAATTCACAGAACCAAGAGATTGAAGAGCTGACCAAGATCTGTGATGAGCTGATTGCCAAGCTGGGGAGAACGGACTGAAGCCAGGTCTTCCCAACACTGGATACTGTGCACGACACAGACGCAGCTTCCTCCAGACCTTCCTTCCTCAAGCACGCTGCCTTACTTAGAACCAGAACCCAACAACCACGCATCTGACCCTTAAACTAGCAACGCCCAATAGTCTGCAGAGCACATGTGGCTGCTGGATCGTTTTCATGTAATGTTTACTGCACAAACAAAAGGGATTGCCAAAACGTTCCCAAGGTGGCAGGCACCCAATTTCCCCGAGGTGTAATTTGCCTTGCCAGTGCCACCTTCAAATCTTCCTCTCAGCCCATTGGGATCAGCTCCTTAAAGGTGCCATCCAGTACGTGTGTGTAACAGTGATGAACACTGATGAGCCATTACTGATCCTGGTTACGGATTAGCTGAGCTGTGAAGGTGGAAAGTTATGGGGAAGGTAGTGTGCATGCACTGCAGAACATTTCCGATCAGTTAGGTGAAGGGACTTGCTTATCCCCAGGCTTCTCGCCATTTTGATTCTCAGGGTTTTGAGAGCCTGGGCCTGAGGTTTAAGATGTAGGCACATGGTGTGGCCACACATTGACACTTGAATAGCTTTTTTGAAGGCAAAAGCAATTCCTTATTTGGTACAGCACAAGCGTTAAATCTGCTTGTGTTTTCAAGATGCCAACAGTATGGTCTTAATTAGAATGCACAAAACTCACAGTACACTGAACACAATATATTTAATATTAATTAGTGGATATATCAAGCCCTGAATCCGACAGGGGCTCACGTTCTTAGCGGAGGCTCCTGCATTTAATCACAAGCCCAACCATTCCAGCAAGAGCACACGTTACCACATCCAACCATGACCTTCCCTGCAGTTAGCGCATGGCAAATCAGTGATTTAATGTGCCTGCATCAGTATTTTTCTGACATTGTGTTAGTGCCTGTGCAAAATAGGGTGTTGGTGATTTGACTGTGTACGTCCCACTTGTGACTTGGCTGGTGGCTCACTCCAGCCCTGCTGCTTTTATTGATTTCTTTTCTGCCTTGCTCGCTTTCCGCTGCTTCATACATTGAAAACCTTCACCTGCATAATTTTTATATACAGATATATTTGTCTTTTATATGTTATAGTTCAATATAAAAATTTTTAAAGTTGTAACTACAAATTAAGAATCTGAAAAAATATTATAAAATTTTAATTCCATGTACTAATATATTTTTTCCATTGTCATTGCCTGAATAAAATTAATGGTGAGTTTCACGTTGAGCAGTTCCACAACCACCTGTCTTATTCCTGCGTTACAAAGCGACAGATGCTTCGGATCCCTGACGATGTGAATTCAACGCCAAATTGTTGCCCTATTTAGCCGAGAGGTTGCTTTTTGGGAATCAAAGGTATTAAGGAGAGAAGGCTGTGATGGAGGTCAACCCTGTTGTAAATGAACAGCGGAACGAGCTCGGGGCATAAGTGGCTGATCCTTGGTCTGCTGGTCCTGTCTTTGATGAGGCCTCACATCCAATTTTGATGCCGTCTGCATTGTGTGTTGGTTAGGAGCTCACTGGTGGCAAGTGGGAATGGGGGAATAAAGCTGGCTTTGGCCACAGGGACAAACTATGTGTAAGGATATTGATGGGGGTGTAATCGGCTCACAGACCAGGGTGAGGAATAACGAAGGGTAGAACTCCCAAATGTTCAGCAAATTTAACGCTCCCCTTCTCCCATGCACTCTCCTTCCTCCTGACATCCCCTTCCTAGCAGCACCGGACCAACATCTCTCTCCTTTGTGGCTGGAGACGTCTGTATGTGTGAAAAATTGTGTGCCAGCAATCCCAAGGTCAAGGTCCAAACAGCTGAAGGGCCAGAATGAAAAGAGGGAGAGCTGTTGATGAACAGCAGGTCCACTATTGAGAACATGGTGGCTGGTGTCATGGGGCACAACCAATGGTCAGCTTCAGATGGAAGAAGAGGTGTAACCGCAAGATATGAAAGTCCACAGCAGAGCAAAGTTCCATCGTGATGTGGAGTCACACAGACGTGCACCGATCTACACCAATTTCATTTGCCCGCATTAGATCCATATCCTATGCCTTGTGTGAGAGATTCTTTATTAGTTAGCTCATCAATCCTGTCCAAGACAAATGCAATGTAGTTACATCCTTGTGCAGGGAAACTAAGCTATTGTAGAAAACCCTGTATTCTTGAGGGTTTCTGTTGTAGAGTCTGTGACTCCAGGAGTTGATGGGGATAGGAGTTCAGCTTCTAAGGCTTTTTGCTGGCGATGGCAGGTAGTGTGATATCCTTGCCGGAGCTGCCCCTCGCATGGTAGTACCCTTGTTGAAGAATTGGCGACTCTTTAAACCACTACCGTGCCCAACGGCTCACGGGAACTGATGGGGAGACGTCTAGGATACCCTGCTCGGGAATCCACTTCTTGCTCCGACTGCTCCCACCCACCAATGCTGCTTTGACGGTTTTGCATGAAATAATGCAGTATCTACAATACACAAACAAGCAGTTCACCCCTTTTGCAAAGGACCCACCTTCTATAATTAGTTTCTTCACCTTGCTCCCATGTTCCCTCTATTTCCTTTAACCAGTCAGCAAGCTTCATACTCTCCGAGGAAAATATTCTTCCTTTGCTTACTTGATCTGTTTGTGGGTCTCTTATACCTCCACTGGAGTCCTACAGAAAGTAGGGAGACAATTCCCCCACTCCCACCTTATTGAATCGCTATCTGATGTGACAGGCTTCCATCTGGTCTGTGTCTCAGACAGCTGGTCTTCACTGACTGTTGCTGTCTCTCAGTTCCCTACACAACAAGCTAACAGTAACTTCACCAATAAGTTGTTCAACATTTGTGTGGTTAGGTTACTGGATTAGCAGACGCAGTTCTAGACCTTAAAGTGAGAAGACATGAGTTTAAATCCCACATTGGCAGGTGGGGAATTTAATTTCAAGTAATTAAGTTAAACCAAAATTGAAGAAAAAGTAAAGCTCGTCTTAGTAACAGTAACCATGAAATCACCTGATTGTTGTAAAAACCCATCTGGTTCAGGGAAGGAAATCTGTCTTCCTCACTCAGTCTGGTCTAGAGGTGACTCCAGACCCACCAATGTGGTTGACTTTTAACTGCCTCCTCAGTTCAGGGGCAATTGGAGAAGGATAAAGACAGGGAGTGATAGATTTTTGGGTATTATTGTGTACAGTTCTGGTCACCCTGTTATAGGAAAGACATCATTAAGCTGGAAAGAGTGCAGAGAAGATTTATGAGAATGTTGCCAGGACTTGGGGGCCTGGAGTTATAAGGAGAGGTTGGACAGGCTTGGATTTTATGCCTTGGAGCATAGAAGACTGAGGTGTGACCTTGTAGAAGCGTATAAAATCATGAGGGGCATAGACAGGGTGAATGCACACAGTCTTTTTCCCAGGGAAAAGGACTCAAAAACTAGACGGCATAAGTTTAAGCTGAGAGGGGAAAGATTTAAAAGGGACCTGAGGGGCAACTTCTTCACACAGAGGGTGGTGAGTATATGGAACGAGCTGCCAGAGGAACTAGTTGAGGCAGGTACAATAACAACACTTAAAATACATTTGGACAGGTACATGGATAGGAAAGGTTTAGAGGGATATGGGCCAAACACGGGCAAATGGGACTAGCTTAGGTGGGAATCTTGGTTGGCATGGATGAGTGAGGCTGAAAGGCCTTTTCCGTGCTGTGTTACTCTATGACTATTAAGGGAATGAAGGAGTGAATGCACACAGTCTCTTTCCCAGGGAAAGGGACTCAAAAACTAGAAGGCATAGGTTTAAGCTGAGAGGGGAGTTATGCAGGAAGGTGGCACTGAGATAGGTGTTCACCCATGGCCATATTGAATGGTGGAGCAGCCACAAGGGACGGAATGGCCTGCTACTGCTTCATGGTCTTAGAATAAATTCTGCCGTTATCAGCGATGTCTTCATCTTGGAAATGAATAAATAAAAATCATCCTCATCTGGAGCCTGTGAGATGCACTTGACCAGCCTAGTTGAAATCAGCTATGTGCTGCCTGAGTACTCTACAACAAAGCTTTCCTCTGTGCAGACCGTGAACATGTTTCAGCCATCTTCCCTGTAACCAGGGGCGACATTCCAACTCTTCCCACTTGAGATGCAGCAGGAATCCCTGAAGCAAGATCCTGAAATGGGAGATACTGAGAGACTGCAGTCCCCGCCATCCAAGTGCTGACGAATGTGCAAAGGCTTCAGAAGTGGTCAGCAGTTAACATGGCCAACATTGTGTCATGGAGCTCATGGCTCTGTAGAAAATGCTGGAAATACTCAGCAGGTTAGGCAGCATTTGTGGAGGGAGAAACTGAATTAATATTTTGGGTTAATGACCTTTCATCAGAATTCTACAATATTTTCTTCCTGAATCTTTTGTTTCTGTGTTGCTCGTGTCTCTGCCTCTTGTCATGAATTGACCAGGTACAAGAATGCCAATCCACATTAATTTTTTTAAGTGTGTGTTAACAAGACTTCTAATGGAACAGCTCTGAAGTGGGCATGCCTCTCAAGTCAAGGAGCATTGGCATAACCTCAACCAAGTGGGTGTTGGTTGGAATGATGAGTAACTGAACCATACAAAGCAGAGGGACACCGGTCCAGTCTGGACTAGCTGGTCCTCAGCAACCAGGGCTAGGGAGGATGCAGCTTGCCAGCTCTTGCCAAATAGGGGGCTGTTGTCTGGCAGGCGAGGACAGAGGCAGTGTGCATTGACCAGAATAACCTGGGGGGGCTTACTGGGCACACTGATCAAGAATGAGGGATGAGGTGATAAAAATGCAAAACGTTAAAAGGATTCAAGGAGAGAAAGAGATGGAGTAACACACACAAAATGCTGGAGGAACTCAGCAGGTCAAGCAGCATCTATAGAGGGAAATAAACAGCCGATGCTTTGAGTGAGGACTCTTCATCAGGCCTGGAAAGGAAGAGGGCAGAAGGTCGGGGAGAGGGAGGAGAACACTCAGGCAGGGGATAGATGAGTCCAGGTGAGAGGGGGAGGGTAGGTGGGTGGGGGAGAGAGGAGATAGGTAGAAGAGGCAAAGGGCTGAAGGAGGAATCCGGTGGGAGAGGGCAGTGGACCATGGGATAAAGGGAAGGAGGTGGGGAACAGATGGGCAGGTCAGGAGAGCAGAGGAAGGGATGGGCAGGTCAGGAGTTTGGGAGAAGGGGGAATGGTGCCACAGGAATGAGGGAAGACAAAGGATGGGGGGGGGAAATGGGGAATAAAAGGGGAGGGAAGAGGGGAAGGGGTTACCGGAAGTTGGAGAAATCGATGTTGATGCTGTCAGGTTGCAGATTACCAAGGCGGAATATAAGGTGCTGTTCCTCCAACCTGTGTCTGGCCTCAACATGGCAGTAGAGGAGGCCGTGGACAGACATGTCAGTATGGGAGTGGGATGTGGAATTGAAGTGGGTGGCCACAGGGAAGTCCTGGCTGTTGCAGCGGGCGGAGCGAAAGTGCCGACGAAGCGGTCACCCAATCTGCGTCGGGTCTCACCGAAGTGCAGGAGGCCGCACCGGGAGCACCCTCGGACTCACAGGTGAAGCGCTGCCTCACCTGGAAGGATTGTCTGGGACCCTGAATGGTGGTGAGGGAGGAGGTGTAGGGACAGGTGTAGCACTTTGCACGGTGGCAGGGATAAGTGCTGGGAGGGTCATCAGTGGGGAGGGCCGAGTGGACGAGGGAGTTGCGGAGAGAGCGATCCCTGCGGAAAACGGAGAGAGGGGGGAGGGGAAAATGTGCCTGGTGGTGGGATCCCGTTGGAGGTGGTGGAAGTTGCGGAGAACGACGTGTTGGATGCGGAGGCTCGTGGGGTGGTGGGTGAGGACAAGGGGAACCCTGTCCCTGTTATCTTGGGGGGGGGGGGGGGTGGGGAGGAACAGGGTGAGGGCAGACGTGCGGGAAATGGAGGAGATGCGGGTGAGGGCTGCACTGGTGGTGGTGGAAGGGAAACCCCGATTACTGAAAAAGGAGGACATCTCCGATGTCCTGGAGTGGAAAGCCTCATCATGGAAACAGATGCAGCGGAGGCAGAGGAACTGGGAGAAGGGGATGGCAGCCCCTGCAAGTGACAGGGTGGGAAGAGGTGTAGTCAAGGTAACTGTGGGAGTCAGTGGGTTTGTAAAAGAGATGGAGTAACTATTTTCTCCAGCAGTAGATTCATGAACGAGAGGAGAACAATGGAGAACAAAGCTCTTTCCTACTACAAGAACATCGTTATATGTTAAGAGCAATGGACTTGGTATTGACGTCCAAGGGCCGCACATTCTGCAATTGAGAACCTTACCACTGCTGCACACGAGACTGGGGCAGGTTCCCATGTCCAAGCCCCCCTATACCACTGTGGATCACCCTTCCAATGTTAAAGTTAGCAGCACTCCTGTTCCAGCAACGATTGAACCTACACCATTGTGTTGGGACTATTATCTTCGCACTGACACACGTCGGCAACAGATGCAACGTAGAAGGAAAGCCCGCAGTTACGTTGCGCTACCATGTCCCAGATGAGGATGTAATTAGGGAATGTAGTCCCTGGGAATGTGGAGTGAAAGGCAGGGAAGCGGTGTGGTCAGTCATGAAGGTATATGGTGGAGCAGGCTTAAGTAGCCAAGGTCACTCAGCCATTGACGGACGGGAGCAAAGTCACACTCCACACTCCAGGCCACTCGTTCGCTCCCCCCAAGGTGAGGAAACAGGCGGAGAGGCAAAGTAATGGATCGGGAAGGAGTTGGAAAGCAAACTTCTCTGCAAGTCCCAGTTCAGTTTCAACTGTTTACCCGTCTGCCTGTGCTTTTCAATAATTTGATTCAGAATAATACAGTTGTTCCTTTGTTGGCAGCTGTGGGTATAATTTTCTGGACTATCTGTTGCTGCAGTCATGTGGAGGAGCACAGATAATGACTGAATTGAGCTGTACTGTTCACATTGACCAAACTGTGGTCAGTTCTGCAGTTCCTCCCTATCCTAACCAGCAGCTTCAGGGGATGGACACAGTTCCTTCACTTTGGCAGCAGTTCTCCTCAATTTAAGTGCATCATGTTATGAAAATGGAACAATTTCAAGTGTTCCAAATGATCTTGTGTTTTTCTCGAGCTTTTCATAGATCACAGAAACAGACCCTTGGCCCATGAATCCACACCAACCGTTAAGCATCTATTTACACTAGTCCAACGCTAATCCCATTCATTGTGCCTACATTTCCATCGACTCGCCCCAAATTCTACCCCTTTCACACACTAGAAACAACTTACAGCGACAAACACACGTCTTTGGGATGTAAGAGGAAACTGGAGCACCCGGGGGAAACCCACACAAGCTCCACATAGCAGCAGAGGTCAGGATCGAACCCAGGTCTCTGGAGCTGTGAGGCAGCAGCTCTACCCGCTGTGCCAAGGTGCTGTCCGTGGTTGTTGCTGAAGATGCCTTTTAGTCACACTCCAAGTTGATTCCTCATGAATTCCCCTGTTCGGTAAGTCACGCACAATGGACATAATCAGGGATTTAAAAAAAGGACAAGGGAAAGAAGTCAGTGTGAATTAGAAGCTTATAAAACAGGTGAATGCAAGGTTTATGTTCCTCACCGTCAAGTAAGGAGAATGCAGCCAGACAACATGATTTATTCCATGTAGCAGATGTGTTTCAAGACCCCAGCACACAACATCAAAGTAACTGCCTGCTTCTTACAGACAAGGGCTGCAAATATGTCAGGACTTGGAGCTGGAGGGTTCAGATATATTGGTATTGGTTTATTATTGTCACTTGTACCGAGGTACAGTGAAAAACTTGTCTTGCAAACCGAGCATACAGGTCAATTCATTACCCAGTGCAGTTACATTGAGTTAGTACAGAGTGCATTGATGTAGTACAGGTAAAAAAAATAACAGTGCAGAGTAAAGTGTCACAGCTACAGAGGAAGTGCAGTGCAGGTAGACAATAAGGTGCAAGGTCACAACAAGGAATAACACTGAGGTTAGAACCTTTTTTATTCATTTCTCAGTATCTAGGCAACATTGGCAAAGCCTGCATTTACTGCCCATCCTTAACTGCCCTGGACAAGGTGGGTGGGGGTGAGCACTCCCTGCAGTCCCTGTGGTGAAGGTGCTCCCACACTGCTTTTGACAGGAGGGGAATTCCAGGATTTAGATGCAATGATTATGAAGGAACAGCGGTGTACTTCCAAGACACAAGAGATTCTGCAGATGTTGGAATCTGAAACAACACACACACAATACTGGAGGAACTCAGCGGGTCAGGCAGCGTCTATGGAGGGAAATAAATAGTCGACGTTTCGGGTCGAGACATTTATCGGGACTGGAAAGGAAGAGGGCAGAAGCCAGAATAAAAGGGTGGGGGGAGAGGGAGGAGCACACGCAGGCAGGGGATAGGTGATAGGTGATAGCCCATGCTCCTGCCCCTCCCCCCACCCTTTTATTCTGGCTTCTGCCCTCTTCCTTTCCAGTCCCGATGAAGGGTCTCGGCCCGAAACGTCGACTGTTTATTTCCCTCCACGGATGCTGTCTGACCTGCTGAGTTCCTCCAGCATCTTGTGGGTGTATTTCCAAGTCAAGATGGTGTGTGACGTGGAGGGGAAGCTGTAGGCGGTGGTGTTCCCCTGACCTGCTGTCATTGCTCTTGATAGCAGAGGTGCCGTAAGGCACGTAACTGCAGTGCATTTTATAAGTGGTTTACATTGTACCCATGGTGAGTGGATGGTGGAGGTGGTGAAGGTTGAGTGAGGTGCAGGTTACAATCCCAACCCTACCGGATCCTGCAGCATTTGATTTCCATCTGAACATTCGGGCTTTTGGCCCTCACTGACTGCTGCTGATGCAGAGAGCACCACGGGGTTTCAGCTTCCAGGATGAGCAGGGTAACGATTATTGGAAAGGACTTGCCTCAGTAACAGCGGTTTCCAGTGCACATTGTTGGGAGGTTACACACAGAGCACATTTATCTTAAGATAAGATAAGGTATCTTTATTAGTCACATGTGCATTGAAACACACAGTGAAATGCACCTTTTGCGTAGAGTGTTCTGGGGGCAGCCTGCAAGTGTTGCCACGCTTCTGGCGCCGATGTAGCATGCCCACAACTTCCTAACCCATACATCTTTGGAATGTGGGAGGAAATCAGAGCACCCGGAGGAAACCTACGCAAACACGGGGAGAACCTACAGGCTCCTTACAGACAGCGGTGGGAATGCGAAAGGAACCAGGTGGGTTTGAAAGAACTGTTGTCCTGCCTCTGCCTATCTGGAGCATACAGTAAGAATAAATATGTGTTCCAATGAGCCTCCTGTCAATGGTTATCAATAGGCCAGAGGTTACGACTAAGTTCAGGTGAGCGGGAGAAGGAAGTCACAATGTTAGGAGCTCTGAAATGAAATCTGCATATCTCTGAGCTCCCCAACATCATTTTTAATTCTCCTTCAGAGATTACAATACACTGAGAAACTCTGCAAAGTACTAACCCTATGTCTAATTGGAACAGCCAGGAACTTATTCACTTGGAAATAAATTGGTTTTGAAACAAGAATGAACTGGGGCTGCAAGTAAAAGGTATAGTTTAAACCCCTGGCCACTTGTTAAAGATTCTCTTAGAGATTTGCTGTTCCCTGCCTTCATAAGCCATTCAACCTCACAACCAACATTCCAACATCTCTCTGACCCAGGCCACCACTCCTCTCAGTTCATCATTGGTGACCATCCCATCCACCTGCAGGGTCCACACTCTTGAAATCCTTCTCTTAATCTTTCCAACAGTCTCTGTTTCTGTCTGTCTGTCTCGCTCTCTCTCATTCCCCCTCGCTCTCTCTCTCTCTCTCTTTCCATCTCTCCATCTGTCTATCTATATTTCTCTCTCTCTATCTCTCTTATAACCTAGCTCCTATAGTCACTTCCTTCAATGTGTTTCAGACTTTCATTCTTTTTATATTTTGCCTTTGTGCCTGCTCACAACCTGTGATACTATTCTGCCTTAAAGGTGCTATGTAAATATAAGGTGTGAACACTGCAGTACCTTCAATGTCACACTCTATATTGTTCAGCTTGGTATTAAGTGCGTTCTTTAAGCATATTATCATCCAATGATTGACCCTACAGTGAAATAGGTTAATAATAAGCTCTTAATACAAAACAACTGCCTCTTGTCTCATCACCAGCAACACAAGTGTGCCAGGAGTGAAGCACAGTAATGAAGAGCATTCTGTTTGCAGGGGTGATACTCCTTCTCTCAGTCCAGGGTACGTACCAGTGATTCTTTATCCCATTGAGGCTTTTGCTGTAGCTTGCTAAAGTACACCGAGACTTATTAGTTTCTACTTTAATTATATTGATCATTTTAATTGCCCTTATTGGGCTCTATACATCAAGTGGTGCTCAATCCCAATGCTCCGTGGAACCAGACACTAACGTGCATTTTAGCGTAAACTTTAACTTCTCTTTAATCAACATGGTTGGAAATATGCTCTGTGTAAACTCTGAAGAACACAAGTCATCTTGCGATAAATACTGTCACAAAATGTTTTCAGTTTCGAAAACTAGCCGGCTTTTGAAATGTTCTAAATGGAATCAGACACCCACATCAAAAAAAAGGTCTGAAATTTAATTATGAGAATCATTGACATGAACATTGTATAAAAATGTGTGATAATCTTGAATCATGAAAGTGGGTATTTAGTCATTTTCTGTGTGAAGTGACCAGATTTTAGTTGTTGGGAGTTTTCTTTCCTCAACAATACCTCTGATTGCTGCTGAAACATTGGACTGCATAAGGGGTGGCACCGTAGCTAGCGGCTAGCGCGACGCTATTACAGCACCAGCGATCGGGGTTCGATTCCCGTCGCTGTCTGTAAGGAGTTTGTACGTTCTCCCGTGTCTGCGTGGGTTTCCTCCGGGTGCTCCGGTTTCCTCCCACATTACAAAGACGTACTGGTAGGTTAATTTGGGTTTAAAATGGGCGGCGCGGACTCGTTGGACCGGAAGGGCCTGTTACCACGCTGTAAATAAAAATTTTTAAGAAATTTAAATTAGGCAAAATCCAGGAATCACTGACAGTCTATGTTACAGAAGATATTTGCTCACAGTGTGCCTTCAATGCTTCAAGGATGTGTCTTCCACTTGATGAAGATAGGCTTAGGCTCTTAGAAGGCAAAGGTAGGATAGGCTCTTAGATAGGCACGTGAATATGCAAAGAATGGAGGATATGGACCATGTGCAGGCAGAATGGATTAGGCGTCATTAGCTTAATGAGCTGGGCACAACATTGTGGGCTGAAGGGCCTGTTCCTGTGCTGTTCTAAGTGCTTTTGATGTGGAGTCAGTGTTATAATGAGGAAGTGTGCAGTATGCTGGTTTGTCCACCAGACCAGCAGCTAGACCCAGAGGCATGGATTTGAATCCCACCAGAACAGCTCGTGTGTTTATCAGGAATTAAAACAAAGTCCAGTCACAGAAACGGTAAACTCCAAATTACCAGGTTGTAGCAAAACTTCAGAGGAGGGAATCTGCCATCTTTGCCTGGTCTGGTCTTTATGTGACTGCAAACCGACCAATGTCATTGGTTCCTAGATGCCACCTGAGTTCAGGGGTAATTAGGGATGGACAATAAATGCCAGCATTGCCAGTGATGGCCACATTCAGATAACCGCGATGAGGTGATGGATTCAATAGAGTGATTGGTCAGATGTCCCTTCTGTGGAGAGCCACAGGTGAGGTGTCCCCAGAGGTCACTGCCTGGAAACAGGCCCAACTCCCTCATGCTGATCAAGTTTCCTACTTCAGCTAGTCCAATTTGCCTGTGTTTGACCCTCTTTTTTAAAATTAAATTTCAGCTTAATTTACTTAGTTAGAATTCTTGATTATCAATTCCCCAGCAGCCGTGGTGGGATTCGAACTCATGTCTCTGGTTCATTGGACCAGAATTAGAGTCATAGAATGAATAAGCACAGAAACAGACCCTTCGGCCCACCAAGTTTACACCAGCCATCAAGCACCCGCTTACATTAATCCTGCATTAACCCCATTTTACTCTCTCCATATTCCCATCAACTCCCCCAAGATGCTACCACTCTCCTGCACACTAGGGACAATTAACCTAGCAACCCGCAGGTCTTTGGGATGTGGGGGGAAACCCACACGATTATGGGTAAATGGGCAAACTCCATACAGACAGTACCAGAGGTGAGAATTGAACCTGGGTCTCTGGAGATGTGAAGCAGAGACTCTGTCTGCTGGGCCATTGTGTCTCTCTCAACTCTGGCTGCTAATTCAGTGTACCCAGGATAATCTCTGGAGAGTAGTTTAGCGATATAGAAACATAGTAGAGAAGGTGGCCATTTAGCCCATCATGTTCCTGCTGGACAAAGTAGAAGCTATTGAGGTTAATCTCAGTTCTCAGCTTTGCTCCCACACTGCTCACTTGGGTAATTGCGGGGGGAGTTTCTGACTCCATCACCCTCTCAGGCAGGGAGTTCCACACTTTGGGTGAAACATTTTTCCTCAACTTTCCTCTAAACCTTCTATCGATGAACAACTCTATGCCTCCTTGCTCCTCTGCTAAGGAAAGTAAATTCTTGCTGTTCACACTATCAAGATCTCTCATAGTTTTGTACAGTTTAAAGAAATTTCCTCTCAGACTCCTTCGTTCCAACGAAAACCAACCCAGTGTAGTTGGTCCCTCCTGCAAACCACAGTTCTCCAGGATCACGGGTCTCCCCTACACCTTCTCAAGCGCAGTGATGCCCCTCCTATAGGGTGGGGATCAGAAGGAGCATCTCCAGCATCAAGCATTGGCTAATTTGGGCAGGCTGCTTCAGTCACACATCCGACACTAGACTCCTGAAACATATCCTCTCTTCTGACATGGGAGGGGTTTACCAAGCAGACAGAGGAAAAGATTCAAGGACGTTTCCAAAGCCTCCTTGAAGAAATGCAACCTCTGCACTGACTCCTGGGAACCTCTGGCCCACCACTGCTCAAAGTGGAGAAGGAGTGTTTGGGATGATATTGAGAAACTCAATGTCATGTATCAGGAGGGCACAGAAGATCTAAACAAGTGGCGGAGGGAGTGCACCACCTCACAAACTACCCACCCCACCCATCCCATCAGTCACCTCCTGCCCTGTCAGTGGTTCCCATGATGACCTCATCCACCACCTCAGATCCCACAGAACCGGAATTTGTCCAAGTCAGCTTCATTCCCGAGGGAGTGCCTGGGAAGAAATAGCGTTGGCTGTGGCCCAACTGTACAAATGGTTTTTGTCATTGTAACTGTGCTGGTTTCTAAAATTTATAACTGACATTTATCTGCAGGCAGTTGTCAAGCAGAAGGTGAAACAAGCTGTCATCTCAAGGCCAGTGCAGGCTGACATCACTGAAGGTTCCCGGGCCAGAGGGCAGTGTGCCCTGGTGCCAATGTGGGTCATGGACTGTATCTGTAGGGGATGGCAGGCTGAGGTACCAGGGGTCAGGTGCAGATTGGCAGCAAAGGTTGACTGCAGGTTTTCAGCTGAGGGAGAAGGCATCTGTCCCATCAATGAATCCCACTAACTCTGCTGCTTCCTTACCTTAGGAGTCTGTTCAATGATCTGGATTGGTAATCGGTATTGAATATACAACATAGAAGAGTAGAGCACAGTACAGGCCTACGATGTTGTGCCGACCTATATAAACCTTATCCCATTCAATCAATCCCCCTCTCTACTTCACCTCCCGTAACCCTCTATTTTTCTTTCGTCCATGTGCCTATCCAATGGTCTCTTAAATGACCCTATCATATCGGCCCCTGTCACCCACCTCCCCTCCCCCCCCCCCCCCCCGGCAGTGCATTCCAGGCACCAACCACTCTCTGTGTAAAAGAAAACCTACCTCTGACATCTCTGCTGAACTTTCCTCCACACACCTTAAATGGATGATCTCTAGTTTTGGCCATTGCCACCCTGAGGAAGAGATTTATTATTGTCACATGTACTGAGATACAATCAGAGCATTTGTTTGAGTGCCCATCCAGACAGATCCTTCCATGCGTAAGTACCTCACGGTAGTATTTTGTAGAGTGCAGAAAAGATTTGAGCATGTTGCCAGGACTCGAGGGACTAGGTTACGGAAGGACGTTGAGCGGGCTAGGGCTTCATTCATTGGAGCTTTGGAGAATAAAGGGTGATCTTACAGAAGTGATTAGTAATTGGTTTACGATTGTCACATGTACCAAGATACAATGAAAAACTTTGATTTACATACAGATCATTTCACAACACAAGTACTCTGAGTACATTGAGGTAGCGCAAGGGAAAAGCAGTAAGAGAATGCCAAAGTGTTACAGTTACAGAGAAGGTGTAGTGCAGGTAGACAATAAGGTGCAAGGGCCATGACAAGGTAGATTGTGAAGTCAAGAGTTCATCTTTATCGTACCAGAGGTCCGTTCAATAGTCCTATAACTGCGGGATAGAATCTGTCTTTGAGCCTATTGGTGCGTGTTATCAAGTTTTTGCACCTTCTGTTCAGTGGGAGGGAGGAAAAGAGAGAATATCCAGAGTGGGGTCTTTGATCATGTTGGCTGTTGTTCCAAGGCAGCGAGTAGTGTAGACATGGAGTCCATGGAGGGGAGACTGATTTTCATGATGGACTAAGCTGTGTCCACAAATCTCTGCAATAAAATCATTCGGGGCATAGATAGGGTGAATGCACACAGTCTTTTTCCCAGGATTGGGGAACACAGAACTGAAGGGCATAGGTTTAAGGTGAGAGGGGAGAGATTGAACAGGAAGCTAAGGGGCAAATTTTTCACCCAAACTCGACTAAGGTGAGACTCTTGGATGGGTCCTTGTATTGTGCTGAAGAAAGGCCAACAACCTGAAGTACTTGCGGAACGAGCTGCCAGAGGAAGTGGTTGAGGCAGGTGCACTAACAACATTTAAAAGACATTTGGACAGGTACATGGATTGGAAAAGTTTAGAGTGATGTGGGCCAAACACTGGCAAATGGAACTAGCTGAGATGGGCATCTTGGTTGGCATGGATGAGTTGGGCTGAAGGGCCTGTTTCCACACTGTATGACTCTATGACTCTAGCACAAAATGAAAAAAAAAACAAAATAATTCACAAATATTCACAAGAAGCTCACTGGAGAAGATGAAGCTATCAGTGTTCAGATGTACAACTGGAGGGTTACCAGCAGCTGAGTCAATAGTACTGTACAAAGCAACGATGAAATCTTCATCTTCCCTTATGCAATATTCACAGGTAGTAAAATCACTGGCTTTAACAGATGAAGGTATATAGCATTTATATATATAAATAGTTCCTTCTCCCATTCAAACTGCATCACTCCTCATCACTAGAAGTTAGAAGAAGGTGAGGTGATCTCATTGGATGAGGTAATACCCTGAGGGTTTGATAGGTTATGTGCTAAGAGATTGTTTACCCTGGATCAAGAGCCAGAGGATACAAGCCGCATCCATTTAAGACTGAGATGACGAGAGATTTCTTTACTCAGAGACTTGTGAAACTTTGGAACTCCCTACCTTGGACTTGCTCAGTGGCCAAGACCTTGAACATGAAGGAATCAAAGGATTTGGAGATTAGGCAACACACAGGGTCAGACATAATCCCACTGAACGGGGGAACAGGCTCAAGCGTGAACAGCCTCTTCCTTTTTCTATATTCTTCATCTAACGAAGTTACGATTTAATTGGAAATTATTTGCCTCAGTGCCAACAGAATTCATCCATGTAGAAACCTGTGGAGGGAGCAAGGGTGGGTTATTTAATGGGACAGAGCAGGGGGAGCTGAGGCAGGGTGATGGGAGCTGGTGATAGGAATCAAATGAACACCACCTCCTTATTCCCTTTTTTTGCACAATTTATTTATTTTTGTAATTTATAGTAATTTTATATCTTTTAAAAATAAACTTTACTTATACAGCACGGTAACAGGCCCTTCCAGCCCAATGAGCCCGTGACGCCCAATTACACCCATGTTAACCTACTAACCCGTACGTCTTTGGAATATAGGAGGAAACCGGAACACCCGGAGGAAACCCACGCAGTCACGGGGAGAACGTGCAAACTCCTTACAGACAGCAGTGGAAATTGAACCCCGATCACTGGCGCTATAATAGCGTTACACTAACCAGTACGCTACCGTGCCGCCCTTTGCAGTGTACTGCTGCAGCAAAACAACACATTTCATGTCATTTAAGTCAGTGATAATAATTCTGATTCTGAACGATATCCTGCCTTTACATTTTAACTGGCTTGCTGTCAATTTCAGTTTAATAGTACCACTGTGAAATATTGTTAAAGATTTTTGATGCCTTATAGCTGTTTGGATCATTGTGACCCATCACTTTTTGGATGTCATAACTGTACACTAAGTGGAGGCTGAACTTTTCCAAAGATGGGGAAGAATGGTAGAACAGACAAGGCAACGTCTAGGAATCTTTACAGCCATTCACCTGTTCTCAAATCACTCCAGAAGCTGCGTGACACTAAGTGAATCGGTATCCATTTTGCACATACTTAGGACTAGATGGAATCTCCTTCAGTGCTTGAGCTGGTTTATAATTGGCCTCCAGTCCATCAGTAGACTGCGTTTTCACCTCCTGGCCTGTTGCAGGCGCCACAGTTGGGTGTTGTAGCTCGCAGCCTGACATTGGGCCATCATGCAGTGGGCATCCATGACGACCACACAGCTCTTTCACACAGAGTACGGAGTCCCTGGTAGTCTCAGATAGTTAGCCTCCAACATCTCACTTTCCTCCTGTCCACCCATTGCTGGTCACCACGATGTTGCTTGGACTTGGGGGCCTGAGTTACCAGGAGAGGTTGTGTAGACTAGGACTTAATTCCTTGGAACGTAGGAGATTGAGGGGTGACCTGATAGAGGTACAGTATATAAGATCATGAAGGACATAGACAGGGTGAAAGCGTAAAGTCTTTTTCCCAGGGAGGGTCTGCTAAAAACAAGAGGGCATAGGTTTAAGATCAGAGGCAAGAGATTTAAAAGGGAGATTAGCGGCAGCTTCTTCCCACAGAGGGTGGTGTGTATTTGGAATGAGCTGCCAGAAATAGTGGTTGAGGCGGGCACATTAGCAACATTTGAAAGCCATCGAGGTAAGTACATGGAAAGGAGATGTTTAGAGGGCTATGGGCCAAATGTGGGCAGATGGGACTAGTTCGCTGGGCAACACAGTCAACATGGATGAGTTGGGCCGAAGGGCCTGTTTCCACGCTGTTTGACTCTAGGACCTGTGAGGATCATCTTCCCACAGACAGCCAATCAGAAAGCAAAATCCTCAACTAGCCAGTTGGGTGATTTTTGGCTGGTCATCAATCAGCTATTTCTCAACATCTGATATTTTTAGAACTTTTAGACGAAAGTGTACAAAGAATTTATTTGCATTTTCTTGTCGTGGTAACCATTAATTCCCAGAGAGGGTTCATAAACTCACAGCAACAAACAGTCTGCTGGAGGAACAGTAGATCAGCTGCGGCAGCCATGGGCTCAGGCAATACCGAGATGGAAATAAACCATCTTCGTGGTGGCATTCATAGGCAGTACAACATCTCGGGGTCAAACATGATACAATGTTGCTTCAGTCTCAGTCAGTCACCAGTGAGAGGTCTGGAGCTTGAAGGCGGATGCTGCGTTGACCTTTACTGTGAGAAAGTTAAAGCACAAGTATAGAGGATAATTGGTCCAATTATAAACAGTAGTGCTGAGACCACATCTGGAAAATGTTGTACTGGTCTGGTCTCCCCATCTAAAGAAGGATTTACTTGTGATTGAGAGAATGCAATGAAGGTTCAGCAGATTAATTCTGGGATGGTGGGTTTGTCCAAAGAAGGTGTTTGGGATCGGGTTCGCACTGCCAAGTGGGTGGTGAAAGCAGTTGCTCCCACAACATTTAAGAAGCATCTGGATGAGCACCTAGATCATCAAGTCACAGATGGCCAAGGACCAACTGCTGGGAAATGGGATGCATATGGATAGTACTTGGTGGTCAGCATGGATGTGGTGGGCCAAAGGGCCTGTTTCAGTGCTGGATGACTCTATGAGGAGAGATAAAGTGGACTGGACCTGTACTCAGAATGAGAGCTCCAAAATTGTTATGTGGTTTGACAAGTTTTGGTACTTCTCCTGCCTAGAACCGGGGTCACAGTCTCCAAGTCAGAGATCAGCCATTCAGGACAGGGATGAGAAGAAACTTCTTCACCTGAAGAGCGGTGAATTGATGAAATTCTCAGCAAAAGAAGGCTGTGGAAGCTCAGCTGATGAGTATATTCAAGTCAGAGGTTGATAGATGTTTAGACATTTGGGGATTCAAGGGATATGGGGTTGGTGCACAAAAGTGGAGCTGGGATAGAAGGCCAGCCATGATCTGATGAATGGCAAGGGGCTGAATGGCCTACTGCTTCTATTTCAATTGTTTTTATGACAGGAAAACAGAGTTAGTGGTGAAAGTCAAAGGCATTGGCTTTGCTCATTCCAATATTTGGAGGAGATTTCCCTGCGTCCTGCTCTGGATGTCAGACAGCAAAGGGCTCAGGAAACAATTCGTTGGTTCCATGAGATTGCAACATGACAAATAAAGACTATCGAGACACAAGAGGCTGCAGATGCTGGAATCTGGTGCAAAAGGCAAACTGCTGGGTAAACTCTGTCCACAGACACACATGTTTACAATGTAACTAAAACTGCAATAATAGTCCTTTATTTAAGGACAGCGTCTGAAGTTTGTTTCCTTCGAGTGAAGTACACGAACCAGGTTTTCCTCAGTGTTTTCTGCTTCCTTTCCTTTGTGTGCAGGCGAGGCATTGAAATGCTACATGTGTGTTGCATCGAGCGAGGAGGAGTGTAACAGACAAGGATCACAGAGCTGCCCGCAGTTTGCTGATGGCTGTTCCATAATCACGGGTCCAAGTGAGTACAACAGGCCAAGAGCAGAGTGCCCACACTGCCACTGTAGTGTCTCCACTGGCTGCCATTCTCTTGCATGTTTACCTGAGGCAAACACCTAACTCTTGATCAGCACCCATTAAACATAGAATAATAAATCCCTAAGAGAGAGAGAGAGAGAGTCACGCCTGGAAACTTGGGATTTGATCCAGAGTTCTTGGGCGATTTATGAACACTTCCAGGGGTCCAGAGAATTTGGGGCATAGAACATAGAACAGTGCAGCACAAGATCGGGCTCTTCAGCCCACTATGTCTGTGCTGACCATGATTGGTATTGGTATTGGTTTATTATTGTCACTTGTACCGAGGTACAGTGAAAAACTTGTCTTGCACACCAATCGTACAGGTCAATTCATTACACATGCAGTTACGTTGAATTAGTACAGAGTCCACTGAGGTAGTACAGGTAAAAACAATAACAGTACAGAGTAAAATGTCACAGGTACAGAGAAAGTGCAATGCAGTAAGGTGCAAGGTCACAACAAGGTAGATCGTGAGGGCAGAGTCCACCTCATTGTATAAGGGAACTGTTCAATAGTCTTATCGCAGTGAGGTAGAAGCTGTCCTTAAGTCTGGTGGTACGTGCCCTCAGGCTCCTGTATCTTCTACCTGATGGAAGAGGAGAGAAGAGAGGATGACCCGGGTGGGTGGGTGGGGTCTTTGATTATGCTGACTGCTTCACCAAGGCAGTGAGAGGTAAAGACGAGAGTCCAAGGAGGGGAGTCTGGTGTCCGTGATGCACTGGGCTGTGTCCACAACTCTCTGCAGATGCCAGACTGAATTAATCCCACCTGCCCGCACATGGCCCCTCCTTTCCCTGCCTATTCATGTGGCTGTCTAAATGCCTCCTAAACATCACCATTGTATCTGCTCCCACCACCTCCCCTGACAACACATTCCAGCACCTTTGAAGGACCACCCACCTCACATTGACCCCATGCCAAAGAGCTGCCTTCGTCAGGCTAAGAAACTGCGGCTGTTCCCCCGGTGCCTTGGGTTAAACTGTTGCTTTCAGTGAACAAGTGGCCTTATTGTCTCTGAATGAAAATAGAGGATTGTGTCAATGGGGGGGGGGGGGCGGGGGTCAGACCAGGAGCCACAGTTTAACTTCTTCATGGGTCAACACTCTAAACTGTTCATGGCAATGTGTGCCCTTGAATCTGGTTCACCCTGGACTTTGCAAATGCAGATTCTTTGCAAACTCAAGGGCTCCATTAGTCCAATAGGAACATTGAACATTGTTGGTCTCGCAGACTACAGCCGGGTGGCAGAGACCCCAGGCGTTCCCTCTTCCCGGAATACACTGCTGGCTGATTCCCCACTTGCACTCTTTATGCCAGTTTATTTCCAAAGGGAATTTCCACGGTTGAACTGGGCACCGAAGCAGCACGGTGACATCGAGATGGAGCCACTGCCTCAAAGCTCTGGCAATCCAGGTTCGATCCCGATCTCGGGTGCTGTCCATGCGGAATTTGCATGTTCTCCCTGTAACCGTGTGGGTTTCCCCCGGGTGCTCCAGTTTCCTCCTGCATCCCAAAGATGTGCTGGTTGATAAGTTAACTGGCCGCTGCAAATTGCCCATAGAGTGTGGGTGAGTGGCAGAATCCGGGGGGAATGCGGGGAGATTAGAGGGAAACCTTGTGGGGAATGAGGAACAAAAACAGAATGCTGGAAGAACTCCAGTGGCTCTACTAACTGCGCCCCTGTGGAGTGCAGCTCAAACGGTCTGTTTTTTCCCCTCATCCCCTCGGCAATAAAGTTAAAGGAGGAATATCTGGGGCAAAACACAAACTGCTGGAGAAACTCAGTAGGTCAGGCAGCATCTGTGGAGGCAGAGGGATGGTTGACATTTTGGGTCAAGCCTTTGACCGGTCCTACGCCCCTGACCCACTGAGCTCCTCCAGCAGTTTGTTTTTTGCTCAGGATTACAGCACCTGCAGTCTCCTCTGTATCCAAGAAATATCCAGGAGTCCTTTCTGTAGTGGGGGACGAGGGTTGGGTGGTATTCATTGCAATAAACTAAGTTGTGAATGATTCCTGTTGAATATAAAATGTGTTTGAATGGAATCCGTTGGACCCTTCCCAAGCATGGCTCATAGCATGGGGCCCACTGTTACAGACTGTCATGTGGATTTTCACAGAAACCAGGTACATAACCAATGAAGCTTGTTTGGGTGATGCTTGGGAGTTAGAGCACATCGAGCTCACAGCATATCAGTGATTGCAAGTTGCACTTTACTTCTGAAGTGTGGTTCCATTGGAGGGACAAGGCAGACTTGAAACTATACTGCATGTTAAACACTCCAGACTGACAGTGCATTTCTATTCAACAGTAATTTATTCCAGATGTACGGTATACGTGATGCATCCTCCAAGGTTACTGCAATTTGCAAGCTTCACCAAATTCTTGCCAGGAAGTGTAGAGGTGTTGGTTAATAAGTGAGTGCAGACTTATTGAATCGTGGAAAATTTATGACACAGAAAGAGATTGGTCAAAAAAGAGCTGCCTACCCTCCCACAGGTCACAGACACATCCAGGCTCTGTTTAAATGTGATTGGAGTTTTATTGGACATGCTTGACCAGTTATAACTTCATTTGCAAATGAACGACATTAAGACAGGCGTGGATGTGTATAGGATGGAAACAATTTGCTTCATTTCCAAGGGGATTTAGAATTTCAGGGAGGGAATGGCAAGCAAATTAAAACTTAAGTTGGCAGCGTAGGTTTCTGGGCAATTAAATCTGTGATGCTGGGCTTCACTGGGATCTTGGCACCGGGCAGGAGGAATGCACAATTCTCATGTGTGTGTGCTTTGTTCCCAGACAGCGTGATCAAGTCATGTTCGTACAAGGCCTTCTGTGACCAATCCCAACTAGCCACAGGTGGAGTCAAGATGGATTGCTGCTTCACGGATGACTGCAATGGGCCGGCCAAGGGCAAAAGTGCCAGCACTGGGAACAATGGCACCTTAGTCTCCCACAGCACCAAGCTCATCTTCAGTGCTCTCCTTGCTCGCTGGTTATTCTGTAGACTTTGAAACCAGTGATCATATCTTGCCATCAGTTCCTAGTTATAGCAATCGAGATTTTGTCTGCAACCTTTACTGCTCAGTGGGAGTATGCATAGATGCAAAAGAAAGTGCTTCAAAACGTTTTAAAAATTTTGAGTGGGAATCCTTGGTTGTATGCAGCAGCAAGTGTGTGCTGTTCTCCATTTAGTTCCCACGCCATCAATAGAACCCAATTTCCAGATACTCCATTACAAACACCTCTACATTGTGCATTTACAGTACACAGCCAAGGACAAAGTCCTGCCTATCAGCCCCTCAAGAGCAGTTTCCCTGTTCTTTACTGCAGTTTTTCTGCAAACATTTAGTGGAACCTTAACAAACTTACAATGGACAGAATATTTGAACAACTGTTTTATGATCGTTATCCAAACCACAAGAAAGTAAATGGAGACACAAGAGACTGCAGATGCTGGAAATCTGGAGCAACACACCCAAAGTTTTGAGGAGGAAGGCTTGAGGTGGGAGGTTTGAGGAGGAAGGCTTGAGCTGTGTGTTGCTACAAGAGATTAAAATCAGAATAGTTAGGGTTGTATTCCCTGGAATTTGGAAGGTGAAGGAGTGCTTTGACTGAAGTTTTGAAGATATAGTAAGGGGAAACTGACAGGGTTGATGGACAGGAGCTATTCCCCCTAATGGGGTGTCTTGGATGAGGGGCAGAGTTTAAAAGTTAGAACAAATGCTTTAGGGAGTGAAGTTTGGAAACTCTTCTACCCAAGGAGGCAGGAAGAACGGGGAACCGTTCTCTCCAAATGATGCTGGGTCTGTTAGTTTTAAACCTGGGATTGGGAGGCTTTTGTTAGGAATAAGGGACAGGTTAATGGAAATTCATAGAATTGTACAGCATGGCAACAGGCCCTTCAGCCCACCATTTCCATCCCGACCATCGTACCTGTCTACGTTAATCCCATTTTTCAGCACTCAACCTGTCGCCTTCTATGCCAGGGGATTTCAAGTGGTCAGCTAAATACTTCTTAAGGTGAGAACCTCTGTTGCCACCACACCCTCAAGCAGTGAGTTCCAGATTCAAATCACCCTTTGGAAGAAAAAAATCTACCTCAAATCCTCTCTAAATCGCTTGCCCCCTCCCACCTTAAACCAATGCCCTTGACATTGATAAGGGGAACAGTTTCCCACTATCTATCCTATCTCTGCCCATCATAACTTTGTACCCCTCTATCCGGTCCCCCCCTCAGCCTCCATTCCCAGGAAGAGCAAACCCAGCCTCTCCAAATCTCTCCTCATTACTCAGACATTCCATCCCAGGCAGCCTCCTGGCGAATCTCCTCCACATCCACTGGTCAACAATCAGCCCTGATCTCATTTGAATGATGGAAGAGTCTTGAGGGACTGAATGGCCTCGTAGAGAGCAACCCCAGCTTCTCCAGTCTATCCAGGGAACTAAAGTTCCTCAGATTTTGGAATCATTTTAGTACTCCTCTTCCGCACCCTCTCCAAAGCCTTCACATTTTTCCTTGCACTGAACGTAATACTCCAGGTGTGGCTGAACCAGTGGCTGATCATGTCTTCGTTGTCTTGTACTCTCTGCCTCTAAATATAAAGCTCGGGATCCTGGATGCTTTTTAATGCTTTGACATCTTGTTCCACAACTTTCAATGAACTACACACACACACATCCTCAGATCTTTCTTATTTTAACCCCCTTAGAATTCTGCCCACTAGTATACTCCATTCCTCATTCTTGCTAACAAAGTGTTGCACTTCACATGAAATCTCGTCCACTCCCTCTCCACCCATTCCACCACCTGTTGACATTTCCTTGAAGTCGATTACTCTCCTCCTCGTAGGCCACTGCATCTCTGAGTTTTGTGTCATCTGAAAACCATGTCAAGTCCAAGACCAAGTTATTAATTTACATTAAGAAAGGCAGTGGTCTCAGTCTCAATCCCTGGGGAACGACACTGTGCACTTCCCTGCAGTCTGAAAAACAACCTTTCTCTGCAATAGCTTCCTGTTGTGTTTCTGTCCGTACCGCTTCAGACTCTTCGTCCCATGGTCTTCAATCTGGATGGTGTTTTTAATTTCAGGATTCCAGCTTGTGTTCGGATATATTATTCAGAGCAGTCTGTTACAGTAGGAGTCTGAAACTTTGCAAATATAAATTGGATGATTACAAGGCGTGAGCATAATGTGGAAGAGACCTTCCTTTTTTCAACCTTTTTATTAAATTTCAAATTAATGCACAGAGCAATAGTGATTATACACACGGTGCGAAGAGATCGGGATTACAATAGTAACAGTTGACATAGGGAGTAAAATATATAATCTGAACCTCCCAATCTCTTACCAAGTGAACATGATACAAAAGAATTTGAAAAGAAATTTGATTATATGAAAAGAGAACCCCCAAATTAAAAAATAATAAACAAAAGCAAACCAAAAGCTTCAAAAAAAAAGCTGGACTGTTATTTCTTCGGTTAAAAAACATTATTATGTCGTTAGCTCTGCTCCTCTATATTCAAATAAAAGGTTATTGAAAGGGATTCGATAAAGGTCTGCTTACATCATATGGAAATACCGAATAAATGGACTCCAAATTTCCGCAAAGGATCAACAGTTCCACTCCTAATTTTTTCTAAGTTTAAACATGTTATCGTTTGAGAAAACCATTAAAATGTGGTAGGAGGAATGTGGAAGATACAACCTGTTGTCAGTGCGCAGTGCAATCTGCAATATTTAATGCAACAGATTTCACTAAACATCACATGTTCCTGTTGCTAAACTGCTGCACTGAAATTGGCAGCTTTAAATTTCCGCCCAGGAGGTACATAGCAATGGGAAGCACAGTGGCGCTCTGGTAAAGCTGTTGTCTCAGAACTCCAACGGCCCGGGTTCAATCCTTACCTTGGGTGCTGTCCATGTGGAGTTTGTATGTTCTCCCTGTGACTGCATGGGTTTTATCCAGGTGCTCCAGTTTCCTCCCACATCCCAAAGACGTGGCAGGCTGGTAAATTAATTGGCCGCAGTAAATTGCCCCTAATGCGTAGGTGAGTGGTAGAATCTGGGGGGTGTGGAGGAGTTGATGGGAATAAAATCAGATTGGTGTGAATGGGCGCTAGATGCATGGACTCAGTGGGCCGAAGGGCCTACATCCTTGGTGTACACTTCTGTAACTCTATAACTCCTTTCAATACCTGCTTGTGAAGACAAATTTAGGCCAGTGGTAAAATAAACCTGTAGGATGTAGGTGTTGCTGCAGGAACGTTCTTAATCACCTTTCCCACCTCCCCACACTCACTTCTGATGGAGAAACCTCCCCGGGCTGGGCTGTGTCACCGCAGAGAAGGTTTAATGATGGGACATCGAAGAAAGGCGATGGCTTTCCCTCAGTGACAACACTTTCCCTCATGATAATCAAATAATGTTTTTACTCAAAAGTCCGATGAATGACACAAATCTGTTGCTTGTGCCCATGGAAATCACCTTCAAAGTGTTAATTTTTAGTCCATAATAAATTGTTTCCTGTGAATTAATGGCTGACTGTGTGGAAAGTTAAGTACAACGTGTGTTGCTGCTTCTGTCTCACTCTTACTTCTATTTCAGAAATCCACCTGCTCTTCGCTGCACGGGTCCATGCTGACGGCTAGCTAGCAGCCTGGGGAAAGTTGGTGTTTGATATTGGTAACCAGTACAACAGAAGCTGGCAGGAAACACCTGCGTTTCTCAAATTTCCCCCTTTAGCAACCAAGCCGCGGTTACTGATGAGTAAAAACACAATTTTATGCCGTTAAAACTTCTTGAGAGAGATATCTAGCCTCTTCCGATCTCCACCCTGAGTGCTGCTGAAGTGTTTTCACTGATGTAACTTTGCTCTCAGACAGGCGATGAAGCAATTTCATTCTGACGCATTGAGTGAGCCAGCTGTACAAGCCTTGAGCATATGGGTTCCAAGAACATGCACAACTACTCCCGAGTCTCCTAAAACATGAATGTACAGCACAATGCAGGAAAGCGCAGCCCCGTAGAATATTTATAAATACCACATTAATAATAAAGAAGCCACGGCTGAAAAGTTCCTGAGTTACTTTGATTCACTTATTATTCATTACATGGCCAGAATTTATTGCATGATCTCCCAGCATCAACCTTTGGCACCAAGTTAGGGCACGGCAGAGCTGTGGCCAGCCCAGTCCACCTTGCAAAATCCTCCTCACAAACACCTGGGGACCAGTGTCTGACCTGGAACTACTGTCCTGTGGATGAGTCAGGCAAAAGTCCTCCTTAGCAAGTAGGATTAGGGAGAATCCAAATGCATTCTATACCTACGTCAGGAATAAGAGGATAACGAGGGAAAGGGGAGGACCACTTAAGGATAAAGAAGGGAATCTATGTTTGGATGCAGAGGATGTGGGTGAGGTTCTGAATGAGTATTTCTCTTCAGTATTTACCCAGGAAAGGGACATGCAGGACGCAGAAATTGGAACTGAGGGCGGAAACATGTTAGGGCATGAAGAGTTCAGGGAGGAGGTAGTGTTAAGTCTCCTAAACAGTATTAAGGTGGATAAGTCCCTGGGGCCCGATAGGATATACCCCAGGTTACTGAGGAAGGTGAGAGGGAAAATTGCTGGGGCCTTGACCAGTATCCTTGTGTCCTCTTTGACCACAGGTGAGGTCCCCGATGACTGGCGAGTGGCTAATGTTGTTCCTCTATTTAAGAAAGGCACGAGGGAAAATCCGGGGAAACATAGACCGATGAGTCTCACGTCAATTCTAGGGAAATTGCTGGAGAAAATTCTTAGAGATAGGATATACAAACATCTGGAATCCAATGGCTTGATTAGGGAAACCCAGCATGGCTTTGTGCAGGGTAATTTGTGTCTTACTAACCTGCTTAAGTTTTTTGACAGGGTGGCGAGAGAGATTGATGAAGGTAGAGTTGTGGATGTCATCTATATGGACTTCAGGAAGGCATTTGACAAGGTCCCACATAATAGGTTAATCAAGAAAGTTCGGATGCATGGGGTCAGTGGAGAATTGGCTGTGTGGATCCAGAACTGGCTTGCCCATAGAAGACAGAGGGTGGTGGTTGAAGGGACTTATTTGGGCTGGAAGCCTGTGAGTAGTGGTGTTCTGCCAGGATCTGTGCTGGGACCTCTGCTGTTTGTGATGTACATAAATGACCTGGACGAGTATGTTGATGGGTGGGTTAGTAAGTTTGCAGACGATACCAAGATTGGTGGAGTTGTGAATAGTGTAGAAGGCTGGCGACAGATAGAGCATGATATAGATCAGTTGCAGATGTGGACAGAGAAATGGCAGGTGGAGTTTAACCTGGATAAACGTGAGGTGTTGCACCTTGGTAGGACTAATGTCAAGAGGCAGAACACTCTTAAGAGCAAGAGCCTTAACAGTGTTGAAGAGCAGAGAGACCTTGGGGTGCAAGTCCATGACTCATTGAAAGTGGCTACACAGGTAGATAGGGTGGTTAAGAAGGCTTATCGAATGCTTGCATTTATTATTAGGTGTAGTGAGTACAGGAGTCAAGAAGTTATGGTGCATCTCTATAGAACTCTGGTTAGGCCACATTTAGAGTATTTCGTGCAATTCTGGTCACTTCACTATAGGAAGGATGTCAAGGCTTTAGAAAGGGTGCAGAGGAGGTTTATTAGGATGCTGCCTGGATTAGAGGGCATGTGCTATCAGGAGAGGCTGGACAAACTTAGACTCTTTTCTCTGGAGCAGCAGAGACTGAGGGGTGATCTGTTGGAAGTGTATAAACTTATGAGGGGCACAGAAAGGGTGGACAAGCAATATCTTTTTCCCATTATTGAGTGATCCAATACCAGAGGGTATGCATTTAAGGCGAGAGGGGGTAGGTTCAGAACAGATGTGTGGAATACGTTTTTTACTGAGAGTGAGGTAGATGCCTGGAATGCATTGCCTGATTGGGTGGTGGAGGCAAATTCATTGGGGGCTTTTAAGAGGGGCTTGGATGAGCACATGAATGAGAGGAAAATGGAGGGATTATGGGCATTCTGTAGATAGGAGGGATTAGCTATATCGGCACAACATTGTGGGCCGAAGGGCCTGTTCTGTGCTGTACTGTTCTATGTTCTATGCTTTAGAAGCCCATCCCCATTTGCCGGTGAGAAGGTGGGGATGAGACTCCTTCTTGACCCACTGCAGTCCTTCTGGTGAGGATGATCCCACAGTGCTGTTGGGGAGGGACTTCCAGGATTTAGATTCAGGGACAATGAAGGAATAGCAATATATTTCCAAGTCAGCATGATCCGTGACTTGGAGGGGAGGCGGTAGATGGTGGTGTTCCAGTGTGTCTGCTGCCCTTGTTCCTTGTGGTGGTAGAGGTGACAGGTTTGGGAGGTTCTGTCGGAGTAGCCCGGGTGAGTAACTGCAGAGCTTTTTGTATTTGGCACACACTGCAGCCATGGTGTACTGGAGCTGCAGGAAGAGCAACTTTGTTGGGCTTTTGCCTGACCCGTCCACGGGACAGTTGTTCCAGGTTAGATACTGGTCCCCATGTGTTTGTGAGGTGGATTTTGCAAAGTGGATTGAGCTGGCCACAGCTCTGCCATGTCTTAACTTGGTGCCCAGGTTGATGCTGGGTGATCTGTCCACTTTTACCTTTCCTCTGCTATAACATGGAGGTTATGATGCACTGAGTGGCTTACTGGGTCACAGGGCAGATCAGGCAAGGACGGTAGATCTCCTCCCCTACAGCAAGCAGAGGGACAGAACACGCAAACCCCTTCCCAGCTAGTCGCACTGTGGTACGTTGTCCTCTGACTCAGAAATTCATCCTGTTGTCTTCAATGGGAACAAACAAGCCTGAAGCTACGGAACAGGGACATATCTCTGTATAACCATATGAAGTCCAAATCTTCTCCTGCTTATCAGCATTATCGCCGTCTGCTGGATTCTCCACGAGATACTTAGACTTAGTCAGCTAAAATCTTTTTGGTATATTGAGGGAAAGTCATTGGTGGACACACTAGCGGCAATCATCATGATCTGAGATTAGCATGATTTGGATCTTTATGTGGTTCTCTCATGCAGGAGGGAAAACGGGGTGTATGGTTCTTGCCCACCACCCCTGACGTGGCAGTTTATGTGTTAATTGGAGAGTTATTTGTTCTCCATGGACCCTGGGAAGAAGGGATTTGTAAGTTGCTCCACTTTGTCTAGTCACCAAGCATGTTCCTGAGACATCTCTGTGGTTGAGGCACTGACACCTTTTCTCACTGGCTTGAGTCAAGGTTAGATCCAAGGTTCTGTGCTCTGCACTTATTGAAGCCAGGAGGGGGATTTAAGGAAATGTGATTGGCAGACACCTTCCAGTGTGATAGGGACCTGTGTTAAACTTTCATTGGGAAGAGATTGGGACACTTCACTTTAACCTAAACTAGATCTTAAAAACTATGGAAGGAGATATTGATGACCTTCAACACAGAGGTTGGAATGGATTGTATACTGTAATTCCTTGTCACACAGAATTCCTTTGCTCCGGTGTAAACTCTGATGGTTTAGCTCTTGTGTTGGACACACCCATTGACGCTCAACAAAATCCAGCCCAGAATGTTGCCTGTTTATTCCCCACAATCTGCTGTGCATGCTTCAGAGTTTGTACGAGGGAATTGCACACAGAGTTCTTGAAGTAGAGAGATTTACACAGTGTAACAACACTAACAATATTCCCTGGGCAAGGAGATCACACAAATACACAAACACACACACACACACACACACACACACACACACACACGTACACACACATGCACACATA